>NC_080393.1:23510467-23870419 GCF_028751815.1 Salvia miltiorrhiza | reverse complement strand
CAACGTCAACTTGCGGGAGATCCAAAAGACGGTGGAATATTATGGCATCAAGCTGTATGATCTACCGATGGAGATAAGCAGAATATCACTCAAACAAGAGGAAATACTAACCCTCTTGCGTGATATCCAGACAAGAATGGAGGAGATCGAAAGGCGAAAACCATGTTCCGGAAAAATTCGGAATCAATGGTCCAAAGATCCGACGAATCCATCTCTATTCGATGCAGCACCCAAGGAGTTGCAGCCGAAGGACATAATCCGAATCATGAAAGGCAAATATCATGAATAGCCTTGACAGAATCGGATTAGAAGATCTACAAGAGTTAGCAGAATCTTTTGCTAACCTCAATATGGTTGATCTAAAGATGAATCAAGGAGATGAGGTTCCCAAAACCGAGCCTCAAGAAGGAGAATCGTCAAAGAAGGGGTCAGCTCAAGACGATGCAAGCCAGTTCCAAAGAACCAGGCGACGGAGACCTCAGATGCAGGATACTCCTGTAAGAAAGGTCACACTAGAACCAATCCATCAATACGGATTGATTCTCAACCTTGACGAAGCCAGTTTCAAAGAATGGGAGGGTCTCATCGACGAGTTGGTCTTCATCATTAAAAGTCGTGGTTGCTACAATTGATTACGACAAAAAGAATTTGCCAGAGTCTTCGAAGCTAGCTTGGCAGGAATGGCAAAACAATACTGGGAAAAACTTGAAGTTTTGACCAGGGAAGAGTTGTTTAGTAGTACGTCATTATATGACATCATTAAGGAGACTACTAAACAGATTAAAATCCATTTCTTGGGAATGGGTTTTTTCGAAGGATCCGCGGAGGAGAAACGCAAGAAATATCAACAGGCACTTTACAATCTAAGATTGATGGTGCTAGAGCCCAAAGCTCTCGATGAATTTCTGCGTCTGTACACCCTATATGTCCATATGGGTGAAGTAGAAGATCAGAAGGCCATGGACCTCTTCTTTCCAAAGTTTCCAAGTCCATGGAGGGAGATGCTCATCAATGAGTATGTTTCACCAGGAGGATATCCACTTGACAGTGCTTCAAGAAGGATGTCTTATGTCCACAAGAAGCTGTCCGAATGGTGCCAGAAGGCGGCGGACCTGAGGAATCTCAAGAGATTGGAGGAGACTCAACAAGAAATCCCCATTGATGTGCGACAACATCGATCTTCCAACAGAGATTGGTGCTGAGTTGCTGTATCAAAGGAGAAGCAGAAAGAAACATAGGTATCAACCCTATGAAAGAAAGTCCAGAAGAAGTTCTTGGAAGCCAAGAACTATGTGGACCAGACAAAAGGCACGCTCCTACAAATCAGGCCAACGGAGCGGACCATCAAGGAACCGTTTCTCTTCGCAAAAGAGAACCCCGGCGAGGAAAACTTTCAGGCGTACTCAAGCCAAAACAAATGAAAGTTTTAAGGATTGCAACTGCTGGACGTGCGGTGCAAAGGGGCATATTTCAACTAACTGCCCAGACAACGAGAAAAGAAAGATAAGAAGATTCGAATCCACACCGGATATCGAAGACGCTATCTACAACCAGGAATTGATACCCGTGTATCAGTTCGAAGATATATCCTCTGATGAGAGTATATATGAGCAGGAAGAAGTCTTTAGTTCTGAAGATTCGGAAATGACCGATGGATCAACCGGAGACGAGTCAGACTAAAGAAGAGCACGAGGTTCACCCACACCCAGAAAGAGGATCAGAATGGATTCACTAGCCATTTTCTGATTCCACAGGAAGAAGTGGTGAAGAAGCTCGTGAAAAAACTCAAGAAAGAAACCGAAGAGGTACAAACATACCAAGGGTTTTCTAATGGGAGACTGAATCGAGTTTTTCATAGCTTGATTCCAACCAAAATGAAGCATCATGTCTATTTTGGCGTCACAAGCCAAGAAATGGCGCTTCCCATTGAGATCACAAGTAATCAGGTGGAAATCCAGTTGGTTCCAGCTGAAGATATTAAGCAGGATCTCAAGAAAATGAAGCCAGAAGTCGCAAATACGATGAAATGGATTCATATTGGAGCAATTCAGTTGGTAATCAAATCCTCCATTTTTCCTGGGGACAGACCAACCGATTGATGTTGCACTTTGCGACAAAAGAGTCAGAGATGCCAGAAATTCAATTCTTGGAGCTTTTTCAGGCAATCTCTATGCCAAGAAGATTATAACCGAGTTCTATCCACAAATCGCTTATAATCTACAAGATTCATCCTTCAGCCGAGCCCTGACTCTTTATCAGGACTACAAGAAGAAGGAGTATATGACGAATGGAAATAGGCCATACTCATTGACTTATCAAGTCTCGTATGCCTTATCAAATTCTCATCACACGGAATTATTTCTGGGAAAAGAATATATTGAAATCCCAGAAATATTCAAGGCGGTTGCCAAGGCAGTCAGTCAAGACCGAGTGGAGATTCCTCAAATCGGAGAAATCGACATCGACATTGGAGACAAGCCGGTGCTTAGCCATACCCAAAGTCTCAGACTTGGAGCACCAAGACTATCCTTCCAAGGAAATAGGCTAACTTCAGGGCCTATATCAAGGAGTTTCTCTCAATCATATGAGAGAAGGGCGATTCAGGAAACCCCAGTTCCGAACATGAGAGTTAAGCTCAAATGCCCCGAAGGATGGAGACAGGTTTCCACAAGATTTAATACAACTAACAAGGAGAACAAATTTCCTTGTAGTTCGTTGTATTATTTGGCAAATCCAGGAGACAACCGATACATCGGAACTCTGGAGGTTGGAGGTTTTGAAATCCAGACCGAAGGCCAAGCCGGACAAGAAGCGGATGTCCTGATCTTAGGACGAGATTTCCTTGATAAATATAAACCATGGTCATGGAAAGGAGGAAGAATGGACATCACAATTGGACGCCAAAGAGTGATGATCCAATGACAAGTCCATTCTCAATATACATCTCTGTAGGGATGTTATACGAGAAATACAAAGCAGAATATTTTGCTGCTTATGTGGATTCAGGAGCAGGAATCTGTACAGCAAAACGAGGAGTCTTTCCAGCAGAAGTGGAAGAAGATCTACCTCGAATTGCAGGAAGGGATTTCTCCAAAAAGATTTTGCTTCTATCAAAGGGAGTGAAACAAACGGAAATATTGATCGGCGGAGCAGGACAGACACCTTGGTACAAGGTCAAGACTCCACCAATTTATTTCCATGATACTGGAGCAGATATATTATTTGGAAATAATTTTCTGCAAAGCTTCAAGCGATACACACAAGACAATGAAGCCAGGAGGCTAGTGTTCACAACCAATTGTGACCACAAGATCATTGTGCAAAGGCTCCATGGAGCTTTTAATCGCTCAATGCCAATCAAATTTCGCAGCAAGCGTGGTGATGATGGCAGACTCCGGAGACCCCAAATGAAGGATCAAAGGAGATTCGGAGAAGTTTTGCTCAAATGCAGAACTGAGGGATTTCCAGATCTCTCCGAGGAAGAAATCCAGATCCTCAAAGTCTCTCTGATATCACACAAAGATATCAAGGAAGAAGAACAGGTGTCCATTGCCGACGTCAAAAGGAGAATCCAGAAGTGTTACCACGAGGATCCTTTGGCATGGTGGGACAAGAACCAGCTCAGAGCAACCTTGAAAGTTAAAACTGGAAAGGAGCATGAGTTCGTAAGGTTCAGACCTATCCTGATGAACCCTAGAGATCAACAGGATATGATGAGTATAATCAAGGAACACCTTGATTTAAAGCTGATCGAAGAAGGAAGATCACCCTACAGCAGTCCTGGATTTCTGGTGAGAAATCATGGGGAGATCAAGCGAGGAAAACCAAGATTGGTCATTAATTACAAAGGAATTAATGATATTCTTGAGTTCGATGGATATTTCATCCCGAGCAGAGAACACCTTATCAACTGCATCAGAAGTGCAAGGGTATTCTCAAAGTTCGATTGCAAATCAGGTTTCTACCAGATTCACATGGAGGAAGGGAGTAAGAAGTTCACAGCCTTCTCAACTCCACAAGGACATTACGTCTGGAATGTCATGCCAATGGGGTTAGCCAACGCGCCTCAGATATTCCAAAGGAAGATGGATAATCTCTTCAAGGATTATTCTTCGTTTATGTTTGTTTATATTGATGACATTCTCATTGCATCAAAGAACATTCATGAACATGTCAGGCATCTGGAGATCTTTGCGGATGTTTGTCAACAAGAAGGACTTGTGCTGTCTGAAAAGAAGGCAGTCATTGCTACCCAGAAGATGGAGTTTCTGGGAATTGAGATCGATGAATCTGGAATCATTCTACAAGATCATATTGTGGAGAAGGTCCAGAATTTTCCAGAAGATCTCAAAGAGAAGAAGCAGCTCCAAAGTTTTCTCGGAGTTGTCAATTTTGCGGGGATGTTCATCAAAAACCTTGCAGAACAGAGAAGAATCTTCAGTCCACTACTGAAGAAAGATGTTTCATTCATATGGAAGGAGGAACATCGGGAGGGTATGAAGAAGTTAAAAGAGATTTGCAAAAATCTCCCGAAGCTTTCAATACCACAAGACGAGGATGACTTAGTCCTCTACACCGACGCAAGTGATTTCTGGTGGGCAGCTGTGCTCACAAAGATCACCCCTTATGGAGAAGAACCTTGCAGATACTGTAGCGGTCTTTTCTCCGACGACGAAGCTGTGCGATGGCACATAAATGAGAAGGAATTCTTTGCAGTGCGAAAGGCGTTTAAAAAATGGCCGCTTTTCTTACTTGCTAAGAAATTCGTTTTGAAAGTAGATAACACTAACGTTAAAGCTTTCTTAACAAAAAAGATTGAATCTAAACCTGAAAAGGCTAGATTGCTTAGATGGCAAGCAGAATGCCAATATTATGATTATGATATTGTCATTTTGAAATATGATCAGAATGTTCTTGCAGATTTCCTTACAAGGGATGGAGCTCCCTGAAGCGGAGGCCATCGGGGCAATACAGGGGCAGCTCTTCGAAAGTCTAGAGCTGCTACAACAAGAATGGCAGAAGTGTGTTCTACACACTAAACAAGCGGGAAAGATACAAGCGGCTGACGAAGCCCAAGTATCCAACCAAATCGATGCTTGCTTCATGAAGATGTTCAATCTTCAGGAAGCTCTCAACAAGCCGCTCTTGCGCGTTTTCCGAGATAATCGGAATAAAGCAATGCTTTCCGTACAGGGCGGATTACCTGTAGTAGGGGATTCAAGTACCCCTAGCACGAGTCCTAAGGCGCCGGTTTTACAGCCGGAGCCCAAAGGAAAAGATGTTGTTAAGGGGTCACACCCTGAATCAACATGTCAACCCTCCACCTCTGGGGTAAAAGAGGAAGAGATCAATCTTAGGCCCATGACAGGCCAAGTTAAGGTTGATACTAATTTTATTGATATTTCTCCTTCTTGGCAGATGTATCAAGACAGGTGGGAGAAACTTCTCACAAGAAGGGGCATTAATCCGGGAAATTGCCGGGTTGATGTTGCAGGAAAATATCCAAGAGTTTGGATGACTCCAGGAGCCAATCCAAATGACGTCAAGGAATGGTATGAGTTTGGGGCATTAGCCTCAGTTTATACCACCTCTCCAGTCTTCAACGAAATCAAGGGTTTACCCAAATGGATCCAAAGAACGGTGTTTGAAGCCTGGGAAAACAACGAGTCCCTTAAAAGGGGAGATGTTCTGGAACTGTATTTCTTCAGCGTAGCACCAGAACCTGTGGGAAAAGGAGTCCATGAAGCTTTCCATTTCATCAAGCTTCGAAGACCAGATACGGGAGCCTTGAACCGGATCAAAGTTCCCGAATTTCAAGCTGCAATCGTCTCAACATTTACGGAGGAACAAATCTCCACGAGACGAGCATGGGGTCTATGGGTCTGTCTCACAGAGATGGACAAAATGAAGTCTAGATTCAAGTTCTTTCAAAGCTCGGATCTAGGAACGTTCCTGGTTAACACAATGACAGGAACAACAACCCAGTTTGCCGAAAAATCTTTCGAGAATAAGAGGCAAACGATATGGGACAACAAGATTGCGGGGAGCAAGGAGACTCGTCGCAAATTCTGCAACATGGCTCATCTGGGCCAGTGGATCGAGAAAATCTGCGATCAATGTTCATCGCAGAAGGAGCCAGAATTCGGCAAAGGTTTCTTCCCGAAACCTGACAGAAGGAGGTTCCGGTCTGATGAGCATGACAAGCATCAGACTCCAAAGGGGAGAACCCCGCGGGCACCAAAAAAGTAAGGTGGCCGACAAAGCAAAGTGAATCATGTGATTCACAGCAAGGATCGCACCCACAAAAGAAACGACAAAAGTGGGTGGAATGACAGGAGGACCACTCACCAAACGCTCCAGGACAAACGTGAGTGGAAGGAAAAGCAGCCGGACCTACCAGCATTATCACAAAGCGATAAAGCAAGGGTCCAGCACCATGTGATGACACCAACAAGTGTCGGCAATAATGGCCAACAAAAGAAGGTGGCTGTCAATTTCAAGCAAGCTGGCCACGAAAAGAGAATCCGAGGCCAACAACCGAACAATAATAGAGGGATTCAGACCTCTATATAAATCCAAGTGCTGGAGAGAAGAAGGGCATTCGAAAATCACAACATTTTTCACAAACACTTCCTCTCTCTAGGAAAAAATTATCTTTGTATTTTTAATTTCTTGTTTTCAAAGTTTTTCGTTTTAGTTTTAGTTTCCTTTTTAATTTTATGTACACAAGTATTAGCTACTATGAGTAGCTAAAACAAGTTAGTCTCCTCCCTTGGGGAGTATTTTATGAAATAAATTAATATTTATATAATTCCTCTACAAACGCTTAGTTTTTGTCCAACTATTCCGGGTTGAGTAAAAATATTTTCTTTATTTTTCCAACAAAGTATTGAGTCGACACTTAGTGAAAGAGAAGGGTTGCAACCATCTCTTGCGAGTGTGTGGTTGGCGCGTGCCGGGAGGGCAGACGAGCCATAAAACGCAACAAGACCAACTCCTGAAGAAGACCAGTCGACAAAGGTATAATGTTGGTTTAATTTAAGATTTATTTCGAAGTGTTACGGAAGCATGTTGGGCCTGATTATTTGCTAAACTGTTTTAGAATTCATAATGAAGGTATTTTGTCTTGGTTTTGTTATTGTTGGGGTTATTCTGCACTTTTCTAATTCTGAGGGGTCGATTTCTAATAATTTGAAAATGGGAATGTTGAGATTGGCTACAATTTGAAAGGTAATATATTTCTTGGCAAAGATTGAAAGGTTAGAGGCAAAATGAGAATTGAGTTAAAGTTGATATATTTTGAGGCCAATTACCCATACCTATTTATACATTAAAAAATACTACTATATGACTTACTACTTTGTAGCAGTAAGGGCATCTAGTCTAGGACGTGAGCAGCAGAGGAGAGCAGACCCACCAACGCGAAACATGACCGTTATACTCCTCCGCAACGTTCCAAATTCCCAGATTTTAAATTCTTCATTTGCTGCCGACCGTTGAGCCTCACCTCACCTCTCATCACCACCGCTCCCCATTTACTTCACTCACGCAATCCACCTCCACAGCTAAAACAAAAGGGAAAATTTACCCGTTTCTTGGATTCATTGATTCATCCCCCTTTTCAAGAAAGCAGATTATGGCGGCCTTGGCACCGGGGATTCTGTTGAAGCTCTTGGACGGGATGAACACGGGGCTGAAGCCGACGAGCGAGCACCGGAGCTCGCTCGTGCAGGTCACCGACATCGTCCCGGCGGATCTCGACGAGAAGAACCTGCTTCCGAAGCACGGCTTCTACATCAAGGTCTCTGACTCCTCGCATTCCATCTACGTCAGCCTTCCCTTCGACCAAGACGATCTCGTCATGAGCAACAAGATGCAGTTGGGCCAGTTCATCTACGTCGACCGCCTCGACCCGGGATCGCCCGTCCCTGTCGTCAGGGGCGCCAAGCCCCTCCCTGGCCGCCACCCGCTCGTCGGCACGCCGGAGCCGCTCATGGGCCTCAGGGCCAAGGGCGAGAGGACCGCCGCCAAATTCTCCGCCCCCAAAAGGGCTTCGTGGGATACCGGGAGTGACGCCGTCGAATCGCCCAGGATTTTGAAGCCGGTGCCCTTGGATTTTGATCAGTGTACGCCGGTGAAGGAGAGGCCGCCCAGTGCGGTCAAATTCTCCGGGAATTTTCAGATGTCGCCGGCGATCAGAGGGCGGGCGATGAGGGATGGGAGCGCCGTCAGGTCCTCGGCCGGCGGCGCTCTCCTATCGAAAATGATGGAGACGCCGATGATGAGGAAGAGCTGCGTCATCACGCCCTCTGTGTCTCGAAGCAGAAGTGTTTGCGACAGAAAGCAACGGATTTCCAAGAGTCCCTTCAACTTAGCTGTAGGTACATCTTTGCTAAAATGGGGTTTTTGCCTGCTCGAGAAGAAGCCATTGTTGCTGATGCTATTTGTAATTTTGTAGGAGAAAAGGAGTTCGACTCCGCCTCCATCGTTCGCCGCCGCAGATTCGAAGCCCAAGAATAGCTCAAACCCTCAAATTCCATCTGATGATTCAAATTCCATAAGCACAAGTATTCACATGAATCTACCTGGAAAGCTCAGCAGTCTTGGAAAGGTAAAAACTTATCCAATTAGTTTGATCTTGAGTAATTAGGATAGTGTGTGCTAACTCGTGGTTTAATGAAAGTAGGAGGCCGTGCAGCAGCGGGAAACAGCGCAGAAGATCGCACTTGAAGCGCTACGAGACGCATCCGCAACAGAGAATCTCGTTCGCTCTCTCAAGTAAGATGGAGTAATTCTTATATTGGTTTGCAATTGAGCTTAGCTCACACTTGATTCCATTGCTTGTAGGGTATTTTCAAACTTGACAAAAAAAGCAAAAGTAGATTCCCCAGCAGCCTGCTTCGATCAATTCCTGGACTTCCACGCCCAAATTCTACAAGTAGTGGCAGAAATGACATCCATTCAAGCAGCAACCGCTGCTACCGAAAGATCAAAAACAGAAGAAAGTAGAGTTCTAAATGAAATAGCCCCCAACTCAATGGAGCGAATGGAGCATCAACCAAGCTCAGATTCCATTGCGTCCAAACGAGCTTCACAAAGGTCAGTGTTGGGGAAGCATTTAAGATCGTCAACCCTGAACCAGAAGGACGAGAACACAAAACCGGCATCTTCGTCTTGCAGCCTGTCCAGCTCCATCAGACTGGGAAAGCAGATCGAGACTGAAGCGGGTAACTGGTTCATGGAATTCTTGGAGAAAGCGTTGGAGAAAGGAAGCAGAAAACCCAAAGGAACAGCAGAAACAGATGCTCACAAACTTCCTCAGTCTCTTATACTCAAAGTCATAAACTGGGTAGAAGTGGAACAGAGTGACCCAAACAAAAGGCCAGTGCACCCTAGGGCTTCAATCATAGCTAGGAAGCTAAGGATTAAGATGAAGAACCCCTGAGTTCAAATCAAGATTAATTCATGGGAAAAATATTTCTGTTATATATGAGTGTGATCAGATTACAGCTGCTATAAAATTACATCTCTATTTTTTTTATCGCTCTCCAAATAATACGCATGTTCAGCAACCTCATTTCAAAGCAAGTTTTGTAACAATTTAAGCAAGAAATGAAAAAATGCAAGAAGAGCAAAGTATCGAACTTGTTGAAATCAATTCAATCCTCAAAAAATGCATCATCAGACTGTGGCCATACACTGGTCTTTTCTTTCTCGTATTTTACATAAATGGCGGAAACAGCCGCCACGAAATAAACCTGAATGAAAATAATGGAAGGAGTGTGATAGTTAATGACGCCCTGACCCGTCGCTAGCTCCACCAGAAACAGAGCCGTTAATCCCAGAATCGCAATCCGGCCATTGACCCGCTCCGAATACGGGCTGAACCCGAATTCCACATTCAGCCCTTCCGACTTTGGCTCTTTCAACGCCACCGGCGGCAGGAACACGCTCGACCCGGAACCGGATCCCGACCCGGTCTTCTTCCCCTTCCGGCTCTTCCGCACCTCCGCCTTCTTGCCGGATCCGCTGCGGTACCGGAGGCGGACTTGCGAGAGGCGGTTCTCGAAGCTGTCCTCCTGCTCAGAGGAGGCGGGCTCGGATGAGGAGGGTTCTTCTGGGGCGGCGCGGGGAGGCGCGGCGAGTTTGAGTGGATGGTGCGGTCGTGGTGAAGATGGGAATGTTATTGTTTGGAGAGTTGAAGGTGGTAGAGTCGCCATTGCTGCTTGATTTCTTATTCTGCTTCTCGCCCTTTCTTTTCTTTTTTAAGTTTGGATTTGTTTTTCTGAGGCTGAGGCCTGAGGGGATACCAACATTTTGTGGTAAATATCGCAGCCGTCCCCGTAATATTGTATATTTCCTTAATCGCCTCAGTTGTTTCTTAAATTAAAAATTCGATCCCAATTTTGCCCCAACTAATTGAGTTGTGTTATAGATATATACTCCTTCCCTAGTTTTAAATTTTAATAGGCAAAATATCATAATTCTTAAGTTATACTCCTTCTGTCTCATTATTAGTGGCACTATATCTCTTTTTGGGTCATTCTATATTTACACGGTCTGTTTTCCTTTTGAGTTAAAACTAGTTTATTACCCATCGAAATTCGACGAAAATTAATTATTATATATAAAATTTGATAATTATACAATCTGCAGATTATGAACTTCGTTTATATACTCGTATTTGTTTTAAACTCAATGAAAAATAATTTTATTATTCATTCTCATTCTAAGTTCATAATAGTAATATCCGCTAATTATTCAAATATGCTTAAATTTATTAAATATCTAAATAATCAAATACAAGTTGTTATGATAATTAGTTATCTATCTCAATAAAAGTTCATAACATTTCAAAATAAATATTAACAATAAATAATAAAAGATTAATAAATAAAGTTTCACGTACGCATGTAGATAATCTTTTATTTAGATTCTACAATTAGTAAAGTTTTCCGCAAAAAATAAACGTGGATTCCTGAACATCTATATGTGTGTGTTAACAATAAATAGTATGAATAATAAAAGCTATATAATTTGTGCACTCATTTAAAACTTACACAGTATATTTTTACTCTTGCCAAACCCGATTCAAAAGTAATTTTAATTATTCGCCCGTCCAAACTGACAAACATATGAAAGAGAGTAACTTTCTTTCCAAACATATATAATATCATCTATTAATTATCCGAACACATTTAAATTTTATAAAATATCTAAATAAATAATACTCCTAGTTATTGATTATCTAACTAAATAAAAACTTACAATCATTTATGTTTGTTTATGGACATTACAAAGTATACATTCAAAGTGTTTTTACTACCAGTTTCCGTCAAAACACGTATAGCAATATCCGCTAATTTTTCTCAAACTCGTTTACGTCTATAAATATCTAAAAAGTCAAATATAAGTTGTTACAATAATTGATTATCTGTCTTATTGAAAATCAAAACATTACAAAGTAAAAATTAATAATACCTAAATAATAAAAGTGGCTGATACTTTTCTCTACAATTAATAACTATAATTAATAACCTCACAATTCAAAAGTGGCCGGTACCTTTCTCTACTCAACACACTATCAAATAAACATTTCTTAAAACTCGTGTTATCCAATTTCATAAATTAGAAAATTATATAATTTACGAAACATGTTTAGAATTTATATACTCGTACAGTCGTACTCATATCATATCTGATTAAAAAATAATTTTATTGTTTGTCCTCCTGATACTCGCTTACTACCTGAAGTCGTTTAAATTTATAAATATCTAAATAATGAAATATAAATTGTTACAATAATTAATTATCATATCAATAAAAATTTGACATTAAAAAATAAATATTAATATTAAACAACACAAAAAATTAAAATGGATAAATTACGCTCTTTGTCATCTTCTAGGAAACCATTATGTAGCATGATTCCTTATAATTGTCTTTCAGGTTCACCTTTCTAAAATCATTGTAACACGTTGTGCCTCTGACGTGATTCAATAGCATCTTAAGTTGATACATTTTCTTATTTGACGAAGGAACATGAAAGATGATTTTTATGAAAAAATCTTTTTCTCGCTTTGTCCATTTAACTGCCTAATTTAAATTTGATCTATTTTTGAATTGCTATTGTAATCACAATTATAAAATTAAAAAGTTAATATGACGATTTAAAGTCATATAATAAACAAAAAAGTATAGAAAAAAATAAAAAAATGTACAATATTAATATAATGATTTTTAGATATTTAATGGTTTTTAGATATGAAAATTGATTAAAAGTTTAGAAAAAATAAGAATGCATGAGAATTGAGGAAAATTAGAATGGAGTGATTATATGTGTTGGTAGAGTGGTACGCGCGTAAAATATACATATCTAGAAATAGAAGGTGAAATAAATAAAATTAATTATACACATTTTTATAGAAAAAAATATAAGAATAGTTAATTTATCAAAGGATTCTTCTTCTGATAGGACTTATCTATATTTGAGTCAATTTCTTATTTGGTAAAAATTGTGATAACAATCATAAATTATTTAATCCAAATTTATAAGTTTGAAGTTATAAAAATAAAAAATCTAAAAATTAAAATAACATAATACATGAAAGTGAAATTTTATAACATTGCTACCAAATTAACCTAATAAAATCTTCCCATAACCAGTGCTACCAAATTAGTTATTAGTAAAAAAATGTGATGGATCGAATTTTAAAATAATATCCAAATTAATTATTGAAAAAATCATTACTACCAAATTAACCAAATTAAATATTCCTATAACCACGTTCAAATTAATTATTAAAAAATACAATAAATCAAATTTTAAGGGGTGGCGTTGATTAGATACACGAATCATTGGAATTTATCTTGTAATTTTAGATATTCATGATTTTTAGAGATGTAAATTGATTAAAAATTTAGAAAAAATAAGAATGAATGAGAATTGAGGAAAATTAGAATGGAGTGATTATACGACGCCACCCAGGATAGGATTTATTTTACTTATATATATATATATATATATATATATATATATATATATATATATATATATATAGATTAGAGCCTAATTAGAAGGTTAATTGTGACGCCCCAATTTTCTTATTAAATAAAAAGAAGTACTTTGAATAAAAATAATAAGATTTCAATACTTAAATAACTAAAACTCAAATCCAACTGAGAAATGTAAATAAACATCATAAACTGAGTCTTTATTCCAATTGAAAATAAAACATTATTCTTCTTTTATCTTGACCATCACTCGCCCTGCCTCTCATCGCCCGAGTCATCTCCTGAAAAAGATATTGTTTTGGGGTGAGTACAATAAACTCAGTGGGGTGCATTTATCCATATTATAAGAATCACAACAAAATATAAGTGCAATGAAAACTGTCTGCTCTTTCATATTGCCCGAAAGCAATAACTTTCTGTCTCTTAGCCCGAAGGCTATATAACTTTCTGTCTCATATAGCCCGTAGGCTATAACTTTCTGTTTCATATAACCCGTAGGCTATAACTTTCTGTCTCATATAGCCCGTAGGCTATAACTTTCTGTGTCACAGCCCGCCCTAACTAAGGATAGTTAAGCCGAGTGATCTACGACTAGGGATGGGGTTAAAGAAGAAGGGGAAGAAAAGGGGCGTCATTTATAGCCGTAAAACTTACTCATCTTAATAAAACTCATCATTTTTATTCATGAATACTCAATTGAAAATAGTCTATGAAAGACAGCATAAAACTTAATTAATATCATTAATCAAGTTATACATCATATGAAACCATTCTCTTAAGACTCAAAGTATGACATAACATACTATAACATCAACAACATCTTGCAGCGGAAAGTAGCTAGACATATGTATGAAGACATATTCTAGACAGGTTAACTATTTATTAACAACCCTGGAGACTCCGCTCATTGCAGCACCATCATCACATCAGCTCAACCTGCACATTTAGAAAACATATGCAGGGCTGAGTACAAAAGCACTCAGTGGGCACGTATGCCTAGGTATAAAAATACATGCTTCAAAACTGTAAATTGTCATGCCATCATAAACAGTACAGCAAGGGAGTTTTTCGCTAAAAAGGCCCAAGCTTACTAAGTTCATTTGTGATTCTTAAAGTTCGTCTGCAGACTAAGTTCTCTTGTAATCTATCATATCTGGAACTGTGTGCCGGAGAGGTGGCCACCTCTCACGGTCACTTGACCGGCCAACCCGCTAGATGACTCACGGTCACTGGTGTACACTAGCCCTGGCAGGATAGCTATCAACTGCTCAGGACCCGAATTCGATTGCATCATTGGCAAAGCCAAAGCAGATAGATATCATACTAAAATTTAAACATTTTATGGCAAGACAATACTTGAAATAACTTTAACTCAAATATTTTGTAACGAAATAACTTGCTCAAATGTAACATTAAACTCATTTGATAGATATATATAAAACTGAAATTAACAGTTAAATCATCTCATGCATTCATTCGTATAAGAGGCCTACGACACGCAGGGGATCTCTATATACGTATAGTAAAAGTAATGCCCACCTGATTGCAGTGTTTTGCTACTTAAGACAACGATTCTCTTTCCTTAGCGCGATAGGTTACTCAGACGCTTTTGTTTATTTGAACCTTTGATAACACGAAAACATGTGTTCGAGTGAATAATAGAAAAGCTAACAACAAATGCAGTGAATCACTTATTCACTCATTTCTCTAACTACCCATATTTCCTTAAACGACTATATCTAACTCATATACAATCGTTCTTCCTTTATCAAAATACTTCATGTACCTTTGAGGATGTAGGAAATTCCATTTTATTCATTTATTTATCTATTATAAATAAAGAATAATTCTATAAACATAAAACGTTTTCCTTTTCCCCATTTAATAATGCCAATCTCCAATATATATACATACACATCAATAGCTCATTTATAAACTAAAAGTGATATTTTATCAACAATAAAACTTAAAATCCTTAATAGGAATTATTTTGAATCATTTCCATCTCAACAAAACTGTATAGATTCAACTTCAACTAATAAACTGCTTTTACTCCGAACTCGTATGGAGTCGAATTTTATTTCAATAGAAACCTCTTTGAGTCTAGTTTAATTGAAAAAAAAGTGTGTTGAAAAACTCCAAGTAGTTTAAGAGATATAGCGATTTTCCCATCGCCTACCAGATTCGGCAGTTTCTGCCAACTGAAAGTCCAGATCTTTGAAAAATAGCAAACGTTTCCGGAATGACCCCAAATTTTATATGCAGATAGATAACGCATATAAATTTATACCATAAAAATTTGAGAGCTAAATATCAACATATGGTTACTGAAATAGTTAACTTAATCATCTGCCTCACGACAGTTTCAACAGATACGGGCAGTAGACTTCTCAAATTTTAAAAGGGTAGTAAACGAAGTTCAAATAACATGAAACTTTGTACAAATATTCACCACACTCCCATCTATACCCCAGAAATTTCACATAATATAATAGAAACGGGAATACCTTGAATAGGTGTATGGTATTAGTCTCTGCAGATTTTATATATGGCATAGATTAGAAGCCAATTGTGAAGAAGAATTGAATGAGATGAATAATCTTCACTCTATTACTTTATAAAACTTGCTGCAGAGGTGGGAATGGGTGAGTTGAGATAGTGGAATAGGTTTTAAAGAAGCAAAATTCTATTTGGAGATTGACTTTAGAGGTGAAGAAAATTGTGAAGTAGTAGGTGAAGAAAATTGTGAACGTATTGGTGAAGAAAATTGTGAACGTATTGGTGAAGAAAATTGTGAAGTAGTAGGTGAAGAAAATTGTGAAGTAGTAGGTGAAGAAAATTGTGAACGTATTGGTGAAGAAAATTGTGAACGTATTGGTGAAGAAAATTGTGAAGTAGTAGGTGAAGAAAATTGTGAACGTATTGGTGATTGGTTTAATAGAAGAATGAGAGGGATGTGGATGAATGAGAACCATATGTGCTTAATCTCATATAAACACATTAAGATATATAAGCCTAATTCTCATTGAAGCATAAAATTCACTTGAGCTTGCCTCTAACATAAATTAAATTACTCATGGGCTTAAGTAAACAATCGATAAAAGATTCATATTTAACACTTCAGTGTTAAATTCTCCACAATAAATTAATGGACTCAAAATATATTTTGAGTGCATCATCTATTGAAAATAAAAAAAATAAATCATCACATATATAAATTATCAAATTCATATAAGTTCGTATTTTATTAATGGATGCTGATCCCTAATTACCATAATCAATCCTTAAATCAGTAATTTAAAAGTATATAATCCTTAATAAAAAGTCGGGTCATTACATACTATCCCCCTTAAAAGAAATTTCGTCCCGAAATTTGTACCGCAGAAAACAACTCTGAGTACTTCACTTTCTTGTTAGACCGTAGTCTATTCTTGACCATGTTATATTCATAGGTCCCTTACTATCGGTATCGACTTAGTCCTTAGTACCTGAACTTCCCGATCTAAGATAGATTTGGATCTTCCTTCGTGACTCAAATATTGACTAATAACAATGTTGTTCTTATGGATCATATGTTTTGAATCGTAAACATTTTTCTCTAATTGCGACACATGGGATACATTACGCACATTCTCAAAGCTTAGCGCTAACGCCAAACAGTAAGTTATTGGGCCTATCCTTTCTACAATCTCGTATGAGCCTATAAAACGGGGTTTAGGTTTACCCTTCACATTGAGTCCAATGATTTCTCTTGATGGAGAAACTTTTATGGAAATTATCTCTCCACTTTCACATCATAGGTCAATTTGTCATTTGTCAACATATGACTCTGTCAATCATGGCCCCTATTTTATTCACTATCAAATTTTGACGGATGATTTCAATCATCTAGTCATTTCATCCCAACAAAGTGGTGATCTATATTTTCTCACGTGTAACGCCTCATTTGCCAACCTATCGATAGTCGATTGATAACTGGTATTATATCTCTCACAATGAGTGGCAAAAACATGTTCTCAGCTTTCACCCCGGTTTAGCTCAGTCGTCCTTAACATACCTTATTAGTAATTTCTATGTCATTTAAGCGGAACTATAACGACTAATATCTCTAAAGTATTCCTAAAGCAACTTAAACAGTTTGTAAGGAGACCCACCATTTCGAGCATGTAAGCAGTTAGCTTAAAATGCCGTTATAAACTTTTATTCATTCATTGAAGGAATCTCGAGTCATGTGGGCATTGACTACCCCCTTTCGTGACAACCTTTGCTTAAGTCTTAAGGATTCGAAAAATCAATCTCGACAAATCCATTAGTTCGTTAAGGGTTCGGTTTGTCCCAAACACGATTTTAAGCTAGACTTTATGAGCTCAAATACTCAAAGTAACAATATGATATGTTATAAAACCTTCACTTGCTAGCACGCAAGACATATCTCAACAAATGAGGTTACATCTCGTTTCATTCCTCCTAACTAGAATTTTTTTTCTAGATCTTAATACATCTTAGTACTTCCTGGTGATAGTATAAGGGTGTCGTGGCTTTATCTTATTCTTAAGTTCATTGTCATGGAGATGCATATCTTCCCTTCAAAGAAGATAGCATTATTTGATTCCTCGTGGTAATTCTTGAAACTTCTTATCCTTATTCTTACTCTTAACTTCTCATCCTTCCTTCGTGCTCCTACCACAATTTTCCTCAAGCTGGGTGGTTTAATCACTTCTATCATCATCTTATCACATCTTAGACGAGGCCTTCCGGCTCACTGTAACATCTACTACATTGGTCTTGTCCATGTGATGGTTAATACCAAAATCATAATCTTTTTCGGGTTCAACCCATCCTCTTTGTCTCATCAGCTACTACAAATTCCTTATCAGGTTTTAGAATTTCTAGCACTACAATTCAAAATCATCAAAACTCTTTATCAGTAAACTATCATTTATACTCGACACCAATTGTTCGAGTGTCAGATACCAACATTTATGTGCGTTATTCATAACTCTCACACTCACTCCATTTAGACACATAATCGATATCAAACTCAAATAATAATTTATATCTTAACAATTTATCATGCTCATAGTTCTCGATTAAATCTCGGACTTTGTAATTAAATACTAAATTCCAACTATAATTAATTAACATGCTTCTCTAATTTATTTACCTCATTTAAACTAATAAATCTAATCCATGCTAATTTCTCATACTTAGCCATTTTATATGCATTTCTCATGTAATTCAAAAAGCTCAATAACTTACTAATCATGCTCATCTCATAAATACTCAAATAATTCATATAGTCTTACTAACATAGCATTAACTCATATGCACTGCTAGTTCACTTACATGACTTCACATACTCCACATATCTCAACTTAATAAATCATCGAATAGTTAGAAAATTTGTATTTAATGGAAATAAATTCCAAAAATTTAAATACAAATATTTTTAACTAAACACATTGGCATGCTCAAAATAACTCAATTAAAATCGAGCATCGCTCGTCTCTGGCCTTATGACTCACGGCCTTCATCAAATCTGAACCTTGGTGTTTAAATTAATCTAAGTAAATTATACGTGCAATATTTAATAAATATAAACACATATATAAACTCAAATCATTCAATATGTTCCAGAAAATGCCACTTTCTTGAGCAAAACTCACACCTACTGATTTGGCATAAATTCGTTCACCCAATAGTACTTTTGTACATGGTCCCTAAATGTTCCTTATGTTCATCTTCATTCTTGGAGTCACTAAGACGAACTTATCCAGGTGAAGGTAGAATACTCTATCAATGATGCCCATGAATATATCTGGGCATTTGTTAGCCTGAATGGCACAACTACAAACTTGTAGTGGTCATAACCCGTTCTAAAAGTTGTCTTGGGTGATGACATCCGATCCTCAATCGATCTTGGAAAACACATTTGCACCTTTGAGTTGGTCAAACAATTCATCTACCCTCACTAAAGGATATTTATTCTTGAGTATTAATTTGTTCCACGCTCTATTATCTGTGCGCCTTTTTAAAGTACCATACTTCTTCATAACATACAAAATATGCGCTCCTGATGGGAATGCACTAGACATGATTAAACTTAGGTCTAGTCGTTTTCTGCAATTGGATCTCTAGGTTCTCCAACTCCCTTGGAGTAATCTTGTTCGATGCTTTTGATACACGTGTCGATCCTGGTACTAGGTCGATGGTAAATTCTACTTATCTATTGGGTGGCAGTCTTGGTAAGTTCTCCGGATAATCATAATGAAATTCACGTATAACTTCTACGTCCTCAGCTGTCCTTTCTGTGCTAGCTCATCCGTTTAGGTATACAAGGAAAACTTGGTAATGTTTCTTATTTATCACCTTCATGGCTTGTATGTATGAAATAACTGATATTCTCTCCTTATACTTATCTCTTGAAAACTTAATGCGTCTATTCTTGAAGGTTTGAAGGAGATTTCTCATTTAATGCATAAATCGTAGCATATAATTCTCAGCTAACCAGTCCATTCCTAGGGTTACATCTACGTTCTATATTGGTATAACATCAAGTTATTCGCTACCACCTTAAGTGATCTTACATTCAATTACAGGTTCATATAACTACGCGTTACTACCGTTATCCCTTCTACGGGTGAAAAGTTTTTTTTTTTTTTTTTCATGTCTTGACCACTTTGTTCAGTTTGAATTTGTGTCGGTTGATCCCCGAGCATAACTACCTTGGCGTCTAGAGTTTTGTTGAGTAATTCAAAGTACGTAAACTCACCGTGGTTGGCGAATGCCATTCTTATCTCATACTTTAGGCCAGGTCGAAACTTCTTCAGCATCTATTCATCGATGTCCACCTATTGTGGGGCATAACGGATATGTCGCAGCAAATCTGGTCGTACTTGGTCATAGACATCTTGTTTTGCTTGAGGTTGAACATTTTCGTTTCTTTCCACTTATCGCAGATATAAAAAAAATATGTAATATGTGTCCGTCTTATAGTCTTACTAAGACAAGTTTGCTAACATTCTTGAGTCATTGCTTTTCTTTTGGCCTCCCACCAAAATCTGTAGATCTAGTCAACTGGAATGCAACATATGAAGTCGTTCTGGTGCGGTACAAAGAAAATCAAAGATTCTCTTCATCGTCTTAATCTAGAGTTTACCCTCAACTGGATTCTTAGTTTCATTGATAAAACAATCTTTACTCGAGAAAAAGTTCATCCATCTTTCGTGATGGTTCATTTCTGTCCCCACCTCGTTTCTAGCTTCTCATCTACCAGACATTCTATTTTTAACAAAAAAAAAAAACGATCATCAATACATTCCTTTTCTCATATCACATGTGTAACATTTTTTCCATGATTCCATCGTGAAATCAGCATAGACAAAATAACTCAAGTCCTTATTCTCAACCTTACGGTTTGTACTATAAATTGTTAACAAAAGGAGTGGTCGATAATAATCAGAGGAGAAATACTAATCTCAACTAATTTAGACACAACTGAAAGTCAATTAACCATGCTATAGTTTGGGTGACTTACTAAGTCAATATACTAACACTTCTTAGTCGTATACCTCAAAAGAATCTACTAGAACAACTCAAAAGTTGCAAAGGCTCAAATCTCGAATGATATAAAGTGCTGCAGAAAATTTGTTCAAGAGACTCAAATAAATAACCAGAGGGTAGAAAGGAGTAACTACCAAGTCGAACAAAATGACCTAGAGTGAGAACCCATCTGATTTTTTTTTTTTTTTTTTTTAAACTGAAGTTGAAATACAGGGGTTTATAAACCCAAAAGACGTCTACTGAGATTTGGATCATGTGGACTGGCCAGGTCCAACATAATCACTTCCCAGTTACACGGGAAACATCATCCCGAACTTGGTAATTCTGGGTCTTCTAAATTCTCATCATACTATACATAACAAAACTTAAGTTCACACCAGCAAGCTAAAAGCTTAAACTCAGGGTCCTATGTTCTAGACTCTTGTTTCGAAAGTTCAATATTTTTTTGACTCTCCTCTCATGTTGCGGTGGTGGTGGCAGAGAATTATCCCGCCTATCTTTCACATCACACTCTTGATGACATCTTTGAGGCATTTTTGAAATCACAAAAGGAAAACTCAACTCGACCAACGCTCTAAGCATCCTCAAAACTCAAGTTCAATTTACTAACTCAACTTTAAGGAAACCCTCACGGTCACCTTAACATTCATCTGTAAGGCAATAAGCACTCACGAAATGCTAACAAAAAGACCACTCTGGTCAACCTAATATATCCATCAGTAGAATGCCTCTTTTTAGAGGACTTACATAAAGGGGTTATATAAACCCTACAAAACCATAGTATCTATCGTAATGTCCCTTCTAAACCGACACCATTAATAGTACTATGTCTCGGTCTGGACCTCTTACAGTAATTGCTACCAGTTAACTCATCTAGTTGCTACTTTAGCACACTAGGAACATCCATCTATTTAACATCAGTAGGGTACTATATTCGCATGCTTATCTATCATCATGTCAAAATCTCAAGTACCAGTATCTCCTAAGTAAGTTATATACATCGCAATGTAATTGCAACTAATCAAAAACGAGGGTGTACCGCGCATACTCTCAAGATCATCCTTAGCTCTAGCCTACATCGACTTCTCTTCTCATCCTCATCAACTCTAGCCCTCCTCGGCTACTTCTCATACTCATTATCGTTTATCATTTTATCATCTTTGGTAACTGATACTCAAGGATCGACTCGATATCTACTACACTCTTCTAGAGTCCCTGGTAGAAAACAAGCATCCGGTCAGTAGATCCGCATAGAAAATCTGGGTATCTGTAACAAATCCCATCTCCTGTGGGTCCAATGCTCAAGACGACATGTCCCATCATATTGAGTGGCTTTCTTCCTTGCTCAATCCTACCACTCGATTGGTAGCACGGGGACTAGGTGCACGATGCCATCCAGTCTAGTAACAACCATAAGGCTTTCATCCTTTCATAGTCTATGAACATGTGTTTGAAAATCTGCTAGGGTATCTCTGTACCACATACTGTACGCCTCGTCCTCGTATCCGATCTTTCCTGAGTTCGATCTCACAACAGTCCACTTTCGTGCAGTGCCAACAGTCCTGGCCAACCTATAAGGAGAACTTAAAGGTGACTCTAGGAACTAACTCTACTTGGCTCCATCAACAAAAATAAACAAAATATAACTTAGCAAAACTCCTATTAAGTAGTACTGTTATCTTAAAACTCAAGCTCAAAACATCTAAATTCTCATCTCGTCCCGTCTTTACTTAGTAGGGAATCTCTCTAAACAATGATATTAGATCCCTTAATCTAAATCATCGTGACTCAGTAAGACAACTCAACAATTCTCTCTCAAAGCCATCTCCAAAGACTATGGCTCATGATACCTCCTCAAGTACCATTAAGGTTGCGTGAGCAAAACTCGCGTCACAAAATAACTCAACATATCGTACAATATCTCATTGCAGCATGCTAATAACTCATCATTAATCATGCTATTATACTCAAGCTCATAACTCAAACTCATAACTCAAACCAACAAGTACTTAAAGCAATTGCTAATTCTCTCAAGCTTTAGCTCTAAGTTCTCATTTCATCCTTCTACTTAGTAAAAAAAAAAAAATCTCTCTTAACAATGACATTAGATTCCTTCATCTAAATCATCGTGACTTATCACAACTGCTCAAACAATTCTCATCACAAAACATCTCAAATACATCACATCATAACTCATCATATAACCTCAACATCATGCTCTTCAAAATTTAACGTCAAATAAACTTTGAAATTTTACATACCTCGTTGAGCCTGGTGTGATGGTGCGCTGAGCTCACGGTTGTTAATAACTATTAGTCTAGCGACTCATTCTAGACTAAACTCAAGACTTCTAATTCAGAGCTTTCCTTCGCTCTGATACCACTTTGTCACAGCCCGCCCTAACTAAGGATAGTTAAGCCGAGTGATCTACGACTAGGGATGGGGTTAAAGAAGAAGGGGAAGAAAAGGGGCGTCATTTATAGCCGTAAAACTTACTCATCTTAATAAAACTCATCATTTTTATTCATGAATACTCAATTGAAAATAGTCTATGAAAGACAACATAAAACTTAATTAATATCATTAATCAAGTTATACATCATATGAAACCATTCTCTTAAGACTCAAAGTATGACATAACATACTATAACATCAACAACATCTTGCAGCGGAAAGTAGCTAGACATATGTATGAAGACATATTCTAGACAGGTTAACTATTTATTAACAACCCTGGAGACTCCGCTCATTGCAGCACCATCATCACATCAGCTCAACCTGCACATTTAGAAAACATATGCAGGGCTGAGTACAAAAGCACTCAGTGGGCACGTATGCCTAGGTATAAAAATACATGCTTCAAAACTGTAAATTGTCATGCCATCATAAACAGTACAGCAAGGGAGTTTTTCGCTAAAAAGGCCCAAGCTTACTAAGTTCATTTGTGATTCTTAAAGTTCGTCTGCAGACTAAGTTCTCTTGTAATCTATCATATCTGGAACTGTGTGCCGGAGAAGTGGCCACCTCTCACGGTCACTTGACCGGCCAACCCGCTAGATGACTCACGGTCACTGGTGTACACTAGCCCTGGCAGGATAGCTATCAACTGCTCAGGACCCGAATTCGATTGCATCATTGGCAAAGCCAAAGCAGATAGATATCATACTAAAATTTAAACATTTTATGGCAAGACAATACTTGAAATAACTTTAACTCAAATATTTTGTAACGAAATAACTTGCTCAAATGTAACATTAAACTCATTTGATAGATATATATAAAACTGAAATTAACAGTTAAATCATCTCATGCATTCATTCGTATAAGAGGCCTACGACACGCAGGGGATCTCTATATACGTATAGTAAAAGTAATGCCCACCTGATTGCAGTGTTTTGCTACTTAAGACAACGATTCTCTTTCCTTAGCGCGATAGGTTACTCAGACGCTTTTGTTTATTTGAACCTTTGATAACACGAAAACATGTGTTCGAGTGAATAATAGAAAAGCTAACAACAAATGCAGTGAATCACTTATTCACTCATTTCTCTAACTACCCATATTTCCTTAAACGACTATATCTAACTCATATACAATCGTTCTTCCTTTATCAAAATACTTCATGTACCTTTGAGGATGTAGGAAATTCCATTTTATTCATTTATTTATCTATTATAAATAAAGAATAATTCTATAAACATAAAACGTTTTCCTTTTCCCCATTTAATAATGCCAATCTCCAATATATATACATACACATCAATAGCTCATTTATAAACTAAAAGTGATATTTTATCAACAATAAAACTTTAAAATCCTTAATAGGAATTATTTTGAATCATTTCCATCTCAACAAAACTGTATAGATTCAACTTCAACTAATAAACTGCTTTTACTCCGAACTCGTATGGAGTCGAATTTTATTTCAATAGAAACCTCTTTGAGTCTAGTTTAATTGAAAAAAAAGTGTGTTGAAAAACTCCAAGTAGTTTAAGAGATATAGCGATTTTCCCATCGCCTACCAGATTCGGCAGTTTCTGCCAACTGAAAGTCCAGATCTTTGAAAAATAGCAAACGTTTCCGGAATGACCCCAAATTTTATATGCAGATAGATAACGCATATAAATTTATACCATAAAAATTTGAGAGCTAAATATCAACATATGGTTACTGAAATAGTTAACTTAATCATCTGCCTCACGACAGTTTCAACAGATACGGGCAGTAGACTTCTCAAATTTTAAAAGGGTAGTAAACGAAGTTCAAATAACATGAAACTTTGTACAAATATTCACCACACTCCCATCTATACCCCAGAAATTTCACATAATATAATAGAAACGGGAATACCTTGAATAGGTGTATGGTATTAGTCTCTGCAGATTTTATATATGGCATAGATTAGAAGCCAATTGTGAAGAAGAATTGAATGAGATGAATAATCTTCACTCTATTACTTTATAAAACTTGCTGCAGAGGTGGGAATGGGTGAGTTGAGATAGTGGAATAGGTTTTAAAGAAGCAAAATTCTATTTGGAGATTGACTTTAGAGGTGAAGAAAATTGTGAAGTAGTAGGTGAAGAAAATTGTGAACGTATTGGTGAAGAAAATTGTGAACGTATTGGTGAAGAAAATTGTGAAGTAGTAGGTGAAGAAAATTGTGAAGTAGTAGGTGAAGAAAATTGTGAACGTATTGGTGAAGAAAATTGTGAACGTATTGGTGAAGAAAATTGTGAAGTAGTAGGTGAAGAAAATTGTGAACGTATTGGTGATTGGTTTAATAGAAGAATGAGAGGGATGTGGATGAATGAGAACCATATGTGCTTAATCTCATATAAACACATTAAGATATATAAGCCTAATTCTCATTGAAGCATAAAATTCACTTGAGCTTGCCTCTAACATAAATTAAATTACTCATGGGCTTAAGTAAACAATCGATAAAAGATTCATATTTAACACTTCAGTGTTAAATTCTCCACAATAAATTAATGGACTCAAAATATATTTTGAGTGCATCATCTATTGAAAATAAAAAAAATAAATCATCACATATATAAATTATCAAATTCATATAAGTTCGTATTTTATTAATGGATGCTGATCCCTAATTACCATAATCAATCCTTAAATCAGTAATTTAAAAGTATATAATCCTTAATAAAAAGTCGGGTCATTACATTCTGTCTCATATAACCCGTAGGCTATAACTTTCTGTCTCATATAACCCGTAGGTTATAACTTTCTGTCTCATAGCCCGAAGGCTCTGTCTACTTCTCACACATATAAATTGAGTAAAACGTATAATAAGGATAAATGTTAAATGCAACGTTATAACCCCACCTTAATCTTCTCTTTGTCACGTGTGAAGTAATTAAAGATTAAGTCTTGCGCGCCTCGCCTAAAATGAATTATAAAATCATAATTGTTGGGGATGGATCCAACAACCACGAAATTGGAAGTCAGGTACGTCCGGATCGGCGGGCACTAGCAACCTGAGAACCACAAACACGTTAGAGCCCTTCTAGGAACACCGGTGGGGGTGTCGATGGAAGGGTCTCCGACGCTCAAGTCAGTTCAACAATAAAAGATATTTAACGGAATTCGTAAAAATAATAATAAAACGTAAAATTAATGAAATGATAGAGTAAGGTTGAAGTAGTCGGTCCGGTTGGTCGGACTAGTCAGCCTGACAGGTCAGGGTTGTTCTGAACTTCAGACCGTGAGAGCGTGGAAGCGGATTAATTGAGCAAGAAAGCAAATCGTGTAGAGTATCAATGCAGGTAGCAGTGATTAGAGTATGAATGATTGGATGGGTCGTCTGACCTAGTCGGGTTGTATATATACTAGTCCCTTGGCGGCTAGGGTTGCTTCTCATCTTAAGTTCCACCCTAACTGCTCCGAAATTTTAGGAGAAGATCTCCCACGATGCCTATTTTCTTTTCCTCTTCACCAAGTAGCAGCCCTTTCTAGGGTTTGACATGACGAACCTGTATGTCTATGGGCCTAAATTTGGACTTTCGATATGGATCGAATCTGACCCATCCGATTGGATCATCTAGTTGGGCCGAATAAATTCATTTGGGCCTGATACGAATTTTGCCCAATACAGTTTGTCCCCCAATCTCTAATTGGATTATTTTCGATTAGAGATTTGTTTGATGAAAATCCAGCGTGACCTTTGTCAAAAATTTATTAGATAAGGTAATTTAAAATATTTCGGACGCTATTAGAGCTACTAGAATGGACCAACATAATTGGGCCCGTGCTTTCGATAATCCAAGGCGAGATCAGAAAATAAATGTATAAAATAAGTCATTGCTCAATTTAATTGGTCTTAAGCGAAAATTATGAGCAAATAAGGTTAAGTGATTAATCAAATCAAACTTTTCGTTCACATCACATATATAACATATTGGGGACCCATGATGAAAATAATAATCACCTTAAACAATTTATAGCTCAACATAATGAGTTGGGCGGTGGATTATTCATGAATATGTAGCACTATTTTTTTTTTTTTGTTCGGTGTATATATATATATATATATATATATATATATATATATATATATATATATATATTTGGGAGCCCATAACTAAATCAGGAAGCACCTTTTAAATTTGATGAGAGAGAAATGCACCACAAATAAATAAATAATGTGAATATCACAAAATTAACATTTGCTGGCAATTTCACTAACCTGTCATTCGAGATTGCTTTCTTATTTCATTTCACAGAGTAGGCTTTAGTACTTTTTCAAGCTACAGTTGGCGAGTCTGACACATTGCTCTACATACGAAAATTTTATTTTCTTTGCATGTAATCTTTGATAGAGTAGGATAGGATAGGTTGGGTTTCTTTGCATTAAACTTAACGTTGTATGCCTGCACATGAAAGCTTACTCTATTTTTTTTTTTTTTTTTTTTTTTGTAATCTTGGATTTGCCATCGGGTATTGTAGTGTAGGGTAGACGTGAGAGCTAGTTGGCAGCTAAACAAAAGCCACAAGTGGTTGGATGGGTTGGATAATTGGGAAAGCTGATATTAGAAGCAAGATAGTCTGTAACTAATGTGTATCTATCGGCTTGAGGTTTATTTCTCAATATACATGTAGGGTTGTGTTTGCCTCAAATGCAATGTGTCGGTAGGATGGGTAGATAGAGTTTGCTCCATTCTACATCAGATTTATTTTGTATTGTCAGGTTGGGTGGAGTTAACTTGACGGGTTGGCTGAATTTTGAAGGGTGTATCTTGTTGCTTTGATATTGAAGTGTTAGGTACATAGAGTAAAATAAGCTAGAACTGCATTGTCGGATTGGATGAACACTTATAACGTGTAGGGTATACTTCACTCATGCTTTCAAATAAAATTTTCCATACGTAGAGTTAGTCAAGTTATTGGGAGTTTTATTATGCCCGGTTGTTTGATCATCGAGGTGAAGCTTTCGTTGGCTTATTTGTAGGTTTCAACGAGACGAACCCGAGGCGACGTCGAATACATCAACAATGAGAGTGACGTGTATGTGCAACCTTGCAAGCTCGTGCATGTTGGGGTAAGCTCAATCTAATAAGCTTTGTGGTGAGAATTTAAACTATTTAAAGTTCATTTCCCATTTGACACGCTTTATTTTCGTTGGATTTTTGGAGGACTTGAAGAGCTTGTAGATTCTAGAGTGAAGATTTTTGGAGGAGAGTTCCAAGAGGTTGGTTTTCTTTCACTTACTTTGAATGTTCTTGAGGTTCTTTGAATATTCTTCGTATTTTCGTTAAGTTTTTATGAGCATGCCGTTTTCATATTTTTGTCGTATTTTGCTTTGACTCAGCTTGATTCGTCGTTTATTGTTTATAGCTTTGATTATATATGTTGAATGTTTATGACCTAGCCTCCGTCGGGTTGGATATTGGTTACATTATTTGTTTTGTTGCTACAACTTTTTGTATTTGTCCGTTTGGTTGGATTGAATTGTAGTTTGATATGTGCTTGTGGATAGTTGGCTTGGATGTGACTGTTAGTTTGTCATGCTTGTTCGATGAGTTGCGTCTTGGCTATAATATGTGCTTATTTGTTGTTGCTTGGTTGGTCGGTCGGTAGCCGTGGGGCTCTTTTAAACTCAAACTTGCTGCTTTATAGGATGTCTGATATGTCTTACCGAAGTGGGGACCACACGGGTTCGTCGGGTAGTTCCGTTAGGATATTTGGTGATGGAGAGAGCGCGATGTGTCTTGCCATTACGGGAAATGTGGTTGGGTCAAGTTGGGCTAAGTTGCCTGCTAAAAAATCCGGAGTCGGGTTTGGGGTGAATAGTTTTGGTCCCATTGTGGGTTCCCAAAAGATAGATGGCACTCTTCCAAAAAGCAATCGTGCTTCTAAGATAAATTCTGAGGATCAATTGCGTTGGATCCGTTGGGCTTATAGTATCCCAGAGTGGGCAAGTTTGCATGCTCCCGATACATCACTTCGCCCCAATTGGGATGTTGAGGGTATGGTCTGTATGTACGAGCTTCCCTTCATTTTGGGTCTTCGCCTTCCACTCCCCCGTCTGGTGGTTGAGCTTTGTAACTACTATCGAATTTCTCCGAGTCAACTAATGCCTAATACTTGGAGGATCCCACTGGCCGCGGAACTGTTTGCGGAACGGAAGGTTTTGACATCAATATATTTGATGTATTGTATGCTTACCAGCTGAGTGAGGCCCATATAGATAAGGGTCGTTGCCAGTTTAACTCCCGCTCTGATGCCCCACTGCTTATTACTAACCTTCCGGAGGATCCTACAAGATGGAAGGAAAAATATTTTTTTATCAGTGTCGAGGCTTTAGGGGTTCAAGACGGTTACAAAGTTCCGTCTGCTTGGTCCAAGCCGCGTGAGTATTTTGGTTTATTTGTTGTTATGAAGTGTGTTGTTATAAAATTGTTATCTAATAAGGCATCATTTCTCTAATATGCAGGTCGGATCAACAGGAGTCTTCCAGTTATATGCGGGTTACCGGAAAGGGCACAAAGGTTTTATTCATTCCCGGAGGGAGATCGTGACTGGCGGGTGATCTTGTCGGAGGACAATCTTAGGGGTTCTTCTTTGTGGTGTGAGATTCCTATTCGTACCGAAGGTATTGTTCATCCACCTAGTCGTGCTCGATTTCGTATTGCTCTATTAGCTAGAGCTTTGGAAATTCTAAGGCAAGGTCGTGAAGTGGAAGGTTTTCCATTATTATTTGAATTGACCCCTGCTGAGCGCGTATTTGTAGACCAAGCGATGGCAGACCTTCCATTCTACAAACCAAAAGGCAGTCGGGCTGCGTATGAGCGCATCCAACAGAAGAAAAAGAAAGTTATGGTTAGCTCAAGTGAGGAACCGACGACTGATCTCTTGGACGCGGTGTCTCTACCCTCACTTGTCGGGAGGGGCAAGCGATCCGCTTCATCCGTCGTCTCTGATCAGTCTGGTGGCTCAACCATTATGAAGTTCCCTGTGGATGCTGCTGCTTATACGCCTTGTGCTCCGCTGCTTGAGGATCGTGCTCGGTTGGATGCTGCTGGCTATGACTCGGCTATGGAGGCTATCGTTTCCCATTCATTTTTGGTAGGGTTATGTTGCTTCTTCTTCTTTGTGTCGTTCATTTTCTTTTTTGTTCAAATTGTAACAACTTATCGTGTTGATTGTTCTATGTCTTGTAGGGTACACGGGGTATCCTTTACTTGGGAGACAAGGTGAAGGAGCTTGAGAAACAACTGACGAAACTTCGTGCCGAGCAGGTCGACTGTAGGAAGGAGAATCGTGATTTGAAGAAGTGCAAGGTCGAATTGGACAATGTGATTAAGGGCTTGCGGGAACAAATGGCATCCCATGAGCAAGATGCTAGGAAGCTTCATGAAGCACTTGAGAATTTGGAGGCTGTCAGTGCTCGGGTGAGGGATCTTGAGTCTGAGATCGTACAGTTGAGGAGTATGATGGAGGATGTTGGGTTAGAGGCAGAGGTCTTGACTCGCGGTGAGATTTATCAAGAGTTTCGTGATGGTAAGTCGGGTGAGTGGGATATAGATAGGTGTATCCTTGAGATGGAGAATCTGTTGCAATAAAGGGCTGAGAAGGCTGTTGCTATCCAGGCCCAGGCGGCTGCCGAGGCTAATGAGTTAGCCGATACTCTTGGTCGATTGGATGCCGAGGATGCTGCCGGCGTTTCCCATGGTTCCACTGATTCCTGATTGGTGTTTTATCTTTATCGTTATGTAGACTTGCTCAAACTTGATATGTTTGGTTGTATTTGGTTTTTTCAAGATTATCTGTACGGATTTCTATGTTGATTTGTCCCCCAGTTTGGGTCTTAGTTGATTTGGAGACTAGACTCAAATTTAGTGTTGTCGTTGTATTGTTGAATTTTTTGGCATAGCTGACCAGTTGGAGGGTTTGAACCCTTAAATGTTATGAAGTTGTGATATTTGATATTGAGTTGATTTTCCTAAGTATTGATCATATTGTGAAGTTGTTTGTAACTTATGGAAGCATGTGGGTGTATGGTTGATAGGATGGATCTTGTCCAATCATATATTCAACATGCTGAAGATGGCAGTTGTGAAAGGGTAGGGGTTGAGGGGGGGTGGGGGTTGCGCTCCTTGGAGCTGCCTACATACCCTTTAAAGGGATCAAGCCCAAATGTAGTTCTGACCTGCATGGAAAGGTCAGTAGTTGTATAGTAGGTTGAGTGAGTCTCGTGAGACCTTTAAGAAAATAGAAGTATAGTAGAAGTGTAGAGTTCAAGTGTGATACTGTTTGAGATGGATAGCGTTCCAGCTATTGTTGATGTCACGTCCGTCTGTCGTTTGTAGTTTGTATGCTCCATGCCCAACCACTTTAGTGATCAGATATGGTCCCTCCCAATTTGGGCCTAGTTTGCCTGCTCTTGTCTCCTTGGTGTTCTGGAACACCTTTCGTAACACCCAGTCGCCGGGTTTGAACATGCGGGTACAGATGTGTTTGTTGTAATGTCGGGCAATACTTTGTTGATACGAGGCTAGTCGCATGTTTGCTCTGTTCCGTTTCTCATCGATGAAGTCTAATTCGTGGCACATAGCCTCTTGGTTTTCATCCTCCGTTGTCAGTTCGTATCTGGCGGTGGGCACTTCGCTTTCAGTTGGAATTATTGCCTCCATTCCATAAGCAAGAGAGAATGGCGTTTCTCCTGTTGATGATCTTGTAGTTGTTCGGTAAGACCAGAGCATGCCAGGTAGCTCATCTGCCCATCTTCCCTTGGCTTTTTCTAGTCGTTTCTTCAGGATGCTCATGATGGTCTTGTTGGAAGACTCTGCTTGTCCGTTTGCTTGGGGATACCTTGGTGTTGAAAAATTGAGCTTTATATTCCAGAACTTGCAAAAATCTTGGAAGTCTGCACTGATAAATTGGGATCCGTTATCCGTGACAATTTATTTGGGCACCCCGTATCGGCAGATCACATTCTTCCATATGAATCCCTTGACTTCTTTATCACGGACTTAGTGGAAAGAGTCCGCTTCAATCCATTTGCTGAAGTAATCGGTTACAGCTAACATATACACCTTCTGTCCTGGTTCAACAGGTAACTTGCCCACGATGTCCATCCCCCATTTCATGAATGGCCATGGTGATGTGATAGCAGTCATGGGCTCCGGGGGCAGGTGTGACACTTGGGCGAATCGTTGGCATCTATCACACTTTCTAGCATGGCCAGCTGCATCTGTTTTCATAGTGGGCCAGTAATATCCACTTGTTAATGCACGATGTGCAAGACTTCTCCCACCCGAGTGGTTTCCACACTCACCTTCATGTAACTCGGACAATATGTATCTTGCTTCTGCAGGGTTAATGCATTTCAAATATGGACCGGAAAATGATCGTTTGTATAGTTTACCTCGAATGATGGAGAATCGAGCTGCTTGAGCTTTAAGGCGACGCGCTTCATTCCTATCATCTAGTAGTGCATCATTCTCCAAGTATTCTATTATTGGGGTCATCCAGGTCCGTTCTGTTGATACTTCATTGACCTGTTCATTCGTCTCCTCCTTTTGAATTGCTGGCCATTGAAGACAAGTGATCGTTATGGTTTTAGGTTTTGCGGTCTGGATCGCTGATCCGAGGTTGGCTAAAGCATCAGCATGACCATTGTCCCCCCTTGGCACTTGGTTTATGATGAACTCTTCAAAGCTTGATTGAAGCTCCTTCGTTTTGCCCAAGTAGGCCAACATCTTAGCGTCCTTGGCTTGAAAAGTACCCTGCATTTGGTTAACTACAAGTTGGGAGTCACTGAATATTTTAATGCGTTTTACCCCCATTTCCTTAGCTAATCCGAGTCCGGCTAGCATGGCTTCGTACTCTGCTTCGTTGTTGGTCGCCTTGAATTCACAGCGGATGGACTGTTCTATCACGTCTCCTAGTGGTGAGATGAGTACCAGACCTAGTCCACTTCCTCGCATATTACTTGACCCGTCCACATATAGTTTCCAAGTTCCAGCTTGGTCGGGTTGTTCGGTCATGCAACAGATTTCCTTGTCAGCCTGCAAGGTAAGGTTAGGTGTAAAATCAACTAAAAAATCTGCTAATACCTGGGACTTAAGAGCGGTACGTGGCTTGAATGTAATGTCGTATTCGCTCAACTCCACTGCCCACTTCGCCAACCGACCCGACAACTCAGGTTTGTGGAGTATGGCCTTCAGAGGGTATGTGGTGGCGACTATGATTGGGTGGCATTGGAAATATGGGCGCAACTTCCTTGCTGTGTGAACCAACGCAAGGGCTAGCTTTTCTAATTGACCGTATCGGGTCTCCGCATCGAGCAGAGATTTGCTCACATAGTAGATGGGTGACTGCTTTCCGTCTTCTTCCCTGACCAACACGGCGCTGACGGCCGTATCGGATACGGCAAGATAAACCAACAATGCTTCGTGGTCTTTTGGTTTTGCGAGTAAGGGCGGGTTGGTCAGGTACTGCTTGAGTTGTTTTAGTGATTCCTCGCATTCTTCTGTCCACTCAAATGTTTTTGATCTCCTTAAGGTGTTGAAAAATGAGTGACATCTTTCGGATGACCTTGAAATGAAACGACTTAGAGCGGCTATCCTTCCCGTTAGCTTCTAAACATCTTTAACGCATGTGGGGGATTGGATACTTAAGATGGCATCAATTTGGGCTGGGTTTGCCTCTATACCCCGTAGGGTGACCATGTAACCTAAAAATTTTCCTGCATTGACACCAAAAGAGCATTTAGTAGGGTTAAGCTTCATATTGTATTTTCTAAGAATTTCAAATGTCTCCCTCAGGTGGTCTATGTGGTCCCTCGCATGGATGGACTTGACCAACATATCGTCGATGTAGACTTCCACTGTTTGTCCCAACAGATTCGCAAACATCCGGTTGACTAGGCGTTGGTAGGTAGCTCCAGCATTCTTAAGTCCGAATGGCATATACTTGTAACACCACAACCCTATGTTGGTCATGAATGCCGTTTTCTCCTCGTCGTCAGGGTGCATTCGAATTTGATGGTATCCAGAGTATGCAACCATGAAACTCAGCAACTCATGGCCGGCTGTCGCATCTACTAGCATATCAATGTGTGGTAGCGGGAACGAGTCCTTTGGGCACGCCTTGTTGAGGTCTGTGAAGTCGATACACACTCGCCACTTTCCATTCTTTTTCTTGACTACCACCACATTAGCTAGCCACTCGGGGTAATGGGCCTCTCGGACGAATCCGTTCCGTAAGAGCTTTGTGACTTCTTCATTGATGATCTGGTTTCTTTCAGGAGCAAATTTTCTTCGTTTTTGTTTCCTTGGTGGATAATCTGGGTCTACCTGTAACCTGTGAACAATAATATTCGGATCAATCCCCGTCATGTCCTCATGGGACCAAGCAAAACAGTCATAATGCTCAGCAAGAAATGAAATAAGCTTCTCTCTCAATTCAGGATTGAGTTGTGCCCCTATCCGGACTTTGTGATCCGGATAGTCTGTACTGATTTGGACTTCATCTATCTCCACGGCTTCTTCTTCAACAAAGCTGGAAGACCGCTTTCGATTTTCTGGTTTGTCGGATTGGTCTGGTCGTTCATGCTGCACATGTTGCTCTAGTTGTGGTGATTGGTCCGTCCTGGGGTTGGATGAACCATCTTCCTGTAGTTGCTATAAAGCATGTTTTGTCTTCATGGTGGTCTGGTAGCAGGATCTGGAGTCCTTTTGTTCTCCCCTGATCTCCTTGACGCCCCACTTGGTTGGAAATTTCACCACTTGATGAAAGGTGGAAGGGACTGCCTCCATGTCGTGGATCCATGGGCGACCGAGGATGACGTTGAACGCGGAGGGGGCATCAATCACCAAGAATCTTGTTGACAAATTGACCCCTTCGGCATAGACGGGTAGGTGGATCTCCCCTACGGTTGTTTTGCTCTCACCGCTGAAGCCTATGAGGACAGCGGTCTTCCTAGTTATGTTTGACTTGTTCAAACCCATCTCCCTGAAAGCATTAATAAACATGATATTGGCAGAGCTGCCATTATCGATCAACACCCGTTTCGTTAAACAATTGGCAATACAGATAGAAATAACTAAGGCATCATGATGAGGGTTAAGAAGCTTGTCTGATTCCGTAGTTTGAAAGCTGATTGTCTGTGTTGGCTGGTCTGCCATAGCTTGACCAGTCACATTTTCCCCCGTTCTGCTAGACCTGGCTTGCCTGGTATGCCTCTTTGCAGCGGAATGTGTAATCCCACTAACTTCTGATCCGCCAGAAATGACATTGACTGTTCTCTCATGGTTTGGCGGGTTGGGTGGGGTGACTTCTCTGCGCTCGTCTCGTCTATCACTTCCATGCTTTAGAGTGTGTTGGCCCTTGTCTGTTAGAAACTCGGTGAGGTGACCTTCTTTGAGTAAATGCGCCACTTCCAATCGTAGCGCAATACAATCCTCTGTTCGGTGTCCATGGTCGGCATGAAACTCGCACCACTTGGATCTATCTCTCTGGTCGGCTGGTGCCCTCATCTTTTCCGGCCATTTGACTTTGTTGCCTAGATTCTTGAGAGCTAAGATCGCCTCGGCTGGCGAGATAGATAAGTTGTACTCTGGTATCTTGGCCCTTTCACGTGGTCGTGTCTCGTAAGGTTGGTCATACTGTCTCCTTCTGTATTCTTGTCGTGGAGATGGGTAAGGCTCAGACCGCCTATCATTTGTCCTCCTATCCACCCTGGAGTCTCTTCTAGTGTTTCTGCTTGGTGAAGATCGGTGGTGGCTGTATTGATCTTCCTCCCATTTGATTTGTGCCCATGCCTTGGCAAGGACGTCCTCCATTGTTCTACAAGGGTATTTGGTGAGGTCTTTGTAGAGGTCTGAGTCGGGTAGAAGACCCTTTCGGAAGGCGGTGACCGCTGTTTGGGTGTTGCAGTTGGTGATGGACACCTTCTCTTTGTTGAATCGGCTGATATAGTCTCGAAGAGACTCGCCACGCTGTTGCACCACGGCGTAAAGATCCTCCGATATCTTTTCAAGTTTCCTGCTACTAGCATATTGCTGCACAAATATATCTGTTAGTTGAGCAAAACTTGAAATAGAATAATTTGGAAGGTTAGTCTACCACTGGAGGGCCGGTCCTGTCAGACTAGAACCGAACCCCTTACACATGCAGGCCTGCCTCAATTCACGAGGAATTGCGGCAGTGAATATCCTTTGTTTGTATTGAACGATGTGGTCGGTCGGATCCGTCGTGCCGTCGAACATTTGCATGCTCGGAAAGCTAAACTTGATGGGCATTTCCACCAAGGCAATTTCATCCACAAATGGCGAGTCGGCATAGCAGTTCTCTGAACTTTTATGGATGGGTGCCGGGACACCGGGAATTCGCTGGATCAAGGCCTCCATTTCCGCCAGCTTTCTCGCCAAGTCTTCATCTCTGATTGCGTATGTGCCGGTTGTGGCTGGTTGAGTGAATTCATTGGTGAACAGCTGGTCTTGGGTGAACTCCCTTGGACCGTGTCCGTCAGGCTGTTGGTTAACCTGGGTTGACGGCGTGGCCGTCTGATTTAGCCCTAGTGTGGTAGGTTGTGCGCCTCCAACGACGGTATTGCTCATTGCTCCGCCCGGTGTGGTGAAGATGGTTCGAGCATGTTGTCCTCCGGTGATGGTTGTTCCATCTTGTCGGAGTGTTCCTGACGTTCTAGCGTCCGGGTTGAGTTGACCAAGTTCCCTCACTTGCTCCAGCGCGGATGTTGTCATGTTAATACCTGCATTCAAAGTCATACGACCGGGGTCAGTCTGGTTACCAACTACATTACGGTTTCTTACCGAAGATGACGGATCCGTCATGAGGTGGTTGGATCCGTCCTTGCGAGTGATCGGTATATCTCCCAGAGGCTGCATGGAAGACACTTGGGCTCGGAAGCCGGGAGGTTCGATGATCTCGATAGGCTCCATAGCTTCGAGACGGTCATACAAGTTGGCGTTCTCTCTTTCCAACTTTTTGCATCTCTCTCGCTCCTGATTCATGTGTTCAGTCAGGGCGGCGATCTGGGCGGCTAGGTCAGCCTGAGCAGTTACGTGGGGAGCGTCGGGAGTTTCAGATCCGTCACGACCGTCAGACATGATTGATGCTCGTAGAGATCTGTGGAAAGTGCGTTGATTCGCTTGATTGCTAGGGCCCCACGGTGGGCGCCAAATTGTTGGGGATGGATCCAACAACCACGAAATTGGACGTCAGGTACGTCCGGATCGGCGGGCACTAGCAACCTGAGAACCACAAACACGTTAGAGCTCTTCTAGGAACACCGGTGGGGGTGTCGATGGAAGGGTCTCCGACGCTCAAGTCAGTTCAACAATAAAAGATATTTAACGGAATTCGTAAAAATAATAATAAAACGTAAAATTAATGAAATGATAGAGTAAGGTTGAAGTAGTCGGTCCGGTTGGTCGGACTAGTCAGCCTGACGGGTCAGGGTTGTTCTGAACTTCAGACCGTGAGAACGTGGAAGCGGATTAATTGAGCAAGAAAGCAAATCGTGTAGAGTATCAGTGCAGGTAGCAGTGATTAGAGTATGAATGATTGGATGGGTCGTCTGACCTAGTCGGGTTGTATATATACTAGTCCCTTGGCGGCTAGGGTTGCTTCTCATCTTAAGTTCCACCCTAACTGCTCCGAAATTTTAGGAGAAGATCTCCCACGATGCCTATTTTCTTTTCCTCTTCACCAAGTAGCAGCCCTTTCTAGGGTTTGACATGACGAACATGTATGTCTATGGGCCTAAATTTGGACTTTCGATATGGATCGAATCTGACCCATCCGATTGGATCATCTAGTTGGGCCGAATAAATTCATTTGGGCCTGATACGAATTTTGCCCAATACAATAATTAAAAAAAATACTTACAAATGCATATACCTTATTAAATATAATTTAAAAAGTGTAATTCTTGAACAATATATATATATATATATATATATATATAAACTTATTAAACAAATAAGGCATTCCAGCTGACTACTTAAACATATGAACATATATACACTATGTAAAATTTATCATAACATATAGTAATGTCTAATTTAATTTCCAATTAAACAAATCTAGTTTGTAGCTACAAACACACGTCACCCACTTTTTAATATATATACATACACTTATAGAGAAAACATAGTGGTGATGATTGATAAGAAAGCTTCTGACAATTCTTAATAAGGGAAAAGAATTCTTTTACTATAAAAATCGGCTATTGCATAGGTGTGGCCCAGAAACTAAAATGCAAAATAAAGAGAAAACAATTATGGATATAACCAAGCACATAGATATTTAAGAGAATATAAGGGTTATGACAGAAGTTTGTCTCTCACTTTTCTTCTCCTTTTTTTTTGGCGAGAAAGGCAACGAGTAAAAATAAGGAGGCACAGACTCGGGAAGAGAGAGGGAAGAAGATGAGAACACCAACACAGATTGAAAAAATTACAACAATAAACACAATTTTAGCAGAGAAGTTGTCGGTCACTGGCATGAGCCTCGGTTCAACCTTCTGTTCTAAAAGCTATAAAGAAAAGAGAGAAATTTTCTGACCTCTACGCTGCTTGATTGCTTTTGGTGTGAGAAGGATGATGGTAAAGAGGGTGGTATTTATACAAAAGCTTCCAGGTTTAATTAAGGTATAATGAATCAATCAGTTTCGGTCTCCCATAAATGGCCTATGTCTGAAAGGAAAAGTGAATTTCAAGATCCTTCGTTCACGCAGCTGTGAAGAAGAGAGAATAGGAAAGTTGCAGAGAATTACTTGGGGCTCAATTAATGGGCTTATGAACAAAATAAGAATTGGGCTTTAAGAATAATACTTGGGCCATATATAAAAAATAAAAATAAAAAATAGATGGTATCTTATATAAAAGAGAAATCCTTAATAATAATAATAATAATAATAATAATAATAAATGCTTGAAGTGATTAAATGTTCATGCTCATGCAATATCTAGGCGCGACTTATAAGACTTAAAATTTTAATTATTGAAAAGAAATAAAGAAGAGAAGTTTTTTTTTTTTTTTGTAGTTAAAATATTTTGGGGCACTACATTAATTAATCTCCTAATAAAACACTAATTTGATGCCTAATTCTTTCATTTATCCACGTCGCTCTATTCTCTAATCTCCCTTATCCTTCACTCCTCGAAAAGTCTTAGAGGGTGTTTGGCTGAGAGCTTATAAGCTCCTCAAAACAGCTTATAAGCTGTTTACGAGCTTATAAGCTCCTTCAAAGTATTTGGCAAAATAAGCTCCTAAACAGCTTATAAGCTCTAAAAATAAACTTTAAAAGCTTATAAGCTCCCAAAAAAATAAGTTCCTCTAACCCAACTTATTTTTTTATAATCTCATATGCAACAATCATTTTACAATTATTTTTCAACTATAATTTATTATTTTCATCATATATCATTCAAATTCATTGTTCTTCAATTTTCTCTCTCTAAAAAATATTTTCTCTCTCTAGCTTATAAGCTCAATTATCCAAACACTTTGACCCCTTCCCGGGAATAACTCGACAATGTTGCACACGTCATTAGTAGTTATCAAGGCGAATTTCTCTGAACCCTCCCGAGTATTTGACAGCTCTGTCAATTCCCGCCGCTCCTCTGATAGGGCAGCGACATCACCCGTCTTCCCTTTTTTCCTGGTATCCGATCCCTCTGTTATCCTTTCTCTTTTCTGGCCTGAGGAGTGTGTAAGCATTCATACATGGCATTCCTTTGACATTTTCTGATCACCCCACTCCTCCCCTACTCTTCCTCCTCCGATGGGGAACTTCATCTTCAGGTGGAACATTGAAATAACTGCTCTGAATGCCATCAGAGCAGGGCGGCCGAATATCACATTATAAGATGGTTTGGGCATATCTACCACTAGGAATCGTATCATCCTAGTTTTGCAAGCATCCGTCATGCCGAGGGTGACCGGTAGCTCCACGAATCCCAGCGGCATGACGATTTCCCCCCAAATCCGAACAAAGGGGCGTTCGTGGGCTCGATATTAGCTTCAATCCCCATATTCTGTAAACATTCCAGGTATAGAATATTCACTGCACTTCCTGAATCTACAAAAACGCGATGTACAATGCAAGATGCAATATCTGCTGTGAAGACCAGTGCGTCATCGTGGGGGTACATGAGCGTTCGCAGGTCTTCTGACCCGAAAGTAATGACTGGCTCCTCCGCTGCACCTGTGATCTCCATTACTTGCTTGGGATAATACCCTGACCTTATTGCCCGCACGACTTGTTTCTTGGCCCGATTGGAAGTTGGTATCCCATTCTTGCCGAAAATCATGTGCACTTCCCTTCTGGGTGGGTGGGGAGGTGCCCGACCTTGCACGGCCCCTCTATGTTGATCACAGTTTTCCTCCGAGCGTCGATCCCAATCATTCCCTTGAACTTGTCTGTGGTCGTTTCCCTGGGGCGGCTGACCCTGACCCACATTCCCCTTGGCGATAAACTGGTCCAAGTTGCCCTGGCGCACTAAGAACTCCAGTTGATGCTTGAGGTGTCCACAGTATCTAGTGTAGTGCCCGTAGGCGTTGTGGTATTCACATAACTTGTTGTTGGGCCCCTGTTGTGGCTGTCCGTCTCTATAAGTGCTCGGTGCCCAGAAAAACGGCTGGTTCTTAAGCAGATGGAATATTTCTTCTTGTGGTTTATTTAGGGGAGTGTATTCAATGAAGCGATTGACCTCGTTTACGGTGCGTTGCTGGTGGGTTGGTATCTCCGTCTGGGGAGGAAGCACCCTAGGGGGCAACCCTCTGAAGGGTGCCCGGTCCTGATTCCTGTTGTTCTGCTCCAGTGCAGCTTCGGCCCTTTTAGCCTTATGTTTATCATTTTCAGCCTTTCGCGCCATCCGGGCGTCCTCCAACTGTAAATACCCTGGTAACCTTGCCATGATATCATCAAAATCTCTGGCTGGTCTGATTTGCAATTCGTCGAAGAAAAGCCCCGGCTTCAATCCTCTGACATATGCACAATTCTTTATCTGCGACTCCGCCTCTGGCACCTCCAGAGCAGCGAGATTGAACCGGGTGGTATATTCTCGTAGTGTTTCATTTTGATCCTGTTTTATGTCCATCAAAGAGATAGCTGACTTTCCTACCCTTTGCGAGCTCGCGAATTGTCTCAGAAAACGTGTCTGCAAGTCCTCGAAAGAATGAATGGAGTTTGGGGCTAGTGTTCCAAACCACAACTGGGCGGGTCCAGTCAGAGTGGTGGAGAATATTCGGCACTTGATGCCCTCTGTGTACATGTGCAGTGTTACTAAACCCTCGAACCGGCTGAGGTGCACCCACCCCCGGGTCAGTGGTACCGTCGTAATCCAATTATATAGGCTTGTAGCTCCTTGGCAGAGTATCCGCCAAGATGTCAGCGGAGAACGGGCTCCTACTGGTGGTGGTCAGGACCCTTGATGTTCTGGCACGCTTGTCATCCTTGTACCTCTCGTGCTCCCTCCTGTCCTTTGGTAAGTCATGAGCATGATGGCGCTTGTGGCCTCTGTGTCCCTGTCTGCCGGAGGTGTACTCCTGCTCCCGTCCCTCTGTCCTCTCAGTCTGGCGTGACTTCTCTAACCGATGCGATTTCTCTTACCGGTATGATTTCGCTGCTCAGTGAGATCTCTCTGACCTTTGTACCTTCTCAACCCTCTCAGACTTCTCTCTCAGAGTATCCTCCAGATCCTTGAGTTGGTTCTTCAGTTGTGAAACTTGATTTTTTAGTTTTGCGTTTTCCCTGGGTCTTTCCTCCTCAAACATGGGAGTAATGGACCGACTGTCAGACTCGTCTACCCCTTCTCTCCTGACGATGCTACTCAACATGACGCGGCTCCCCTCTGGCCTCCTTTCCGATTCTCTCTCAGTAGGGAACCTTTGTGTTTCCTTTGGCAGTGTGGATTGCTTGTTGGCAATTTGTTCATTCACCTCCAGGGCAGCAAGAGGCGGGATTTCAGCGCTCTGCTGGTTGAGCATTCCCAGCAAAGGAGTTGTGGTGGGGACAGTTGATAAAAGCGGTGTTCCTAACGCTTGGCGCACAACAACGTAGTTGAGCAGAGCCATCATTTGCTCTGCTAGCACAAAATTCAGCGGACCGCCACCAGATGTGGGGACCAAACCCTGCAATTCAGATCCAGCGGCCACCAGAACAGATCTCTGGGGAGTGATGTTCTGACCCGTTAGCGGGGTAGTGGTGGTGTTGAGGAAACCCGGCGGCGTGGAGAAGACATTGCTGACTGGCAGACTGTTGAGCAGCGAGGTGGGTATCTCAGTGCGGGCACCAGAACTGAGCCCAGTGTTGTCAAGGTCCTTCTTGAGGGTGCGGCGAACATCAGAGGAATCCATAGTACCTACATGTGAAAAATGTGAGAAAAAACCCCAATAAAGACAATTTGAATTACCCTCTGTCAACGGAATCTGCGATACAAGATATCTCGAACACTGGCGCGAAGGCCATTATGAAACCCCATCCGAAATACCCCCGTGTGCTGGGAAATAAATCCAGGACACGGATCCAAACATAGAGAGAGAACAACGGAGATTTCCTCACGGATTCGGGTTCGAATTCGGCAGAAGGAACATATTACTAGAGAAATCAACCATGAAAATCCAAAAACAAGTGAAAACAGATCATCAATCAAGAGATCGTTAGTAAAACGTGTTAGATACGTCAAATAACAGAGATCATGCGAGAAAACACGACAGTCGCACACAATTATCATGACAACATGGAAAATAACTATAAATCAGCACCCAACTTTCGATCTCACCCATTTTCCCAACATGCGCATGCGAGAAAAACAACCAAACCCACGAATCTTATGAGTTTTCAGGCAGATCGAAGTAAAAGGTGGATCTATCGCCCCGAATCCACCTGGGTACTCGAAACAACGAACCAATCGAGGTATGCGCACGCAAATCCACCTACGATTGCAGATCTGCATGCACAGGTTGGAACTCACGCCTTAACTCATAATTCCCACAGACGGCGCCAGTTGATAATGTATCTTATCAACACCTAATTCTAAGTTACGAGTTTTACCTAGTGTTTGAGCGTAAAAGTTGAGAGAAATAGCTGAATTGCTGAGAGAATAAGTTTGTTGTCGTATTAGTGAAGAGCACGTAGTTTACACAATGGGAATACATGGGGTATTTATAGAGTACAATAGACGGGTAAAATAGTAATTTCATCTCTGAAAACATGCTCCCCGCGTGGTCAGGGGCATAGTAGTAATTTTGCCCGCAGACGGGCGATTCCTCTGCTTTGGTGCTTCCCGGGTAAAACGGTCGCTCATACCGCTGCCTATCTTGCGTGATAGGTCATTCCTCTGTCTTTGGTGATTCCTCTGACTGAGCCCATTCCTCTGGCGAAGTCCATTCCTCTGACCCTAGTGATTCCTCTGTCCGAGTTCATTCATCTGCTCTGCATATATTACTCCTCATCATATATGCACATATCATCAATAAAAAGTCATGGTTAATCTCCTTCGTACATAGATTTGTACTTAAAAAATCTATTTTTACTAATAAAGTCATGGTTAACCTCTTTCGCATATTACTCAATAAAAAGTCATGATTAATCTTTTTCCGGTATAAATTTTTACTTAAAAATCTACGTTTTATGTTGATGTATTAAGGGTTACTTATCGTCGAGGTATTAAAATTTTATTTGTGATGATGAAGAGAATTGTATGTCTACTGAGAATATTGTGTACCAACAAATTTTCAAAACTTATTCTCTAAAATATTTAGGTATAATGTTTTATACATTATATTTTATTTATTAAAATATTTTTCTTTATATTTATAATTAGATTTCATAATTTATGTATAATTTTATAAATTTCAATACCGTGCATCGCACGGGTACACACACTAGTTAGAATGTATGAAACTCGTGCATCACAACCATGAGTCCATGACTCCATAAAATTTTAAAAACCTGCAAAATAAACAACAATTTTTTTTAAAGAAACAACAAACATTAGTAAACGAAAATGCCAAAATGCTAAATCCAACCCCCCTCAACGAGCATTCACTGCACATTGTTTTGCTAAAATGTTGATACTTTTTCATCATATCTTGCTATAATTATATGTATTATCGTTTCCTCTTTGTTGTTTCCTGGAACTCTTTTTTTCTTTTTCTTGTTTTAACTAACAATACTTAAAAGTTACAAAGAAGATAAATCATTTCAGTTATTCTTTCAGGAGACGAGGCCATGGATTTTGAGAGTTAATGTTGTTTCCTGCATTTCTTTGGAGTTGAAGATGCGAAAATAAAGTTCTCATCTAATTTTCAAGTAATATTTTTTAATCGTGTTTATTTGTTATATTTTGTACCCCTTGTGTTTGATGAAAATATTTTATTTTATTTTATATATTTATTTATTTGATTATTTATAAAGCATTTTGTTTTAGGGGTTATGGGCTATAGGATAAAATAGTAAATTTATAATTACTTATTATTATTATTATAAATAGGGGGTTATAGTGAGTAAAATTGAGGCTATGAATAGAATCACCCGCTCATCTCACTCTCCTCAAACAGCCCCTCACCCACGTATTTCTAACCCAAGAGTTTTAACTGATCCACATATCATCTCCGATTTTCCTCTTAATTCGAATGGGCAGGATTTTAATAGCTCACAAGAATTAACTCATGATAGTACCCATCTTCATATTCCACAATTCGATATGTCACTACAAGAAAACACGGCTCTAACAACCGAATTTTCGGTCGTTAAAACATCAAAAACGGTCGTTAATCATGTTAACGACCAACCGAATTGACGACCGTTTTCGGTGGTCGCTGTTTGCTTCGTCGTTTCGGGTCCCAACAACCGTTTTTTTCGATCGTTAAATTTAACGACCATTTTTTTTATTTTTTCGGTGGCTAGAGCTCCATAGCTTACGATATTGTAATCTGACACCTCCGATTTCACCGAAAAATACATAGTCCACGAAGCCCTCAAATTACTGGACGCTCCCAACTTGCCCCTCAAATCCTTGGCCTTGGCAGGCCGGAGCCCGCCTCGGCACCAAACCCACCACACAAGATCCCCCTACTGACCGCTTACACTTCGGACCGGGACTCGCTCGCCCGCCTCGCGTTCCAAGCGAGAATCATACTGGACTGCGTCGACCCGTTTCGCCTCCACGAACATCCCGTCGTGGTGCCGTGCGTTCCGGCTGCTACTACTTGAACATTTATGTCGAGCTCGATGTCTTTATGTATTAACTGAGAAAATATATACGTGTGACAATGAGAGGATGATAATACTTGTGTTTGATTTTTTTTTTCTCGCGAATATTTGCTGCCGAGCATATTATATCAAGGCTATCAATACCTATTTTTCTGTTTGGAAAAGATATTATCGATTTTTAGATGAATAAATTAACCTCTTACGCAAGGTGAGATTACAAAATAAAGAGCAAGAGCAACAATCATGTCTTTTAAGGAATTTTTATTCTAATTCCTTCCAAAGTTGGCTGGTATAAATATGACACCTTCTTTTATTTGATTAATATATTTGTACAAATTGCCGTTTGCTTTTATTGATTTTATTATTACCTTTTAATGCTAAGAGTTTTGTTTCCCAGTTAAGTTGTTTCCTCATTTTTCTCAAAACCAAAAAATAAAACGTAAATAAGCATTACTTAGTATTTAAATTGGTTAATATTTAAATAATCAAGATTATTTTGAATAGTAAGCATAATGCCAAATGCATAGCTCGTATAATGTTGGTTCCGAATTTGTGATTTTGATCCTTTGATGTTGTTTATTGTAGAGTTTTAAGGCGTCTTTGATCAGGATGATTGTATACTGATCTTTGACTTTTCTTACAAGTTGAGTAATTTATGTAGATATATGGGGCTAAAACAAAGGGTAACTGGAAGTGCAATTTTCAATTGACTCACTAAATGCATGCCATCTTTTTTTTGTCATGTACTTGGATTTTTTGGGCAGTTGCACGAATATCTGTATGGAAAGGGTGTAATTGATTCCATTCACAAGCATCGGTTTGGGAAGCAAGCGAATCCTATCAGTTTGTTGAGAAACTCTTGATGAATGTTTTGCTTCCAGCTTGTGACATTGAATTTTGTGAAACCAGCTTTCTTACTCTATGGCTTCTTGCAATTATTTTACCTTGACTTAGCTACTAGAGGTGTAATTCTACTGGTAGATCATTTTTGTATAACCTTTCAATTAAACTTACAATACTATTGGAGTCAATAATCCAAAATAATTAAAAACCAGAGGGACATTATGGATGAAAATATAAACTTCAGAAGTCATACATCCTATTCAACTAAAAAGTGTGACACCGTTTAAACTCTTAGAACCAAGTTAAATATAAATAAAAAAGAAGAAACTCGAGCAATCTTAGCGAGCTCGATTATTTAATGAAATTTCCATAATAAACTATTTAGAGTGATGTTAGCACAATATGTTAATTCAAACTAACACTAAGCTAGCACATCATATATTGAATTGAAAAGGCGGTAAACAAATGTAACGCAAAAAAAGACAGAGAAAAAAAAAGAAAAAGAAAAGAAAAAGAAAAACGTAACTACTAAAGTTCTCATTCAAACTAAAAACTTAAAGATAAAATAACAATAGGATAGTGAAAGAAAGTAATTTTAACTAGAACGCAATATGCAAGTTTATATAATGAATTAATGATATATATTCAAAACTTAAAGTCTTATCCTACTTTAAGCATACAAACAAATAAAAAGTTATATTAAAAAATAACAACAATATATGAACTAAAATATTACATGTCTAAGGCATAGAATTTTTTTCTCCTTTTTTGCCTATTTGAACCTGCTTGACAATTTCTTCTTGCACTACAAAAAAACCGGAGATTACCGGCGGCATTACTTGGTAATTACTAGGTCCAGCATGTTCTGTCGCCATATACATAGGTGCTTCCCCGTGATAAACCCAAGTTGTGTAATTGTGGACAAATCCACGCCTAGTAACATGTTTTCTGACTCTAGGTACAGATAAAAAGGCTTCATTGTTACACTTCTTACACGGGCACCTAATGTTACCTACTCCATCTGTATACGTCGTTTGATTTATCGCATAATCAAGGAAACTCTCCAGCCCCGTTTCAAATGCAGAACGATCATTGTATCTCGCATACATCCACATGCGATTATCACTCATTCTTGCAAATTCTAATTGAGAAAAATAAATAAAATATCATAAATTACTTGAATCAAACGAAATTTCGACAGCATAACCCCACTATCCTAACTACCAAGTGCTCGACTCTACCAGCAGCTATAGTGACCATAGTGGTCCTAATTTACTAAGCCTATACTAGGTCTACCCGGCCCCCCAATGTCGAAGCAATATACAATACATATAAAGCAATAAAAAATAAAGTTTGAAATTTAAAACAATCATTTGTTGGGAGAAAATCCTTAAGAAATAATCAATTTATATCCCCAAGGGAGAAGATCCTTAAGAAATTGATTAAATCTATCCCACAATATATAATATCATATCATTTCATGATAAACACATACTAGCATACTTAAAATTCAATTAATCATACTTCATTTAACAAAATTATTTAACATAATTAATAAATCTCTAACAAATTCATACTTAAAATTAATCATGCTTTATAATTAATCAAACAACTTTAATTTAAAATTAATCAAACTCCAACTAATTATTAATTAGATTGTAAAAACAAATTTCAATATAATTTAACTAATTAAAATTAATCACACTTCACATATTATAAATTAATTAAAATTAATCAAATTAACATTAATTAGATTCTAACAAAATAATATTAAAAAACAAAGTTTAAATTAATTAATCATACTTTCAAATATTATAAATTAATTAAAATTAATCTAATTAATATTAATTTTAATCTAACAAAATAATTAATAAATAAATCAAATAATTAACGAGAACGAAAGCGTACGGTAGTGGTCGGCGGCGGAGCGGTAGCGATGGCGGTGTTGGCAGCGGCGCGGCGCGGCGTCGTTCAACTAATTAAATTTTAAAGAAATAAATTAATTAAATGTGAAAGTGAGAGATAAAGAGAAAGAGAGAGAAATAATACCTGCAAGGGTGGCTGGCCGGCGGCGGCGGCGGCTGGCGGCTGGCGGTCGGCGGCAGCGGCTGGGGGTCAGCGAGGAGGCGCGGCAGGGCAGGGCAGGGAAGGGTTTGAGGTTTGAGGGTCTGCGTGAGTTCTGTGAAAGAAAAGGGGATCTGCGATTTTAATTAAAGAAATAGCGGCGGCATTTTGCCGCCGATAATTAGCGGCGGCAATACCGCCGGTAATGCACAGATTTTTTATAATTAAAGATAAATTAAATAAGTTTTAAAATACCGGCGGCGAGCCGCCTCTAATTACCGGCGGCATTTTTCCTGCCGGTAATGCCGCTGGTAATTAACGACGGCGACAACGCCGCCGGTACTAACGCCGTTAAACAAGAAAAACGACCCGCCTTCTTGCGGCGTCGTTGAGCCGCCAGTAATTACCGGCGGTTATTTTGCCGCCGGTAATTTAGCCGGTATTTCGCGGTTTTTTTGTAGTGTTGATTCTTTGATGTACAATATCACGTCACACAATTGTATAGATAATTGTTTTCATATTGAAAGAACAATATAAAATTCTTATAAAAGTTGTTAATTTTTTACTAGTGCTTTTTGCTACTGTTAATTTTTATTGTGATTTTGAGAAAGTAAAATGAGGACAACTTAGCTCAAGCCTCAAGTTCAATAGAGCACACATAAAATAAGAAAATAAATAATTTTACAATAATGTTAAACACGACACAATAAATAGATACTGTAAAATGATAACATCCCCACAAGTCATGACCCAAATTGATTGTGTTTTTATATTATGTCGTGATCTGAAACTAAAAATTTATTTATCGCTTTTATCTAAAATATCTTATTTTATTATTAATTTAAGTATTTATTTTGAAACATTATAAATTTAAATATTATTTGCATATTAAATAATAGTAAAAACATCTTCTTGTCGACTCGAGTCTTACTTGGCGTCGTATGTTGGGCATTTCTGAGTCTGTTCATTGTCATATTATGTGGTCCATTAGGGATGGTAGGATCAGTTTCTGAGATGACATATGGTTAGAGGATCGATCATCCTTTAAGCTCATATAGTCATCCCGAAAATGGTCACACTTTTCCTCGCGTTTGTGATTTTTGACATGATTTTGCATGGGATGAAACTCGTTTGCATGATTTATGTGATTTCATTGATATTCCTACTGATTTGGTTGATGCTCTGAGCTGGACGCTGATTGTGATAGGGATGGAGGATGTGATGCATTGGGATCTGACCAGCCACGGCGAGTTCTTGACTTTTTTGCTTGACATTTTGTCTGGAGACGGCTGCCCAGGCAGACTTTATTTGCTGATATCTGAAGTGATTGTCTTACTCCCACCATTTCTGTTTTCCTATGGCGTTTGTTATTTGGTCATCTTCCTGTTGATTCTCGTCTCCAATCGCAGGGCATTTCTCTTGCATCCATGTGTCTGTGTTGTTTTTCTCCTTAGTCCGAGTCATGTCTGCATGTGTTATTGTGGAGTGAGGCTGCTTTGATTGTTTGGTCTCATTTTGACTCTTGGTTCCCTTCTGTGCACACACATTTTCACACGAGCACTGATATTGCACGTAGATTAGGTTACTGGCGGTGGGCTTTCCCCAGGGAGGCCAAGAGGTATATCTCTTTCCTAATCTCTTTTTTGGTTATGTGGTTCCTCTGGACGAGAAGAAATAACCATAAGCATATGGCTATTCCTTTTCGTGTTTCTCACGTGATTTTGAAGGTTATTTGATTTATGCTTAATTGTTCTAATTTTGGGGGTTTGCATGTGCGCATTTTAAGTTAAATATTCTGGAAATTGGTGCAGTTATGGGTTTGTTTTATGCTTTGCAGGAGATTTAGGTTTTATAGATGGAAGAGTGTAATTTTGGAAATTTTGGGTTAGAATGGCATTTTTAGGCACACTCTGGTGTTCAGAGCTGAAAAGCCCGCGCGCAGTGCAGAGCAGAGCTGACTTTCATAGTCAGAGCTGAAATCTCCAGAGCTGAACTTCCCTATCAGAGCTGAAATCTCCAGAGCAGAGCTAAACTTGTCAGAGCAGAGCTAACTCGACAGAGCTGACTTACGCACCAGAGTAAACATATCCAGAGCTAAACTTTGCAGAGATGAACTTTACAGAGCTGACTTTCAGCTCTGCCACCAGATCTGCTAATTCCAGAGCTAGCTTTCAGCTCTGTCATACCTTTCCAGAGCCGAATTTCCAGAGTTAGCCAATCTTCGCCAGAGTTAAGATGACTTGCAGAGCACGATACAGCTGGACTTACCTTTGAGTTTACGATTCTATTTCTTTAAGAGTCCAGTTTTGCAAGGTGAGTTTGAGTTTGATGATGATTAGGATTGGATTGAAGTCTATAAAAGGAGGCTTGAACGTGAATGAAAAAACATCATTTTGCCTCCGGCATTTAGTTATCAATCCTTCTGCCTCCGGCGCTTAGTTAGAATCAATCTCTTTGCCCTAATCTTTAGTTTCCGCCTAGGTAGCCAAAGTTTAGGTTTTTATTGCTTTCATAGTTTTTAGTTTCGATTTCTGTTCTTAGTTAGTTTATTATAGTTCTTTCAATTCAAGTTTTAGTTAGTTCCCGTTTAGAGTTGTAATCACGTGACAGGTTGCTTCTCGAGACGTTTTAAGGTATTTCTTAATCAAGTTTATTTATTTGCTTTTACTTGCGTTTCTTTAAATTCTGCAATTTAAATTATGCACTTTAAATTCTACACCTTTAAATTATGCAATTTAGTTTATGCGTTTTTATGATGCTTTCCTTTAAATTATGCACTTTAGTTTTATGCTCATTAGATTAGAAGGTTTTAATTTACAAGTCTTTAAATTCCTAGTTAGTATTTAAATTCCAAGTTGCTTTTACTTTAAGTTCGTTTAAATCTTGCCTAGGTTTAATAGTTTCTTGCCTAGTTAAATTTACAAGTTTAAGTTTACTTTCAAGTTAAGTTTAATTTATGTAAGTTTACTTTCCAAGTTTTAGTTTAATAATCTAAGTTTACAGCTTTCGTGTGACATAATTAATTGCCCTTAAAGATCTTCCTTGAGAGACAACATTGGGTTAGCTTACCACTGCTAGAGTGTCCTTGTCCTATTGCAAGTCAATCTAGAAGTGTTCTAGTTGAGTCATTATTAATCTTCTTCGTCTTCTTCTTGCGGCGGGGACACTCACCAACACTCATTGGCGGGGATGCTCTCCTCCGGTTGACTTCATGCCCCTAGCTTCCCCCATAAGGATGGCCTTTTGCTCTACTTTGGTGCGTTGGATCCCTTGGAGTACTCATGGGTAAAGCTGAACACAGATTGTTCATTCGATTAACAGACATAGCGCGGTGCGGGTGGAGGAGTGGTGCGTGATCACACTGGTGCCCTCCATATTGCTTTTTGCACTCTCTATACTGCCACGTCCAGTTTTGAGGCTGAGTTAGTTGCTTTGCTTGAGGGTCTTAGGTTGACTATTACTTTTTCAACTCATATTTGGGTTGAGTTGGATGCTGCGACGATCGTTTTGCTCATGCCTGTTGGGCATCATGGTCATGCTAGTATCGATCATATTGTTGCCTGAATCCAACAGCTTAATTATTCGGCACCGACGGGTTCGTTTCACTCACATTCATCGCGAGGGAAACCAGCCTACTGATTTTATGGCTAGGATAGGTCATCAGGTCATGGCGCCGGCTACTTTTGATTGTTTATCTGCCCCTCGCCATTTTCTTGCTCTGGTTATGATGGATTAGCTTAGTTATCCTAACTTTAGACTCAGATATCATGTTGATAGTTAGCTGGTCCTTGGCCTGCTCATTTTTTATGTTGTTTCCTTTGTCATATGGATGTAGTCACTTTTGGGCTACATCTATGTATGGTTTTGATCTGTTTGATTTTTATGTTTCCCTGTGGTTTCTGTTCGGCATTGTCACTTTCGGGCAACATCATGCATGGTATATTAGTTGATGCGTTATTTACAGGTTGAGGGTCTGCCTAACCCCCAACCCCTAGGATGTTTCTTTTAATTAATTTATTTATTAAATTTAGGGTTGTAAACGAGTTGAGCTGAATACTAGCAAGTTCGAGCTCGACTCATTTAAATATTTGAGTTTTTGAGCTCGACTCAAGTTTTTCTGTTGTTGATCGAGTCGACGGGTTCAGTTTGTCATCCACTTATCGAGTTGGAGCTCGACTCATGTGATACTTGATAATGTTGAATTCAAATTTGAGCTTAAGTTTAGTTTGTCAGATGTTCGAGCTCAAATTTATTAAAGACTCATGAAAATTTTGAAAATTCAAAATGTGCTATTGATCTTAATTAGTACTCCATCCGTCCCACGAACTTGAGTCAATTTCCTTTTTCGACCGTCCCACAAATCTTGAGTCATTTATATTTACAGTAAAAATTAGGCAAAAACATAAAGGATGAATAATTTTAGTCAAGTTAATTAAATTTACTAAGTGAACCTTAACCGCCCCCTTCTCACTTTCTCTCTTATCTCTCATCTTTTCTCTCTCGCCTCTCCCTCCCTCTTCACGCCTGGTGGCGAGCCGTCGGCTCCTTCATGACTTCCACCGTACAACAGAGGTCTTTCCACCTCCACCGCCGCATCTCCCTCTGTCGATCCCTAGGCAGTAGAAGCCACCCCAACAGAGGTTTTTCCGCCTTTGGAAATCCGATGACTGGTCCACGCCGTTAGGCGCCGGCCCCTTCTCCTTTTCCCTTTTCCCCGAGCTCTTATCTCAATATCTCGATCTGAGCCCTAATTTCCTCCTCCTTTGATCTCATCTCCGATGAGTCTTACCTTCAAGCCAAACTCCGCCGTCTGGAGCTCGTCAGCCGCCACCGCGCCGTCATCCCTAGGCCTTGGGATTCGTTGAGGGAGCCGTCGTCCGCTGCCCTTCTCTCAAATTTTGAATGTTGAAATTTTGCTATATTTTGCTCTTAAGCCAAACTCAGATTCTGGAACTATAAAACAAAAAGGGAAATGTAATTTTAACTTTATATATTAAATTAATTAAAAATAATTGCAAAAAATAAAATTAAAAAGATTAAAATACCAAGCCTATATATATAATAATTTTTCCACTTTATTACATACACACTTAAAACACTAATCTCTAACTCTTAAAATTTCGTGCTCAAAAGAATTGACTTAAGACTCGTGGAATGGAAGGAATAATAAATATGTAACTTAAATTCGAAGGCTCAAGTTCAATTAAAAATTCGTAAACAAGTTCACGAACAAACGAATCCAAACATATTAGCAAGCTCAACGAGCCGAGCCCTATGAGGTTTGAAATAAGTTCATTGTATTTCCTCAGTCCCTCAAACATCTTCCTAAATGAGGGTGACATGTGTTTTAATAAAAATTCATTGTGTATTTAATGAGTGGAGAATGAGTTTTACAAAAAGTGAAGATTATAAAGGTAATAGTGGGTGTAATTATTTTTAAAAGTAAATTATGAAGATGATTTAGAAATAGACCAGAATGAAAAGAGAGAAAAATATTTGAAAAATGGAGGGAGTATTAAATTAAGCTCTAGATAATTTTTTTTTTGGAATAAGTCTAGAATAATTTACAAATAGATTTGGTGGTTTAAAAACTAACAAAACGGCTCATCAAAAAAGAAAAAAGAAAACTAACAAAACGGGAGGTGCGACCGCGAGCCACAAAGGATTTGAAACCCCGAGATTGTTAAGTAGCCGCCATCAGTTCTTCCCCAATTTCCCTCTGATTTGGTTTCAACACTACCTGAGTTTCTTTTCACTAAACTAGCCGCCATCAATTCTATTCCCCTTATCTGATTTCATCTCTTTTCCGAATTTGTTTCACTAAACCCTATTTATTTCACTATTTTCTCTTTGATTTCACAAACCCCTATTTTTGTCTGGTTTCACTAATCCCTAATGGATCTCCTGCAATCTTACAAAGATACCGACATGGAAGACGAGTCCTCATCGCCTCACCCGCCGGCATCCGAACCCGACCCCTCACCCGATTCGTCCCCGGTCCGGGCTCTTCCGGCCAAATCCGCGGCCCCGAAAGTTGACGACACAATGCTCTCACTTACCGTAGCCGGACAGGCCCAGTTTCAGGCGCAGAAGCCAATCGACCCTACCCAGCACCTCGTCTCCTTCAACCCCACCTACGACCAGCTGTGGGCTCCAATCCTCGGGCCCTCTCATCCGTACGCCAAGGATGGCCTAGCGCAGGGCCTCCGCAATCACAAGCTAGGGTTTGTGGAGAATGCGAATATTGAGCCCTTTGTGTTTGATGAGCAGTACAATACTTTTTACAAGTTCGGGTATGCCGCGGATCCGTCTGAGAACAATTACGTGGGTGATGTCGAAGGATTTAAGACCAATGACGGGATCTCGGTGTATAATATACCGCAGCACGAGCAGAAGAAGAGGAAATTGGAGAAGAAGAAGGAGATGCTGAAAGAGAATGAGGAAAGCGGTGAGGTGGATTCGACGGAGCTGGAAAATCCTTCAACGGATACCTGGTTGATGAGGAATAGGAAGAGTCCGTGGGCGGGGAAGAAGGATTGGGTGCAAGGGGAGTTGACCGAGGAGCAGAAGAAGTATGCTGAAGAGCACGCCAAGAAGAAGGGAGAGAAGGAAGGTGGTGAGAGGGAGAAAGGTGAAGCACATGTCGACAAGACTACGTTCCATGGGAAAGAGGACAAGGATTATCAAGGGCGGTCATGGATTGCGCCGCCTAAGGATGCCAAGGCGAGCAACGATCATTGTTATATACCCAAGAGATTGGTGCATACTTGGAGTGGCCATACCAAGGGGGTTTCAGCTATTAGGTTTTTCCCCAATCACGGTCATTTGATATTGTCTGCAGGGATGGACACAAAGATTAAGATTTGGGATGTCTTCAATTCGGGGAAATGTATGAGAACCTACATGGGGCATGCCAAGGCTGTGCGAGATATATGGTTTAGTAACGATGGGTCCAAGTTTTTGAGTGCTGGGTATGATAAGAATATCAAGTATTGGGATACTGAGACGGGGCAAGTGATATCGACCTTTTCAACTGGCAAGATTCCTTATGTAGTAAGGCTTAACCCGGATGAGGATAAGCAGAATGTGTTGCTGGCAGGAATGAGTGATAAGAAGATTGTCCAGTGGGATATAAACACAGGGCAGATCACACAGGAGTATGATCAGCATTTAGGGGCAGTCAATACAATTACTTTTGTGGATAATAATAGGAGGTTTGTCACTTCAAGTGATGATAAGTCACTGCGTGTATGGGAGTTTGGGATACCGGTGGTGATCAAGTATATTAGCGAACCCCATATGCATTCAATGCCCTCGATTTCTTTGCACCCGAATTCAAATTGGCTGGCCTGCCAGAGTTTGGATAATCAAATACTTATTTACAGTACAAGGGAGAGATTCCAGCTCAATAAGAAGAAGAGATTTGCGGGGCACATTGTGGCCGGGTATGCTTGTCAGGTGAACTTTTCGCCTGATGGACGGTTTGTTATGTCTGGAGATGGTGAGGGACGGTGCTGGTTTTGGGATTGGAAGAGTTGCAAAGTGTTTAGAACTCTCAAGTGCCACGATGGAGTTTGTATTGGCGCTGCATGGCATCCGTTGGAACAAAGTAAAGTTGCTACCTGTGGCTGGGATGGCTTGATCAAATACTGGTATGAATTCTCATTTCTGGTTCAGCGTGCTATTTACATGTCTTTTTCAAACTCAAATAATGTTTTAAATCATGGCTTAATAAGAAGAGTAGAGTCTATTAGTATTAGCTTTCTGGCAACTATGGATTAGTTTCATTAAGGAAGTCCCTGGTATAACTTAAGTGATACACAGAATTTTCAGCACGATGCCGGTGGTTATACTTATTCTGATTGACGTGCCCCGCACTCCCAGTAGAGTATTTTTCTGATTGGTCTAGTCATCTTATTAGTCTGTTAGCTTGTATATGAGTTGCGGCCCCTTGGAGTTACAGTGCCTGAGGTTCAAGTCTCTTTTAATAATTCTGCCCATGCATTTGTGTATTATCTTTCTACTCAAGAGTATCATTCAGCTGACAAAAGTTCTCTGTTAGTCTAGAAATGCTATACTTCTTCAGTATACTAGCAATTATTGGCCGTGTTAAGCTACAGCTATACCCAACTTGGAATGATACACTTAGTACTCTAGTACTCAAAATGAAGTGCTCTAATTCATAAACATGATATAACTCTCAATGATCAGTTTTTAATTACTGTAATGTGAAATGCTGAACCCCTGTGTCCTCAATGTTGTCTCTCAGCTTGTACCATGTCATTAAATTTGGAACCCCTGTGTCCTCAAATTGTGAAATTTGCGCTATAGGACTTTGGGTTTTTACTTTTTAGACCTGTAAGATACAATCTAGCTCCAAAGTTGCTTGTTTCTGAAAAATGTTTTGAATTTTTTTCTCTTTTTTATTGAGGACCTTTTTTTTTTTTTTGAATTCTGCTTGTATATTGTTGTAGACTTGTAGTTTGATCTATATTCACTTTCCTCAGTCTTTCAATTGCGTTTAAGAAAAATCTGCTATAACTTAAAACAATTGTATCTGTTATTACTTATTAGTGGTGTATGAGAGTCACTTTGATGAGGGATGATAGTGCTTCATTTAAGAAGCACATCTTAAGATGTGCACAAAACATTTGAAAAAAAAATTATTTGGTCTTTGCAGGCCATTGTTCTTGTATAAAATTGTTATTGGTTGGTCCCCAACTCTTGGTATGAGAGAGTTTATTGGCTGAGGAACCTATTTGTTTGTTCTCAGGAAGCTTAAAAGTGATTGCAATTGCAAACTTCTATAATTTTTGGGGCGGGGGTTGGAAAGGTTAAGCACTTTACAAGTGGTGGATCTAGAAATTATCAAGATGGTTTAGCAACGGATTACACTAATATTATACATTAGAGCGAGTTAAAAATTTACAACCTAATGAGAATTTTAAGTGGTTGTATTGGCACTGCTGAATTTAGGTCTCAACTGAATCTGCCCGTGCACCGAATGCAATAGGAGCACATGCTATTACACCAAAAGCATATTACGTGAGATTTATATTCTCAAATTGAGCTGTCTCCAACCTCGGATATAACCTTGTTTATGCTTGTTTCTGTGAGCTATTTGCATATGTGATGGCTTGCTTGCTTGTCTACTGCATTGTGCTTTGTGGTCTTCAAATATCGTCACGGACTTTCCTCTTTACATGCCCACCTATCTTCCTAATTGGAACCACATATATGTGAGCTTCTGCAGTCTAATATGAATATCTTGTAAACACATCTGCCCATGGCACAAGTTGTTGGGACTTGTTAGCTCTTTTGTCAATGTATCTTACTCTGATCAATCTAGCATAATAAACCAACATGTTTTCTTCAAATGCCAGAGTAATTCTGACTTGGTGGTTTATTATTTTCAGGGATTAAGTTGCGGGTGAGAAATTGGGTTGAATGATCATGGTATCCCCGAAGAAGATGTTGGGAGGGGTGGGGTACAAAGACAAGTTCCAGAAGGGAGTTTGAGAAGAAGTCAAGGCAGAGATGCCAAATGCAATACCCAATGGACCCTCGTACGAGAGAGACAGACCACTCGTGTCGTGTGTAACGTTATTTGCCTTTTCCAAGTTGTCCAAATAGTGACATGTAATATCTTGTTTTCTTTATGTATACAACTGCACTGCGATATGGCTGAGCACTAAATACATATTTCATATTTGCTGGATTGTTGGATAATGGGTATGGGTTTGATTATACACTCTTATTTGATGCAAAACCTCAGGAATTTCCAATTGACATTATCATATGAGCTTTAGGGGGGTTTGTGGTTATTATAAGTTAGTTTTTAGTTGGGGAGGGGGAGAGGGGATGGTGTAGATTAAACCTTAAACAAACCGCTTATCTGCATGTGATTGGGTCCTTGATTGATAATTCGGTCTCCCCCATGGGATTAACACACACACTAATTATTCCACCCCAAACACTTTTTGAGATTAATTACCAATTATATCAAACACCCATGTGAAATTAGAAATCATGACTAATTCACACTAAATTATCAGGATAATTTATATCCTGATTAATCCAATACTGAAAATCAAACGGAAGGTATGGAGTAATGTTTAGTTAAAGCTACCATTGTAACAAGGAACAAGTTTTAGTTAACAAATTTCAGAAATAACTTAAAAATTCTAATATGAGTGTCATTGATTGTTGTGAAAATTATACCATTTAAAAACAAATAATAATGCGTTTGCCGGGAGTCGAACCCGGGTCTATTGCTTGGAAGGCAATTATCCTAACCGTTGGACTACAAACGCTTGGACGGTGCTTGTTTGAATTTGAAAAATAATACTAATAGTAGATTTTGGTGTATAATATACCGCAGAAGAAGCGGAAATTGGCCGGATCTGCCAGAGTTTGGATTATTTACAATGCATGGGAGCTCAAATATTGGTATACATGCATTTTCATTTCTTGTTCAATATTAAGAAAGTAAAATGCATAATGAAGTTTTGAAGCATGGCTTGCATTTTGTATTGATCAATGTTTGACTAATTTTCGAGTACCGAAAACATTTAATTTAGCATAATTAAATGACACAGGATCGATCTAAGTTTCGAGTAGATGATTGCAGTATATTTATTTACCCAAAATCGATTTAGAGTGAGTGAGAAATAATTATTTAAAGTTGGGTACTGGAAATGTGGAGTTATGAGAAATGATAAGCATTAAAGAGAGATTAATGCTTATCCCACATTAATTTGTGGATAACATTTATTACAGTATAAAAGTTATTACATCAGAGCATGTAATAAAACTGCGTGCACACGTCACACGTGATGGGTTGCAAAGCCCACACGCCGCCGCCGCTGCCCCGGCTTCCGGCACCCGCTCCAGGCCCCGGCCCCCGACCTCCGACACCTCCAAAGAACGAGGGTCAATCCGTTTGGGCCTACAAGTGCACATGGGGCTCGACCCGACGGGAGGACCCGTTGGTCTCCTAGTTAGAAGCTTCCATGATTTTGTAACTCCCGTCATAATGGGACGGGAGGGAGTTACCTGGCTGTTTCAAAACAGCAGGGCTGTTACTCCTGTAACTCCCAGCACCATTTGAAATGAACATCAATGCTGCAGGCTCCCCCATAAAGTGGTTTGTGCCTATAAATAGGACAACCTACATGCATCCAACACACAACATCATACGCACTGAATCTCTGCATACACGCACTCTCTGCATTCATAGTCGGAGCTTTGTTCTCGCTTCGTTCCAGTTCGTCGGAGCTCGTTGGTCTGCGGTGCTTCCACGAGACGAATTCGTTTCATCTTCGGAGACGACACGCCAAACCGAGAGCACTACCGGGGCGTATCTCGTCTTGCGGAGAGAGGATCCTCCTCGACTCGGCTACTATTTTTGGTTTTATTTCCTTGTAATTTCGATACGATTATTTTCCGTAATTCTGATCTTCCACATTTCTCGTTTCATTGTAACGCCTGCAAGCTTATTTCCAACAATCGCAAGACGAGATAGCTTGCTAGAGGAGATCAGTTTGGACACCTAATTGAATTTAAACTTTCATGACTTAATAACCTTTGCTGGAGATGTCGACTGGACCTGTCAACTCCACCGAGGCTGTCAATGCCATTGCTGCTGCCAATGCCACCGCATCTGCCAATGCGATCAATTCAACCATGGTTGTTGCCACCTCCAATGTCGTTGTCTCTACCTTCTTTGGTGGACCCCTTGATGTGAACAATTCTGTTTCACATGGTTATACTCCAACGCCTTTCATGAGCCTTGGAGAAGATGATGGTTCCGGGAATGGAACTGGACCGACTCTGTCGGGGTTCATGTTTGGTTAATTCCAAACTGATGGTTCTGGGAGTGGAACGGTTTCGGCGCCGCTACAATCTTCAAGAATGTTACCGCTAGCCGAAAAGCCATCTAAATTAGGTGGGTCACATTTCAAAATGTGGCAACTCAAGATGATGTTTTACATCACGACTTTGGGCTTAGTCGATTTCTTGTGGGAAGACGAGCCTCCTGTGCCGGCAGAGAACGAGACCAACTTTGTGGTGCATGTCGGGTATGACAATTGGTGCTATGGCAACTACATTTGTAAAAATTTCCTTTTAGAGGGCTTAGAGGATAGTTTATACATATATACGCCAATGTAACTAAAGACCTCCAAACAAATTTGGAAGGCACTAGAAAAGAAGTACCGTAGTGATGATGTAATAACGAAGTTCTTATACTTCAAAATGATCGATGGTAGATCGATCATGGATCAAGTGCAAGAGTTCCAACTCATCTTGCACGAGTTGGGGTCCGAAGAGATGAATTTGCCCGAAGCTTTCGCCTCTGCGTCAGTCATCGAGAAGCTCCCGCCGAGCTGGGCTGACTTCAAGAGCTACCTCATGCACAAACGAGAGGAGATGACTCTTGAAGATCTCATTGTCAAGCTACGTATTGAATTTGACGCGAGGAAACGTATTAACAAGATCAAAAGTTCATTTCAAGCCAAAGGTAACTTGTTGGAGAAAGGCGGTCCCTCCAACAACAAGCGTGCTCACCCAAATGTCAAAGATAAAGGCAAAGCGAAGATGAATGCCCTAAAATTCCAAGGGGATTGCTACAACTGTGGCAAACCGGGCCACTTGGCAAAGGATTGCCACAAGCCTAAAAAGAAGAAGGCGAAACAAGACGCCGTCATCATTGAGTAGGACATCGATGAATGAGGACAAGACAACTTGACGACTTAGATTAGTGTTTGAGTCAAAGTTGTTGTAATCACTGTTTGAATAACACCTTGGTAGAGTGTAACCAACGAACTTATCAAACTTAATTATTAATAAGAATAAATCCGTTGAGCTGTCTAGGGCCGCATCAACCTAACACTTATGAATCCAAAGAGCTGTCCAGGGCCCGCAAAGGACAAAAACGTGAGAACGGAATGAGGTTGAGGCATTAGTGTGTTAATACGGTTGTCTCGGTATACATGAAAGAGAAATGGTTCAAAGACATCAAGTTCTACCAATTCACCAGTATATTCAATAGTATTAACTAAGGATGGTTCAAGGCCGCAAACCACCTATTTTAATGCACTAAGGTCTCTTGAGAACAGAGCTTGTGTCTGCATATGCATTTTGGCTATTTCCACTCATGTGGGGGATTGTAGGAAATTGGTTTTATATTGACCAATGTTTGACTAATTTTTTAGTACCAAAAACATCTAATTTAGAAAAATTAAATGGCACATGATCGATCTACGTTTCGAGTAGATGATCGCAGTATATTTATTTACTCAAAACCGATTTCCGGTGAGTGAGAAATAATTATTTAAAGTTGAGTACTTGAAATGTGGAGTTGTGGGAAATGATAAGCATTAAAGAGAGATTAATGTTTATCCCACATTGATTTGTGGATAACATTTATTACAGTACAAAAGTTATTACATAAGAGCATGTAATAAAATTGTGTGCACACATGACGAGTTGCAAAGCTCACACGCGCGCGCCGCTGCCACCCGCCCGGCCCCTGCCCCGGCTCCCGTCACCCGATACATGGTCGTGGACTTGGATCTTGGCAATTGGTCTTTGGGTGGTTTTTGGGCTGGCCTTTGGGCCTATCCAGCAAAGCTGTTACTCCTGTAACTCCCAGCACCATTTTAAATTAACATCAATGCTGCAGGCTCCCCCATAAAGTGGTGTGTGTCTATATAAATAGGACAGTCTCCTCGCCTCGTTTCAGTTCGCCTGAGCTCGTTGGTTAGCGGTGCTGCTACCCACGAGACGAAGCCGTTTCATCTTTGGAGACGACACGCCAAACCAAGAGCACTACCAGGACGTATCTCGTCTGGCAGAGAGAGGATCCTCCTCAACTCGGCTACTGTTTCATTGTAATTTTGATCTTCTACATTTTCCGTTTCATTGTAACGCCCGCAAAATTATTTCCAACAATTTTATCTGACATTATTTGCAGGGATTAAGTTGCAAGTGATGGGAGGATACAAAGACAAGTTCAATAACATAGTTTCTTGTTGTTGAGGTGGAGAAGAAGAAGCCAATGGCCTATGCTATTCAGCAATTCCAACTTGTCTAATCTAACAATATGGTTGAGATTTTTTTGTATCAACTTGACCTTATACATATTATATTCTACTAAGTACTAAGAGCATAGCTGGTATGCAGGATTTGAATGAGAATGGAATGATGATTCCTGCATTCATTCTCAATCCTATGGCTGGTACCGTTTATGTAATGAGAATCGCCATTTCCGATGGAATGTCTATTCTCATGCATATGGGATTAGTCATTCCTCCCCTCCCCCATAGTATTATGTATTCTCACGGATATGAGATTACTATATAATAAAAGTTTATTTGTTTAATTAATTAAATAATAATAATAATAATAATAATAATAATAATAATAAAAATAATAAAAATAAATAATAGTAAAATAATTTAATATTATTAATATGATAAATAATAATAATTGAAAAAATAATAATATAATATAATAAAATTAATAATAATAAATACTCCCTCCGTCCCTGAAATGGCTTCCTCTTTGGGGACGGCACGAGTTTTAATAAAAAGTGGTAAAGTGTATTGATAGTGGAGAAAAAGTGATATAATTATTATTGAAAGTTGTGAAAAGTGTTATAATTAGTATTGGGAGTGGTGAAAAGTGAAAAGTAAGAATAAATAAAGTATTATTAGTGGTGGGGTAGGTTTCCAAAAATGGAAAGAAAGAAAGAGGAAGTTATTTGGGGGACGTCCCAAAATGGAAAAAGAGGAAGTTATTTTAGGGACGGAGGGAGTAATAATAGTAAAAATAATAAAATAATTTTAATAATAATAATAAATAAATAATATTATTTAATAAATAATAATTGTAAAAATAATAAAACAACTTTAGTAATAATATAATATAATAAAATTAATAATAATAATAATAATAATAATAATAATCATAATAATAATAATAATAATATTAATAGTAAAATAATAAATGAGAATAAATAATAATAATAATAATAATAATAATAATAAAATGTAGCAAATAATAATAATAATAATAAAATGGAACAAATAATAATTAATAATTAATAATTATAAAATAATAATATTAATAATTTAATATTATTATTATTATTGTGTTAATTTTATTTCATTCATATCCATTCATTCCTTGTAAATACCAACCATAGGAATCTTATATTTCATTCCATTCCATTTTCATTGTCATTCCATTTCAAAATCAATTATATTTCCTTCTAATTCCATTCCTGCATACTAACCATCACCTAAGTATACTTATTTATACTACTGCAAGTCTACCAAATTTCAACAATTTGTATCAAGATTTATTAATACTTTTCAGTTGCTGCAGAGTTGGTACCCTGACACTCTTTTCCTTGAAAAAGTTGTGTAAGAGCCCAAGTTGGGCTTCGGTTTTAAGAGACCAAATGAACCCCTATTCCTTTGGGCTTCAGGATCTTGTAAGGGGGAGACCAAACACACTATTTTGTCGCTAATCTAAAAAGCACAAAAAATGACACAATTGACATTATTAGTGTCATTTGTACTATCCTAATCCGTGAGTCCAATCTGACCCGAAGCTCAACCCGCACGCGTAATCCTAACCTAATCTGCTTAATTTTTGTGTTTTTTAAATGAGTGACAAAATATTGTGTTTCATTGTTCAATATGACTACACGAGCTCATCATTAAAATGCCAATACATACTCATTTAAAAAAGATTATCTAATATACATTAAAAAAATATTTTTCCCTATATATATTCGAAACATTGAAAAATTTTTCAACCATTTACATTCGAAATGACTCATTTTTTATTTCACTAATAAACTAAAGGGTTAATAGTGTTTTATGTCCCGAACTTTCAACGTTTTCCACAAAATGTCCCGAGCTTTCATTTTCCCTCAAAAAATCTCAAACTTTCAATTTTTTCCATAAAATGTCCCGTTATACAAAATTCGGTGACAAAAAGATGAATTATCTCGCCGAAAGAAATATTTTGGGATCTGTCATTGTTGGAAAACCATATTAGAAACCATCATTGTTGAAAAATGCTGAAAGTTCGTGACTTTTTTTTATCATTTTTTCGTCATCGAATTTTGTATAGCGGGATATTTTATGAAAAAAAACTAAAAGTTTAGGATTTTTTAGAATAAAATAAAATTTTAAGATATTTTCTGAAAAACGCTAAAAGTTCGGGACATAAAACACTATTAACCCTAATCTAAATAAAGATAAGATGAGAAATGACCTTCAGGTAAGAAAAAGATGATGATGATTGCGTTTGCCGGGAGTCGAACCCGGGTCTATTGCTTGGAAGGCAATTATCCTAACCGTTGGACTACAAACGCTTGTTATTGCTGTGATGATGATAATGCTAATTGAGTAGCCATACTTTGCATTTAATCTGTAACTGTTAAAGTGGTGGATTTTGGAACTTGACGAGCAGGCCAATGGAGATGACGCTGAGCCGTGGGCAGTGGATGAGGCGGCACCTCGCAACCCTCTGTTTCCCCCTTCAACCTCTTCACTCTTCCTCTTTCTCACCAATTCGCTTTCTCAATCCCCCATCCATCTCTCACTCTCTCTACTCCTTTCCATTTCTCTCTAATGGCCCTTCTCTCTCTTTCTCAGCCGCTGCCACTCTTCAATCCACTATCTCCTCCAACCCTAAAGGTAATTGACTCCCTTATCCACATAAACTTAGGCAATCAATCTTGCACTAAGATTGACACGCTTGCTGCTGTTTTCTCAATCCGAGAGACAAATAATTACGTTTTTCTTGTGCTTAGGGGGCGACGAAAGTATTGAGATTCCAATGAAGGGTTCAATGGTTATTTTAAAAGAGATGAGATATCACGAGCTTCAGGCACTTCTCCTTTTTTATATTATTACCATTCTTCTTTCTTCTTTAGTATATATTTTGGAAGAAAATAGTAGGTTTATATGATAGTAGCCTCACTCCTTAAGAATGATTGCGTACTTATAATTTACAAACCGCATTCTTTTAGCTGCCTATGAGTTACCTACTCAGTGTTATTTCTAATCAATTTTTTGCAGCATAAATTTTCTAGTTTTTGTTGTTGTTTCCTGTCATCTTCCGTTATAATTGCCCAAGTAATGAGTTTGTAGTGGCTCAATAGAATTGAAATTTAACATATGAATGTTTTTTTTTTTTGTTTTTTTGTTTCTGTTCCTGACTTTGTTTACCGCTATAACAGAAATGGGTTCAGTCGCATGGGTACAGGCCTGCTCAGGCTATGATGTTATGGAAACGCTTGTACGGAAACAATATCTGGGCTCACTGCCATGAAGAATTAGAAGGTCGGTCTCCTTAGCTCGGGTTCAAGTATCTAATGTCTCCGCGTTTTATTTCTTCCATTGCAATAGAGTGCATGAATTCTAATGTTCTATATCCACCTGGTTTGAAGTTTTACTTGTATAGCCCCTGTGAAGTTGCTTTTAATCCTTGTATGAGATGAGAATCAAGAAAGTATGTTGATGAAGGGAAGTTCACTCTCTCTCAGGCCAAAACCGAATATATTTTATTAGTTGCCATTTGTTTTCCCAAACCATCTCTTACTCCATTTCTTGGCCCTTATCAATAATTCCACCTCCCTTGGTTGGGTACTGCTAGGTTTGAACAAGGATTTCAAAAAGATGTTGAGTGAACATGCTGAATTCAAGGCACTACACTTAAAGGATATTGTTACAGCTTCAGATGGAACCAAGAAGGTAAACATGTCTTCCGACTGTTTAGTCACTAAACCTTGTATAGCTACACACTGTAATAGGTTGCATATGTACTACTTTCATGCACTTCAGCAGTTTTGAGGGCTGTCTCATTCAATTGGGAGTCGCGGGATCTTACAGATACTGTTCACTTTGGAGGACGGACTAGTGATAGAAACCGTCGTGATTCCTTGCCGTAGGGGCCGGACCACAGTATGTGTTTCTAGTCAAGTGGGGTGTGCTATGAACTGTCAGTTTTGCTACACCGGGAGGCAAGATTTCTATAATACATTTACTTTTCTTTCTATTTTATCTTTAGTTTCTTATTTATGAATGTAAGCAGACAAAGGCTCCTCATGTGCCTTCTGTGAAGATGACCTTGGGACCGAAATCCTTTGAGTTTCAAAAGGATGTGCTCAGGCTAAATCATCTGATGCAACTTTTTAACAGAAGAATGCTATTCTGATTGTTTATTTCATGATGCAAGTAATGATTATTTTTGCTAATTTCTTTGGCAGAATGGGACTGAAAAGAAATTTATCTGCTGCCGAGATAGTGGAGCAGGCTGTGTTTGCAAGGCGATTGCTTTCACATGAAGTTGGTAACATAACAAATGTTGTATTCATGGTAAGTGTTAATTGAGTTATGTCATTTAAGTATGACACTTCTTAAGCAACTACTGTTGTCAAAACTGTTTAAATGATGGGTTAAGTATTCTAGTTTGATGGCTCTCATTTGACCTAGATGTATGAGATAATTTGAATCAAGTGTCTGCAAAGCGTTGAATTTTTTACTGACTTAATCCGATGTCTTATGCTCTAAACTTTTAGCATTTTAGGGCTTCACATTAGGGTTGGTAGTTACCTATTAAAGTTTACTCCTTATAGGGGATGGGCGAACCACTTCACAACATTGAGAATGTTCTAAAAGCTGCTGACATATTGGTAGACGAGCAAGGTCTTCAATTCAGTCCTCGTAAAGTTACGGTTTCGACTAGCGGCCTTGTTCCACAATTAAAGCGTTTCCTTAAAGAATCTGACTGTGCATTAGCTGTCAGTTTAAATGCTACTACAGATGAGGTACTACCTCTAGCCTTCTTTTCTAATTATTCTCTATCTATAGTTATACTAGAAATACATTTTATTTAGATTTTAAATACTTTGGGGAAAAAACATATGCAGGTCAGAAATTGGGTCATGCCAATCAACCGCAAGTATAACCTTGAGCTACTTCTTGGAACACTTCGGGAGGAACTTCTCTTGAAACGCAACTACAAGGTCTTATTTGAATATGTAATGCTCGCTGGAGTTAATGACAGGTCAGATATCCTTATCATACTATTTATTTTGGTATTTGTCAATAAATAATACAGACTCACTGTGATGCATTTTCTAGCATTATGCATGAATTATGATGCATGTTGTGGGAAGAAGATGCATAAATGTGATTTAAGACAAATTCTACGTACTCTAATTAATTTCCATTTAAAAGAAATATTAGAACGAATCTGTACAAAGAGCTTGAAGAAGGATGACCCGTGATCTCTACATCAAGATATGGTGTAGTCCACAAATATGCATATAAGATGACTCAAAGAATCTATGACAACTCAAGGATATCAACGATTAAAGACCTACTCAAATATTGGATGTTAATTGGTTGTCTCTTTTGTATCCAACTGCAATTTTCTTATAATTTGTGGGTCTTTTACCCAAGAAACATATTTTCATACGACAAAATCAACAATCGCTCTTTGAAGAATTTCATTAAGAAGTAGACGACTTAACCAATATCTGCATTAAGGCCCAGTGTTTCTTGAATTACGTAACTATCGTACACAAATATGTTTTGATATGTTTATTGCATTTATATATTTATATTGCAAGTTTCATTGGAGAGAAAAAAAAGTGAGTACGAACATTGTGATGATGATTTGTTCTATTTTGCAGTGTCGAAGATGCTAAGCGGTTGATCAATCTTGTCCAAGGCATTCCTTGCAAGATTAATCTAATATCTTTCAACCCCCATTGTGGGTCAAACTTTAAGCCAACCAAAGACGAGAAGATGATTGAGTTTCGCAACATACTTGCTGCAGCAAGAGTCGTGGTTTTCCTACGAACCAGCAGAGGCGATGATCAGATGGCTGCCTGCGGCCAGCTTGGCGAACCTGGTGAAATCCAGGCTCCCCTGTTCAAAGTCCCACCTAAGTTTCGACCTGTGCTGGATTCTTCGCTCGCAACGTAGGCTTTGACCATCCGACTGCATATAACTTTGATTTGGTTTCTATTGTTGGGAATCTGATTGCTTTTATCTCTACATGTTTTCTCAGTTTCTTGTATGCGGATTTTAGTTTTAGTTACAGGTGCATTGGGCATCTCTGAACGAATGGTGTTGAGTACCATTTTCATAAGAATGTTAGAATTTGACGTAGATGGAATCTTTCAATATATCATATATGTACCATCTGATATGTAAAGGAATGTTATGTGACTATGTGAGTATAATCCTCGTTTAGTTCACGTTAACAGTATTTTTTTTATCTCATACTCCCTTCGTTCCATTTATAATGACATAATTTTTTTGGGCATGGGATTAAGATAAAGTGTTCAGAATGCAAAGTAAATAGCGACCACTTGTAAAAATGAAGCGAAATAAATTTATGGTGTAAAGTAAATGTTAACTACTTGTTTCGGATATAAAGTAAGTTGGACACAAGAATTAAAGAAAATTAGTGACATTAATTTTTATTTATTTTTAGAAAGTATCATTATAAATGAGACAGATTAAAAAGAAAATTATGTCGGTATAAGTGGACAGAGGGAGTAGTATTGTGAATCTAATACCTCAAAAAGTTTTATTAACTATATTAATTTTACAAATTACATAAAAATTAGGGCTAATTGCCAAAAATTCCTGACATTTCGCTAAAATCAGTTATTTTCCATAACTTTTAAAATTGGAATCAAAATACATGAACGTTGAGTATTATTTGACTTTTCCTATGACCTCTAATTACCCTCAAATTAATATTTATGTGGCAACCGTAATTACAACATCGCTTAATCGTCCGATGAAATGAAATGGCGTCGTTTTCACTAAACCAAACAATGTCGTTACATATTTTCCTAATCTCAAATCATTCAGCCACATTTTCACACGACTATTATTCCCATCACCTTCCTGTCGTTCCCGGGCCATCAAGAGATTACCCCTCAATCCCTCTGCTTTCCACCTAGATTCAGGGTTAGTCCTGGGCAAGCGCAACCGCCTTGTGTGGGAGCTCCTCTTTTCAGGGAAGGTTTTCTTTCTTGCTTCTTTTTTGGCTTGTTTGTTTTTATTTTTTGCTTGCTTGGTTGTGGTGTGGGGAGTTTGGTTCTTCGTGCTTGATTGATAGCTGGGTTTTGGGTACTCCACTCAGGCCGAGTGCGGAAAATTGGTTGATCCTGGTTTGGTGTTTGGAGTTGGTCGATGTCCTTGTCTCTCCTGATTTCTACTGCTCTGGTTGTGCTATTAGTTTAATGTTTTGGGTGCAACAACTTGGTGAGCAATTTCTTTACGCGATTTGTCCAGTTGATGTTATGGGGAGTGTTTTCATTGCATTGCCTAATATCTTTCTTTGGTGTGAGAAGCTTGGTTGTCTATTGATTTCTTTGGATCTCTGCTCCTCTGATGCTTCCATTCTTCATCATGAGCATGGGAAACCACGTGAGAATATTTTGGAATACCTCCGAAAGTGCTCATCCCATGAAGTTGATCTTTCTTCTAAGAATTTGAAGAATTGTTTTATGACTTGGTTTGAAATGAATTATAAAGGTATATGCATTAGGAAACTCACCCATAACGGAGAATTGGGTCTGAGCGGATTGAATTGTATCAGCTTGTTGTTGCTCCTTGAAGCCTTAGCTTTGCGCACATCTTGGAGTCTGTACGATCTGGTGAGTCTGGGATGGGAAGGTGATGGGTCTGGAGAGGTTTCACCAATGCTCTGGCTTGGCGGGTTGTGGCTGTTGCTTGAGATCTTGCTTTTGATTTGGCTGGTGGGGATCTTTTTCCCTGTTTTTGGGTCTTTTTTCGTGCTTGGTTTTTGCTTTTATGTGTTTTTCTCTTTGTCTGCTCTCCTGGGTTTTGTGGTTGCTGGTCTGCCGTGCTGTCAAAGGTGCTGACCCCTGCTGGTGTTGGTCTTTGGTCTGCTTTCAACTTTCTGGGCTGTGTTAGTTTGGTTTGCTGTTGTTTTTCTTGTTTCTAGTTTATGTGGGCCAGGCCTCCTAGGGGCAATGGTTCGGCTGGAGCTCCTGAGGGGGCTTACTCCGTTCACCGCTAGTTCTCTTTTTTGTTTTCTCCCTAAACGGGCACTCTTTTTCCTCTTTAAGGGTTCCTCCCTTGGGTTACCTTAAAGAGGTTTTAATGAGGCCTGGCCATCAGTTGCGTCTGTGCTCTCATGGGTTTAGGTTCTCTTTTTAGTTTTTTTTTTAATAAAATTTCTATTTCAGCATTCATTCTCATTTGTTTCTAAATTTTTAATCAATTTTCATATCTAAAAATCATTATATTAATATTCTACACCTTTTGGGATATTGGGTTAATCATGTACATCTTCTTATATATAATACGATTATGAGTCCAATTCTATGTGACTTTTTCTCTATTTTTTGTGCTTATTTTTCTAAATTATCATGGCTTTGACTTTTTAATCAATTAATTTATCTTAAATCCCATATCGAAATTTTAACAAAATTCACCAATTGTAGTCATGTATTTATTAGGATCAGTAAATTCACAAACAATTAAATTTGACCAATTAATTAGTTAATCAAATAAATAGTTATACATGTTTTGACGGGAACTTGTAGTAAAAATACTTTTGAATTGGGTTTGTGACATGACAGATATATAAATTCTAAAAAGATTTCGTATAAACAACAATTACTACATTTATTATAAATTAATTTTTAACCTTTTATAATTCGACACCTACAGTATATTATATGTTAATTTTTTTTTTTTACCAATTAATAGGTGAAAGTGACGTAAATTACTAATAATTGTCTCATTTTCAGATTTTGTACATGTTTTCAACTAACAAATGTACGCTTTACTTACACAAGTACCTTTGTGTAAGAAAAGTGCAAGAACTTTTACAAAAAACAATGCAAACCTAGGGTAAGAATGATACTTCACATAAATTTGGGTAGATTCATCATGTTTATTATGAAAGTGAGTATTTAAATTCTTACCCTATTATAAATGTATACTTTGTAATGTCCACAAAACAAACATATTGATTGTAAGCTTTTATTGAGTTAGATAATCAATATCTAAAACAATTCATATTGTTTATTTAGATATTTTATAAAATTTAAATGTGTTCGGATAATTAACTGATACTATTATATATATTTGGAAAGAGAGTTACTCTCTTTCATATGTCTGTCAGTTTGGACGGGCGAATAATTAAAATTACTTTTAAATCGGGTTTGGCACGAGTAAAATTATATAAGTTTTAAATGAGTTCATAAATTATATAGTTTTTATTATTCATACTATTTATTATTAACACACACATATAGATGTTCAGGAATTCAAGTTTAGTTTTTGCGGAAGACTTCACTAATTGTAGAATTTAAATAAAAGATTATCTACATGTTTACATGAAATTTTTTCTATTTTTTAATATTTTATTATTTATTGTTAATGTTTATTTTCAAATATTATGAGTTTTTGTTAAGATAGATAACTAATTATCGTAACAACTTATATTTGATTATTTAGATATTTAATAAATTTAAGCATATTCGGGTAATTAACGAATATTATTATAATGAATTTAGAATGAGAATGAATAGTAAAATTATTTTTAATTGAGTTTAAAACGAGAACGAGTATAAAAATAAAGTTCATAATCTGCAGATTGTATAATTATTGAATTTATACATAAAATTAATAACAAAATTTATTTATAATAATTAATTCCCGTCGAAATTCCACGGGCAGCAAACTAGTTGTCCTATAATTTCAAATAAATGAATAAACGAACAAACTGATCTTTTCATTTTGTCATTTTATTGATTAATCGTTAAAAACCAAAAAAATCTATATTACACGAATTACGTAAGCTACATTAATTTAAGTTTGATTGAAATTGTATAATAATTTACTCCATCCATCCCGACTATCTTGAAATCTTTTATTTGGACACATGAATTAAGAAAATAGTATTTTTATGTACGTATAGGTAAAAAAAGTAAAAATGTGAATAAAGGGTAAATTTTTTGTCAAATAAGAAAATGTCTCAAGATAGGTGGGGCACCCAAAAAAGAAAGTGTCTCATGATAAGTGAAACTGAGGGAGTATTTTGAATTGTTATATGAGTTCACGATTTGCTTACACTCTTAATTAATACTACGCAGATTATTAGGTGCGACCGTCGCACAGGCGTGCGACGTGTCGACCCGGCTCCAAACCCGCCCTCCTGACCCGGAACCCTGACCCGCGTGGATTTGACACATGCTCCTAATTATTACATTTGCTTATAATAATTGTTACTTTTAATAAACACAATATATACATTTGCTTATTAAAAGTAAATACTCCTATTAGGGTTTAATGTTCAGGCTTAGGGTTTAGTTTACAGGGTTTAGGGTTTAGTTTATGAAATTTAGGGTTTAGAAAATATAATACTTTATATTAAATGAAGGTAAATAGTAAATACCTATATTTATATAAGTATACATTTGTGCGAACAAATGTATATTTCATGCCTATTAAAAGTAATAATTATTATAAACAAATGTAATAATTTAGGATTCAGGATTTCGGGTCTGGGCACGGGTCGGGGCGGACCCGTCGCACTGGAGTGCGACCGCCGCATGCAAGACCGGCCCTTAATACTATTCCCTCCGTTCCACAAGAGTGTGCGTTACTTTTAGGGAATAAATTTTAATAAAATGTTAGATGAGTATATTAAGAGTGGAAAAAGTGATCCACTTTATTATAAAGTAAGAATAAGAAATAAAAAATTAGTGGTGTGATAGTGTTCAAAAATAACAAATACACATTCTTATGAGACGTCCCCCCCAAAAAAAAGTGCACACTCTTATAAGAAGGAGGGAGTATTACATAAAGATTTGAACGTGTAACATGTTAATAATATTTGATCTCAAATCGTATAATCATGTAATAATTCAAATTAAAATATGATTATTATTTGCACAATTTTATAAATATTAGCAAATAGGCAATAGGCCACCGAAGTGTGAAATTTGTGTTATTGTCTAGTATGTATGTGGGATCGACCCGAATAGGCTAATTAAAAGGAGAGTTACAATTAAAAAAATTTAGCCTAAAAAATTTCAATCCGAATAATTCAAACCGAAAATTATCACTAAATGGATTGAGCCGATTAACTAGATTTTTTATTATTACTTGAGTTTCAAACTTCATTATTAAAATTATCACTAAATGGATTGGCCCGATTAACTAGATTTTTTATTATTACTTGAGTTTCAAAATTCATTATTTCACTTTTTAATTTGATAATAAGATCTTAATACTTATTGAATGTATTTTGATTTTCTCCAATAATTAATAAAAAACGTCATAACATAGAAATCAAAGATTATAGTAATTATATTAAATGTAAATCCAATTATTATCGGTAACGAAGTTAATTACGCTCTCCGTCCACCAATTCATGTCCTACTCATTTTTAGTAACTATTTATATATTTTTTTAATTGGTGAGTCCCTGTAAACAATACTCCATTCGTCCCATAAATAATGATCTGTTTTCCTTTTTGGGTTGTTCCATATATGATCTGTTTTCCTTTTTGAGCTATAATTAACAATCAATTAGAATTCTTAATTAACCTATCAAACCTTAATCTTTTCTTCCCCCACCTAATTTTTCGCTTTTCCATTTCCAACATTCCTCCCATCCTCTTTCCTCTCTCTAGTTCTCCTCTCCCATTCCTCGTTCCTCCACCACCACCAACCTCATGGCTCCACCACCACCGCCCTCCGCCCTCCAGCCTCACCGCTTCCACTGCCTCCGCCCTCCACTTTCATCCATTGACTCACCCACCTCCAAAAATTAGGGCTCGAGACTACCCATATTCCTCTGTAGCCATGGAATTGCAGCAGAACGGAAGGGGTTTCAGGCGGCGGCTCCGGCTGGTGTCCGACTTGTGCAGTGATGTCGAGCCCTACTTGGAGATGAGGAGAAATTGGAGATGGAGTTTGGTGGTGGGATTGGCGATGGGTTTCGCACCGAGGCGGCGAAGGAGGCTGGAGATGGCGATTTTCAAAATTTTAATTTTGGGGATTTTCAAGATTTAGATTTGGGGATTTTTAGGATTTTAGTTTTGGGGATTTTTAGGATTTAGATGATGGCAAGAACATCAACAAGGGTGAAGGTTAGTGTTGCCGGATTTCTGTATTGCTGGTGTTGGCAGTGGAGGAATGGCGGGAGGTTGGTGTTGCTGGAATTCTGTCGGAGGATTGAAGAAGAAGGTCGGTCGGATGATGTAGATTAGCTAATAATTAATCTTACTAATAACATCTTTAAATACATGACCCATCACTTTATCTCCTTAATTCAACACTTCTTAATCTCCGTGCCTAAAAGAAACGGGCCATTATTTGTGGGACGGAGGGAGTACATTTTTTCTCCACTCAACTAATAAACAATACACTTTGTGGGTCCATTTCTCCACTCAACTAATAAACAATACATTTTTTTTAAAACCCGTGTTTCCTCTCCTAGGTCATGAATTAGTGGACGAATGAAGTATTAGTTACATCCTATGTTCACGAAAAAGAGTCTCAATGTTAAATTTATTATAACTGAAATAAAGATACAATTTGTAGGGATATTGTTAGTACAAAATGGAATAAAGATACATTATTAATTAAAAATTGAAATAAAGGTATAATAAATGTATAATCTATATATTATATTAAAGACCAGTTAAACGGTCATTTTTCCCGCTACCTACCTCTCCAAATTTTAAATTTTCAAATTAATAGGTGTCATTTTTTCGAAAATAACTGTCTTAATATCATAAATACAATTATTTAATTAAACCCATTCAATGTATCCGAGTAATTTAATTAACTCCCACTAACTCCCAACCATAACTGTCTAAATCACACAATTTACAAATCTCTCTGATCACATCTCTCAAACTCAAGCACCCTCCCTCTGGAAACTGCCGCCGCCGCCGCCTCCTCCGGCCAACGACGCCTCTCGCCCCCTCTTAAACTTTCTCCTTCCCTCTCTTACTCTCTTCTCACAGAACACGCCCACACACGAACAACCTACGCCGCCGCCCAGACTCCGGCGACTTCGCCGACCGCCACTGCCGCGGTCACCACCACCACAGCCCACATCTCCACCGCCTTCCACCTCTTCACCCAAAAGCCATATATCTCCCCCCGGTACTCTCTCTCGTCGCCGCTGCACAGCCACAGCCGCCGCTGCACATGCAGCGACGGTGGCCGTCGCCGCCCCCTCCTTCACCAACGTGCTCCTGCTCGGCCTCAATCCTAAATCCGGTGACCACCTCCACCTTTGGCCATCTGCCGCCTCCTATCTCAATCTCAAAGTGTCCAATTTTATTCCAATTGTGTAACTGACAGAATTTTATTCTACTTCTATTGGTTCTAATTTCTTTTCAATTTTCGATGAGTTTAGAGGAGATGAATCGTTGAGGGCATCAGATTATGTATAAGCGTGTGTATGTTTTCTTTAACCGAAGATGTGTGTTTGGGCATCTGAATTTAAGAATGAAAATCATGTGAGAGGTTAGGTGTTTCTGTATTTGCAGAAAGTAAATAAATAAGAAGATAGTTGAAGGTATTCTGCTGTGTCGAATAAAGTTATGAAAATTTACAGACTAATAAATTTTACAGTTGAAGCTCTGTAGTGAAAAGATCTGAATGATTGTTGGGCAAAGAACAGAATGGGAAGTTTTTTCAAATGAGGAGTAAGATTTACGGTTTCAGAAGAAATGAGATAGAATGAACTTGATGAACAATGAATTTATGTGGTTGAACGTGGCTTAATTAGAAAAAGAGTGAGGATACGCAGATTAAATTTTGATTCCAAGAATGTCATTGACTCCTGCTGATCCAAGATTGTCATTTAAGTTTGAACGACGACAATTCCCCCTGATTGTATCTTATGCAATGACGATCAACAAAAGTCAAGGGCAATCGTTTTCTCATGTTGGTTTATTCTTGCCAATACCAGTTTTTACACATGGTCAATTGTACGTTGCAGTGTAAGAGTACGAAGTCGAGCAGGACTTAAAATATTGCTTTCTGAAGATGGTAGAAATGATGATACTACTACTACAAATGTTGTGTATAGGGAAGTTTTTCAAAATGTATGACAATATGTGTGCTATTGTTTTGCATTTAATTATAATTAAATTTAATTTATATGAATATCATGTCTTATTTTCATATTTATTTATTTAAAATATTATTTAAAAATAATACTCAACGTGCAGCACTTGTCGTGCAACGCACGAGTGGGTGTTCTAGTTTATAGGTAAATATAAGAGAGAACGTAGGATGCGATAGTTTAAAAAGTAAAATGAAACTCATTTTCTTGGTTAAATAAAAATGAGTAAATGAGACTCTTTTTCGTAAGCAGGTGAAGTATTATGTAAATTTACATTGAATTATAGTGATTTTTGTATTTAAAACAAGGCGAAATGTGTTGAATAAAAATATACAGCATATTTTTGCTTACAAAAATTCATACATATAATAAAGATCGAAATATTTTAGCCAAAAAATAAAAAATCGATTAATCCGAATGAAAAATAATCCAAAATCGATGGACGTCCTATTGGCTACTTTGTTCAATTTCAATTATTCAAACCGTTGAATTACGACGTGAACACCGACGGTCCGACACCAGTCTCCGCCGACCTGTAACACAGCCAATTCCGCCGCCGCCACGACCAGCGCAATCTTCCAATGAAGCAGAAGCTACGGCCTCTTCGAAAATCAGTTAGCCCCCGCTCCTTGATCAAGAAGCAAAAGAATTCCTATGCTTGCGCAAAAACCTCGAAACCCCCAAAACTCTCCCAATTCAATCCGTCACCAGATCTGCCTTCCTCGTCCTCTTCAAATTCCTTACCGATTCCCGACTTCTCGGCCATCCCGTACGACGCATTAGTCAGAATTGCGGTGTCGTTCACGCTGCCGGATCTGAGGGCGGCGTCACTGGTTTGCAGAGCGTGGAGGGACGCACTCAAGCCGCTGAGCGAGGCGATGGTTATGTTTAAGTGGGGGAAGAAGTTCAAGCACGGACGCGGAGGGGTGCAGCCTAACTTGGACAAGGCTTTGGATAGTTTCTTGAAGGCAGCGGCGCGTGGGTCCATTCTCGCTATGGTGGATACGGGTTTGATTTATTGGGAAAGGGGGAAGATAGAAGACGCGATTGTTTGGTATAGGAAAGCCGCCGAGCTTGGTGATCCCGCTGGACAATGTAATTTGGCTATCTCTTTTCTGCAAGGTACTAATTCTTGTTAATTTCAGATGTGATCAAAATGATGATTCTTGATTTAGGGCTCTTGTGAATATCGATTTTAGCTATTCTTTGGAAGCTGGGAGAAATGGGAATGTATTTGTGTTTTCGGCCTTCAATTTGATCATATAGAGGTTTAGGACAGTTATTGATGATTAAGTGCTAAATGAGAAATCTTTATCATGGATTTGCAGGAAAAAATATGTTCAGAACATTGTAATACGAGATACTGAAATGAGTAACATAAAAGAAAGCATTTTGGAAAATTGGATGGATCATTCTATATGTCGTTTAGATGGAAATTGGTGGGTACTTATATTAGTAGTATAAGCGTCGTTTTCCATTGCTAACTGTCTAAAATTAGTTGACATAGTGAATGAGCCATATCCAAAACTCTTGTATCAATAAGATTAGAAAAGAGAGCTCGTCCTTTAATGATCTCTTTATGATTGTGCATATGCTGAAGCTAATCCTCCAAATACCAAAGAGGCCGTTGAGTGGCTGTACAAGGCTTCCAGTGCCGGCCATGCTCGGGCTCAATACCAACTAGCGCTTTGTTTTCATCAAGGTCAAGGGGTGGAACAAAGTGTACAAGAAGCGGTATGATACTATCCAGCTTTTCTTCATCTACTGTATCTGTGCTTACTGTTTTGACCTTAAAATTAGGGGTTGGCTTACAGTGGCCAAGCCATTGAAACAGAGAACAAACCATATGTCACAAAAATGGTCGGCCTAAACGAAGTAGAAATGCAACCGGACTGAAACAAGAGATAATTAGAAACAGAAACGTGTAATAGAAGGCCAAAATCTGGATGCAGGCCAAAATCTGGATGCAAACTGCATATCCAGTTTAGTTTTTCAGTTTGACAGTGTCTTTATAATGCTCACCCTCACCCCCATTTGATGCAAAAAAACTAATTCATTACGAGTTTGTTTGTTTCTTTATATTGTTAAATAATGAAGTGCTCGTGGTACGTAGAGGTCACAGCTGCTCTTATGGATTTATGGGGTCTTCTATTGCTCACTAATGGTTATCCTTTTCTTGGATTACTAATTTCGATAGGCCTGCTGGTATGCAAGAGCTGCAGAGGGGGGATATGCGCGTGCTATGTATAATACATCCCTATGCTACTCACTCGGCGAAGGTTTGGGGCAGTCTGATACGTTGGGTAGAAAATGGATGAGGAGGGCAGCCGACCACGGTCATAGCAAAGCTCAGTACGAGCATGGATTGGCCCTCATTTCGGTGAGCATCCTTTGCTTTGTGTCATCGGATTAATTGCATATCAACTCTGATATAAGTTGTACTGCTTTGACAGGAAGGCGACACAATGAATGCTGCGGTGTACCTGGAGCTGGCCGCTAGGGCAGGGGAAATGGGTGCAGCAGCAGCAAGAGACGCTGCGCTCGACCAACTCTCACCAACTTCTCGAAATAGAGCCGTGCTTCTTGCGCACAAATGGCGTGCTTCGTGCTGACTCGACTATGCAGCTACATGTAGTCAAATTAAAGTGTTAAGGGCGTTGTAACTTGTAACATTCAAATTGATTTCAATGACAATTTTATATATATATTTTTTTTGTATAATAGAGTACAAAGATTAAACTTAATTAAATTAACTTCAATTATTATGTGAAGTAAAAGAAATACTTCTCTTTTTCTTCATGTTTTCTATAATTGTTTTTTTCTCAAAATTATGCTATTTCGTTAGAAAATTATATGCAATATGTATCTTGCAGAGAAGATAGTTACACGAGCTTCAATGTAGTATACTAGTATAATATATAAAAAAGGGTTAATTGCCGGAAAAATCATATACTTTTTCGATTTTTGATTTTTTCCCATGACAAAAAAAATCTGAACAGAAATCCATGAATTGGAACATTAATTGCAATTTTCCCCCGCGTCCATTTTTTCCCCCAAATTGAATTCGAGGTGGCAATCGGATTTCCAGCGTGTCATCGCCGGGAATTGTACGAGACGACGCCGTTTTATGTTTTTTTGACAATTGAATTACAAAATCTGGAAGCTCGTCGATTCAGGGTTCGTCGATTTAGGGTTCGTCTATTTGGGGTTCGTCGATCCAGGGTTCGTCGATTTAGGGTTCGTCGAAACTTTTAGGCTGATCTTGTTGATAATTATGTTGATATTGCCGTATTACAAGACCATTGTACTGAGGTTGAAAGCTCTGGCCGAGGACGGTGTAGCTGGAGATGGAAATTCCGATGGGTTGTGTTTTGCTAAATCAAATAATGGAGAATCAATTTGTGTTGATGAAGTGAAGACTAATATGACAAAATTGGAGAATGTCGTGAAGAATCTTGAATGGAAGATCCGAGCTTTATTGGTATGGTTGTTTATTTTGCCTAATTCAATTCAATGTAATAGTTATGCCAACAACATTTCAATGGAAATGAAATGTTGGTTTGTAGATTTTAATGGTTGAAAATCTGGAAATGAAATGCCCTGCTCAAAATACACAATCTGTAGATCTTAATGGAATGCCAGAGCTGGAAATGGAATGCCAGAGCTGACCTACTTGACAGAGCGGACCGTCACTCACAAGGCCGCCAGAGCTGCCAGAGCTGACCAAGGAACTCTGGCTGCTTTGGTCAGCTCTGACTGTCAGAGCTGACAACTCGCCAGAGTAGATGTGGCTGCCATGTCATGATTTTATTTTAACACTTGGAATTAATTAAGCCACGTTGAATCGGACCTCCATCGGAGATCGCCGGAAAATGGACGCGGGGGAAAATTACAATTAATTTTCCAATTCATGGATTTCTGTTCAGATTTTTTTTGTCATGGAAAAAAACCAAAAATCGAAAAAGTATATGATTTTTTCGGCAATTAACCCTATAAAAAATTAGTTTAAAATGACCAAGGTATAAATATTTAAATTTTGAAATGAATTATGTATATACACGATTTAGAGCACTCCAGCAGAAATCCCAAAATTATGCTCTTATATTCCTCCCTAAAGCTTCCCTATTTAATTTTAGGATCTCAATTTTATAAATGCATACACCAGATCTCCTATTTTCTACATAAAAACAATAATTATGTGTGGGCCCTATTAATTATAAGCTTAAAATAAATTTAGGGTGGGTGTAAATTTAAGATTGAATTTAGGTAGGTGTAAAAATTTTTGTGGGCCCCATCCAATTTAGGGGATCTGTTGGATGTATTTTTTATCTCACTTTCAATTGTTTTAGCCTAAATTTAAAGTTAGTGATGCATTTAGGTGATCTGCTGGGAGTGTTCTTATACTATGCATTTTATCTCAATCTTATCATTTTTCAATTTCCTCATTTTTCTCTTTCCTTTTTATAATTATGTAGTTCTTTTCAATTTTTAAAATTATGTATTTTTATTTATTTTATATCAAAAACTTATTAGTAAGACATTATAGAATAATGCATAAAAATTATTATTTCCTCCATCTAATTATGAGTGGCACAAACACAAAATTTTTAGGCACAATAATTAAGGATAATGTATAAATTAGTTAAAAGTAATACTTCATCCGTCCATGAAAGAATTTCTATCTTTTATTTTTGGGACGTCCACCAAAAAATTTCCAACTTATTTTTGGACTATACCCCATCATTTATAATTACTTTTACTTTTCACTTTTCACAACTCCCAATATTAATTATACTCCCTCCATCCACAATTTAAAGCCCTATTTGCTCTTAATTTTTTGTCCACAATTTAAAGCCCTACTCTACTTTTTGTATTTTTTTACTCTTCTTCTTTTCCTATATTTACCACCCTTTGTCACTAATGGACCCACCTTAAAACGTCTTTATCATTTTAATATTTTATATTTACTACACTTTATCACTAGTGGACCCATTCACAACACTTTTATCACTTTAGTCAACTACCTTTATCACTTTAGTCAACTACCCTTATATTTCATCCACATCACCTTTTTCAGTTTTCTTAGTCTCTGTGCCCACACCAAAGTGGGGCTTTAAATTGTGGACGGAGGGAGTAACATCTTTTCACCACTCTCAATACACTCAACTACCTTTTATCCACTTTCAATACACTCAACAATATTTTTTCTTAAAACCCGTGCCACTCCCTCCTAGGAAGTTCTTTCATGGACGGGGAAGTAGAACTTATATTTTTTCAAGAGTTAATTTTTTGTATTTATAGAACATACCACTTATGATCAGAGCATAATTTATTTTAAGAAAGTCTATCAATATATAATTTTAGTTAACATATATATATATATATATATGTATATTTAATTTAATTATATATAAGGTTGGATTAACATAAAAAGTTATTTCTTTAGAAATAAGAACCCAAATTTTGTAAATACATGGTAACATAATTTTTGTTGCATTTTCCTCAAAAAAAAAAAAAATTGTTGCATTTTATAATAACTATATTTGTATTTTGACATTTCTCATCTTCCTAACCTATATAAAAATTAAGCTGTTGAAATCATACACATATGATATTAATATATGAAGATGTAAATATAAAAGTGCAAATACAATTGTTGTAAAATACAAGAAAATATATGCTAGTGTGCATTTACAAAACTTAATTCTCATTTTTCACAATACATTTATTTTTTATTAGAACTGTTTCTATACACATGTATCTTTATTTAACTATAATTATTACAGTATATCGCAAGATGAAATATTCTAGTTTATAGTCAACCATCAATTAATGAAATCCCAGCATTCTGGTTAGTTTTAATCGCACAGAGACTATAGGCAATTAATTTTTCACAAAAGGAATGATTGATTTCCTGTACAAAAATCTGATTAATTTCCACACAACATCCGAAAGAATTGACTCTAATTTGAAGAGCAGCTAGAATTTGGCAATAACCAATAAATATATAGAGAAGCTAAGACAAGTTTTATACATGTATGGAGACTTGGCACTTACTTCCCTGTGAAGCCGAAAGGCGATGAACCATACAAGCTATCTATGGCTATGGCGCTAGAAAGGGCCTCTGAGCAAGCATACCAGAGTGAGATTGATGAAAGACACTAAGATGGTAGAGCGCTTGAGTTATGAGCTCCTTGAGTTCCGGATGCTGGGCAACAAATGCCCGGTCCACCCCCTCGAACGCGTTCACCACTCCTGCTCGTTCCAAATCATCGCTCTTCCCCGCGTGGATTGCAAGGTAACACACCAGGATCAATCCATGAAGCTGTGCCCTCTCATTTCCCTTCAACAATCTCATTAGAGGAGGAACACCCCTAAACTCAATAACAGTCTTTGAATGCTCCACGCACAGAAAATTATCGGGACAGGTGAATTTCCCAAGTGCAACAGCAGCCTCTATCGCCACATCTTGATTTCTGTGACCAAGCTGTTCCACTAAGGGCCCAACGATCCTAGTCTCTCGTGCAGGAAATGCTCTTGCTAAGCAGCCTATGGCCGTTATAGCTGCTATGCGCAGCTGGGAGTCATCTGATTCTTTGATCACTCTAAGGAGCTGATCCACAACGGCCTTAGAAGCCGGGGAATTTGTCTTGAATGTCGCTCTTCTGAGGTCTGCGTTAGATTCAGCTGCGTGTGTTATCTCCATTATGGTCATTAAACAGTTGTACTGCAACTCCCCTTCCTCTGTTTCAACGAGCTTAGCTAAACAAAGCAACCCCTTCGTTTCTGTGATTCTCTTGCTATTCGGCACATTCCCTTTAGCCAACATCCACAAAGCTTCGGCACAACTGATTTTCAACTTGTGTTTCACCTCCGGCTTCTCGTTCTCTCTATCCTTCCTGTTACTCCCTCCCTTGCCACTTCCCTCTGAGTAATGCATAGACTTAGAAGTGCCTAATCCTGGCTTATACAAACTCTTCTTCTCCATCTCCTTGTTGATCTGTACAATGGAGTGGATGCTTTGCAACCCGGATTTGAGCTTAGCATCTTCCATCAACAAATCATGTGACATCAAAGTCACAAGAGGCCTGATCACATTCTCCCTGGCGAAATCCTCTTGAGCCAAGGGGCAGTGCTCAGCCATTCTCGCCACCACATTTGCAACCCTAATCTGAACCTTCATGGGCGAATCGCCTAAAACTTGAACAATAGTTGGAACCCCAGATTCATCGATGATTGCTCGGACCCTTAATACATCATTAGCTAAATTATAGAGTGCGGAAGCAGCGGCAGCTTGCCCCTCCGGCGAAGAACTATCCTTTAACAGCTTCAACAATGGCGGAATACCGCCCTCTTCGACTATAATCTGCTTATTCCTGTCGTTATCTTTGGCTAATGAAGCTAACTCATTCGCAGCTTCAATTTTATCCGGCAATTGACCCATATACAGTGAAGAAACGAAAGACCAGACCCAAGAAATCATAGGATCGTTACTAGCGATGGGGGGTAAAGTGAGGACGATACCTCCGCCGCCCGCTTCGTAGACGCTGAGGACCCATTTCATGTCCGCCACGGAGGATTCGAGGAGGTTGTGCAGCTTCCTGAATTCGGCGTTGGAGACGATGGTGACGACGCGGCGGAGGGGGGTTGCGGCGGCGGCATTTCTTCACGAGGGTTAGGGATTTCTCGAGATTTTTGGAGACCTCGGTGGCGATGCGGCGGACGGGGCGGACGTAGAAGGTGGCGCCGGGGGCGGTGGAGGTGGCGAGGCGGACGGCGGTGCGGAGCATCTGGCAGAGGCGCTCGACCTGCTTGCCGACCTCGGAGCACTCGAATTTGAAGATTTCGGCTTCCTTGACCGCGCCGTTGATTTGGTCAGATAAGAGGATCGGGTAGGATAGAACCTCCTCGATTCGCTTCTCTTGCTGCTCGATTGCGGTCTGCTTTTGGGGCTGGAGCTTCTGGGAGATGGCTGATAGCGTCGCCGCCGCCGATGTGGGTTTTGCTGCCATTCTCACTCAATCGAGGAATTCTCAAAAGATTTTAGGGATGTTTTGTGCGGTTTCCCCAACTCATTCACTGCGTCTCTCTCTCTCTCCCGATTGGTCTCACAAAGTTGGGGAAATGGAATTAAAATAAAGCCTTCTTTCTTTTTTTTGTGCATCGCATGTTTGTGCTTCGGACAGTTGTACCCTCTTCAATTTGTTTTTTCTTTTCTTTTTTTACACCTGAGCAACTAAATTTTTTTTTTCTTCTGCCGAAATCAGTATGTGGTCAATTATTAATTCTTTCTTCTCCTTAGAGAATCTGCGCAACCATGGTCAATCATGGTCGGAATTATATGCGTCGAATGTACGCATATTTTATTGGTCAGGGAAAACATTTTCAAGTATTTCAAACATTTATCTAAAAAATGTTTTTGACAATAGCTTCTAACTAGTCACTAGACTCACTACCGCAAACCTTAATAATTTTTAGAATTTCAATAATTCATATTTAGATTTTAATAACTACTTTGGTTCAATCTAATAGATAAACAGTACGCTGCTCCCTTGCGTGAGCACCTTTGGGCTTTGGGGGTGAGTATTGATCAATGATCACATTTAGTTAACGTTAGTATTATTTTTATTTTATTTTATTAATATACAAAATTATTATTGAAGCTCGATTTATTTCATTTTTCTGTAATTTTAATTAAATGAATGAAAAGAACAATTTGAATTTTGATTTTTATATATATAATTTACAAAATTAATAATGTTGATGATAATTTTAGGTATTAAAATCAAAATAAATATATAAAATAAAAATATATAATCATAATGTGTGCTAAACATGAGCAATGCAGTGCTCATGAAAAGATGAGCGATGTATCGCTTCTCTATTTGAATGAGTAAGATTTAAACGAGTTTCGAATTGATTTTTTATGAACAAAAAATGAATTTAAAGATGATTTTTAGGGTAAGATATCGCAAATAATACGAGTTTTGGATTAAGAAAGTGTTAGGATGAGCTCATAAGTTGTTTAAAATAATTTATAAATTGTTTAGAAGCTTATAAGTTCGTTCAAAGTGTTTGATAAAATAAGCCCATAAACAACTTATAAAATTGTAAAAATGAGCTATAGGAGCTTATAAACTCCCAAAAACAATAAATTTCTTTATCTCAACTTATTTTTTTTTTTTATAATTTTATATACAAAAATTATTTTATAAATATTATTTAACCATTGTTTGTTATTTCCATCATTTACTCTTTTAGGTTCATCTCTCTTCAATTTTTTCACTCTAGCACAAAATTCTTTTATTAACTATACTTTGACAATTTTTAAAATATTTTATAAGTTATTAAACTTATACTAAGATCTTTAAAATAAGATTAGCCTAGTACCCTCCAAACCTAAATTCCACGCAGAAAATGTGGGATTTTTTTAAAACTGAAGTCATATGTTAGGTTAATTGGGCTTTCGGGCATTAGATTTCTAAATGTGAAGTCCGGACCAGCCCATGTATGATGAATCATTAGAGTTGGAAAAAGAACGGATTTTACAAAGGCCACTTCAGAAACAAAGAAAAAAATAATCTTATATAATGTGTATCCCATGTGTTACTCTTAAACCTCATTATTTCAAAATTACTACTTATTTTTTATTTATAATTATTTTCATTTTATATTTTTAATTATAAGTTAAGTATTATTAATGATAAATCTTAATTAATATTTATATTTATTAATCAATCAAGTAATAAAGACGTTACAAAAATATAAATCAATTACTCCCTCTATCCACCAAACATCTTTCTAAGGGAGGGTGACACGAGTTTTAATAAAAGTTAGTTGAGTGGAGAATGAGTCCCACAAAAAGTAAAGATTGTAAGAGTAATAGTGAGTGCAATTATTCCAAAAATAGGTTAGGAGGATGTTTTGGAAACGAACCAAAATGGTAAGAGATGAAGATGTTTGAGGGACGGAAGGAGTAATATTTATATATATTGTTTATAAATATTTACAATAATTTTAATTGTGGTGTGATGCTATTAAATAATTTATGTATGTTAATTGTAATGAAATTAGTAAATATAAAATGCAGTCAACTATTGGGTAGGTTCAAAAAAAGATGAGCAGTAAAACCACATTTTTAATCAAGTTCGGACATGTATGAATATATATAATAAAAAAATGATTCTATCTAAATTAACATTACTATTTATTAATCAATCAATTAAAAAAGATGTTGCCAAGGCAATAATAAATTTATATATATAGGGGAGAGTTCAATGTAGACCACTCCCCTATATAGAGAATGAAGACCAAATTTGGTTCATTGATCTAACTTAATATAATGGTGGTAATTTAATTGATTAAATTTATTAATTTTAATTTATTTTATAATCAAAAGGTTAAGCATGTCATTTTCTATTTAACACTAATCTCACTCACTCTCTCTCATTCACGCTCTCTCTCTATCTCTCTCTCTCAATCACTCTCCCCCCTCTCCCGCCGCCTCCCCCAATCCCCTGTTGCTCCGCCGCCTCCCCATCTCTGCTGCTCCGCCGCTTCATATATATATATATATATATTTATAAATATTTATATATAATTCTAATTGTGGTGTGATCATTTGGGCATGTAATTGTAATAAAATAGTAAATATTAAAATGTAGTAGATTCATGAAAATAAAAATAATAATAATTGTTAATAAATACTCCATCCGTCCACGAAAGAACTTCCTATTTTTTCTTTTTGGGACGTCCACAAAAGAACTTCCTACCTATTTTTGGACTATACCCCACCACTTATAATCCTTTTACTTTTCACTTTTCACAACTCTCAATATTAATTATAACATCTTTTCACCACTCTCAATACACTCAACTACTTTTTATTCACTCTCAATACACTCAACAATATTTTTTTCTTAAAACCCGTGTCACTCCCTCCTAGGAAGTTTTTTCATGGACGGAAGGAGTATTATATATATGTGTGTGTGTGTGTGTGCGCGCGTGCGCGCGTGTGTTTATTGTGATGCTAATAAATCCATGAAAATCGAAAAAAAAAGGGTTCAAGAAGATATGAGTAGTAAAATAACCTTTTAATCGAGTTTGGATATATACGAATACATAAATTTTAAAGGTGTTCAAATATCAATCGTCATGCCTATGTCAATTTTTTAAAATGTTTTACTCCCTCCGTCCACGATATCGTTTTCACTTTTGTCATTTTAATCGGTCCACAATAATTTTCACTTTCATTTATAGCAGTGGGGTCCACAAACTCCACTCACAATAATACTATTATCCACCATTTTCTTAAAATTCGTGTCGTCCACAAAATGGAAATGATATCGTAGATGGAGGGAGTATTATTTATATTACTATTTATAATTAAGGCATATAACTTTGTAATGTTTGATTATATTGAGACAAATAATCAATTACTTGTATTTGTAAATTTAAATGTCTAGAAAGGTTTAAACATTTATCTACATGCTTAGATGAAGTTTTCTCTATTTTTTGTTCTTTTATTATTTCAATTATTATTTATTCGGTAATGTTCGAATGCGTATTGAGACAAATAATGTTGTTAGAATTTTATTTGCTAGAGAGCTGACAATTTGCATTATGATAATACTCCCTCTGTCCCCCAAATAACTTCCTAGTAGGGGACGACACGAGTTTTAATAAAAAGTTGTTAAGTACTCCCTCCGTCCCAATAATGAAGACACACTTTCCTTTTTGGGCTGTCCCAATAATGAAGACACATTTCTATATATGGAAATAATTAGGGTTGCCAAATTAGAATTAACTTAACCTTAATCACTAATATAAATAACAAAAAAAAACCCTAGCCCTATTAAATGAAGCGTCCGCTTCCCTCATATCAGCCTCATCTCTCTCTCTCTCTCTCGAATGTTCTCTCTTCTCCTTCACCATTTCTTCTCCGATCTGATCTGCCGCCCTCCACTACGCCGCCGCCCTTCTCCGATCTGATCTGTCGTCCTCATACTCCTCCGCTACGCCTCCCTTTGTCTCCAATTTTTTTACCCTCCGAAAATTGCGCCGCCCTCCTGTTAGGGTTCCGCCGCTCTCACCCTGAATCTGTCTCCACCATCTGTTAAATCCACCTCACCCATTGTTCAAATGGCTGATAAATTGGGTTGGGAGGCCTATTTGAACTCTAATTTGTCCCTGATTCGGAGGACGAAGAATTCTTCGATCTTTTACCTCCGTTGCCTTCGCCGCCGTCTGGTTATGTGTATGAGAGCAGCAGCGATTTACAGGGGTTCCAGGAGTCTGGCGGTGCTTTTGAGGAGGGTTTGACGGTGGTGCCGTCTCCGGTTCGACGCCCCATTTATCGCCGGCCCTCTACCGCGATGAAGGTCGAAGACTCGGATCTACTCCATTTTCTATGTACGGAGAAGTGGGACGACGTCGTGCGCGAGCGGGAAGAGGCTGCCGGCGACGATTGGTGGCGCCGATGCTCCCCTGCTTTGTGAAGAATGGTCGAGACCATGTATCCGGCTCTAAAAGGGTGAGATTGTTCTATTCGCTTGTGTTTCTGTGCAATGTAGGGTTTGGCGGAGGAGTACAATGTGGTAGATGGATTAATAATGCTGAAATGATGATTCTTTGCTCAATATGTTCCCTTTGGTTGCGTTCTTAAAAAATCTATGATTAATCTGCAATTTATATGAGATTGTGGGCTGATTGCCCTCTGATTTCGATTTTGGCAGCCTCTGTGGTTCTTTCTTGTGACTAATTTTGTGTGATTGAATGTGGTGTTGGCCCTGTGTGTTGGTATGAGGGCTGATTGCTCTCTGGTTTCGATTTTGGCAGCCTATGTGGTTCTATCTTGTGACTAATTTTGTGTGATTAATGAACTTCTTACTCTTGCATGTGCGATGTGGTTCAGTTTCTTGTGGTGTTAAGTAAAATCTGTGGTTTGTCTTGGTGATATAGAACCACTTCTCATCAATATGCACTACATTGTGCATAGGCTTAAACTTTAGGGCCATGCATATTCTATCATACTCAATCTGTTCAAGAGAGAACTTAAGCCGTAATATCTTGTTGGGGGCTGTCAAATCAGGTCGGATAGCACTTGAATGAGCTCTGATCAGCCCTCTTGATATCCATCTACCCACTGTACTCTTCGAGCAGTTGATACCTGTTGCTAGCCTTCGAATTGTTCCTCTTTTGTGCAATTCCAAACTTGAAATTAAATCTAAATCGATATGAACTATTTTCCTTCTAACCTTGTTGAGTTTTTTACTTTGAACACATATTAACTGACCTTGTGCTAGTTCTTCCTTTGCAGCCTTCCATAGACGAGCGATCGAACTCCTACAGCAGCCCCACTTCGTCATGGCAGCCTTTTGAGTGCCGTAGTTCAGCTTGCCATCTGCACTGTTGCGAAGAAGGAAGAGTGCAACAGCTTGCCTTTCTTCACTTGTTAAATCCTTTCTTCTAGCCATCCTTTTCTTTTTCTTTTTGTGTGAATTTTGTGAGAAAGCTGGTGTATTATGGCAGATTCTGAACTCCCTTTATAAGCTGTACATTGCGAATTTTTGGTGGGAAATTTAAGCCCCCAAATTTTCGGTGGAAATGAAATTGAATGAACCGCCTTTTCTTTTCAATTAATGTCTCTTTTATTTTCAGTTTGTAAATTTTGAAAGGAGTGCAGCTTTCTTTTCAGTTTTTCATTCTTTAACTTAAGTGGAATAAAAAATATTGGAATTAAAATGAATTTGAATTGATAACAGTGAATAAAAAAAATTAAAATCTGGATAAAAAAAATAATTTAAATAAATTAATTAAATTTTCGAAATTTAATTATTTAAATATTTAAAATATAAAGTCAAAACTTAAAATAAAGTCAACAAATTCATTAAACTTCAATTAAGCAAAACACTAATGATGTGGGCCACAACACTTTATCATCTAAACTACCTCTCCTTAATCTTCGTGCCCAAATGAAGTGTGTCTTCATTATTGGGACGGAGGGAGTATATTGGTAGTGGAGAAAAATTGTTATAATTAGTATTGAAAATAGTGAAAAAAAATGTTATAATTAGTATTGAGAATGGTGAAAGGTTGAAACATAAGAATAAATAAAGTAGTGGCGGTGTAATGTCCCAAAATGTATAGGAAGTTATTTGGGGACGTCCTAAAGAGGAAATATAGGAAGTTATTTGGGGGACGGATGTAATAATTTTACATTTAATGATGATATCTTAAGTTTCAGAAGTGATGATATTCATAACTTAGTTGCAGTGGTCTTTCAAGTTCCAAATGAAATAATGGTTATAAGTCATAGATGACCTATCAAACTACAAACAAGATTATGGTCAAAACTCAGTTATGATATTTTAAACTACAGACAAGATAATGCTCAAAAGTCAGCTATGATCTTTCAACTTATACACAATGCTTAAAATTGAGTTCTGACCTTTCAAGCTCCAATTAAGATAATGCTTATAAGTCAATTACGATCGTTCAAGCTCTAGAAGATATTATGTTAAACAGATAATTTTAATCTCACAAATTTCAGATGATATGATTAACAGAAAAATGTGAAACATCAATCCTCCATCATGTCTTAGTATCTTACGACAAAAATTTACATATTTTCTTATTTTTATTTAAAATGAGTTTGAATAATTAGTTGGTTATTACTATACTAGTTTTAACCGAGAAGGGGTAGTAAAATTATTTTTTAAAACATTAATTGACATACTTATATGAACTTTTATTTACTAGTTTTTAATATTTAATTATTTATTTATTTATTTATTTATGTTACTTTATAATATTCGAGTTGTTAATTGGCAAATATATTAAGTTATTACAGCAAATAATATATAAAAATTACTCCCTCCGTCCCGCGAAGCGTGACCCACTTTTCTTTTTGGGTTGTCCCACGAAGCTTGACATGTTTCTAAAAATAGCAAAAAATTTACCATTTATTCACCTTTTTACTTTTTCACCTACCACACTTAACACACAAAATACCAATTTGTTAATTCCAGTGCCGAAAAGAAATGGGTCACGCTTCGTGGGACGGAGGGAGTATAAATTTAAGCGAATTCAAGTAACTAATGAATATTATTATATAGTACGTAATCATTTTGATTTATTATTGTACTCTACCATAAACAACAATTACGTGATGGATATACAGACTAATTAATATCCAAATTATACATGCTGCATGCAGTGGTGTGAATTATGATTCACTCATTTCATAGTCAATCGACAGTTCCACTTTTTTCCTTGAGTTGGGATCCACAACCACATAAATCACCAACTTTCTAAACCCTTTCCCTCATAAAAGTAGAAAAAGAAAAGAAAATTCAATTAGTCCAACACGAAAGTGTGAGAGAAATGGAACACTCATCCGAACAGCCCCTTCTCCCGCTGGGGTCAAATGATTCTGTCGCCCAAGACCTTTCTCCGATCGCGGGCCCCCGTCACTTCTGCAACGAGTTCATGGCGGAGTCCAAAAGGCTCTGGTGTTTGGCCGCCCCGGCCATCTTCACCTCCGTCTGCCAGTACTCGCTCGGCGGCATCACCCAGACCTTCGCCGGCCACGTCGGCACGCTCGAGCTCGCCGCCTTCACGGTGGAGAACTCCGTCATCGCCGGCTTATCTTTCGGCGTCATGGTACGTGTCTCCGAGTCCGACTGAATTTATGTTGAATTTGAATTTAGGAAATTGAAGGGTTTGAGTGAATAGATGGGGATGGGGAGCGCGCTAGAAACGCTATGCGGGCAAGCTTACGGCGCGGGGCAAATCGAGATGCTGGGGGTTTATATGCAGAGGTCGTGGGTGATTCTGCTGGCCACCGCTTTCCTGCTGATGTTCCTCTACATCTTCGCGCTGCCGTTCCTGCTGTTGATCGGGCAGAAGGAGGAGATATCGGTGGCGGCGGGGAGATTCGCGCTGTGGATGATCCCGCAGCTCTACGCCTACGCCATGAACTTCCCGATGGCCAAATTCCTGCAGGCGCAGAGCAAGATCATGGCGATGTCGTGGATCGCGGGGGCGGCGCTGCTGCTGCACGTGCTCTTCAGCTGGCTGCTGATGCTGAAGCTCGGCTGGGGCATGGCGGGCGGCGCGCTCGTGCTCAACGCGTCTTGGTGGTTCATAGTGGTGGCGCAGATGGTCTACATATTGAGCGGCACGTGCGGCACCGCGTGGACGGGTTTCTCTTGGGGGGCCTTCCATAACCTCTGGAGCTTCATGAGATTGTCTCTCGCTTCAGCCGTCATGCTCTGGTAATTACCAACCTCTAATTAACTCTGTTTTTTTTCTTTAATCACTACATTTCACGTTACTTTTTTCGTTTTAACTTTCCAAACCAAAAACTGTTTTCTTCTTATATTTCAGATGATACATGTTCTGCAATATCCAAATCCAGTTTCTGATTTAACAATTAAATGCTTCAATCTACACAGAGCCACCTGAATAAACTTATAACATTGAGAATTTTAGAGTTTTCTAATTTATGGTCCGATCGATTATTAGGTAGTACAAATTGATGGAAATAAATTTATAGGGTCCATTGATTCTGCAATCGTCCTTTGTGTCACATCGCGCGCGCGTGAAACTCGTGTAATTAATTTATTAATTACTCCATTAAGGTTGAAATATTAGAGTTTGGTTTGATATTTGGTTTGTGATTACTTGCAAATCTGTATATAATCACATGTTGAGTGCTTCCTTGTCTCATCAAATGATTCTTTTTTTTCATATCTAGTCTCTGCATGGTCCAACTACTCTGTCCTCGGCACATGAGGTGTGATAATGAATCAAAAATCCATTTATGATTTTATCAGGATTCAGGAAAGCGTCGGCCAAATTAAAAGTATATTACTAGTAATTGAGTGCCTAACTTTTTTGTTTAATTTAATGTTATCCTCAAACATTAGATTTTGTGATAATAAGGCCCTCATATTTTTATTTGATCGACTTGGTTATTAAAGTTTAGTGCGTCTTAAATTGTGGCACATACTCTTGAAATTGACCTAATTAATTACAGTAAAAAATTAAACTTAGAATCTAATTTTGCAGAACATGGTTTAGAAACTTAATCGTGATATCGATATAACGCGAAGTTTTAAGCAAATATGGATTCAATGTATTTATAAAAAAAAATTGAATTTCATATTATTCTAATTTTACTTAGTTTTTTCATATGCTGGCAGCTTGGAAACGTGGTATTTCATGGCGTTGGTGCTGTTTGCCGGATACTTGAAGAACGCAGAAATTGCTGTGGATGCCATTTCCATATGGTAATAATTAATATCCCTAATTTATTTGATAAATTACAAGAGAATGCATGATTTTTAAATTGTTTTTTATCCCTGCAAAATAATAACTCACATGCTACCTCTATAAATTTAATTTAGATTCATAATATTAATGAGCCACTGTTTTGTGGAGCCGTACCCGCTTCTAATTAATGCTGCCCATACAATTCCATGAAATTAAAGTCAAAGACACCAAATTTTCATTATATATTAATTTGCATATCACGGTGTTCGGATACAAAAAATGATATAATTGATTATGTAAGATATAAATTGAACTGCACCATGACTAATAATATATATATGAGATATTCGGAGCGTACGTCACTTTCTTTGCGCTGATCAATTTATATTGCTGATGCAAATAATCAGTCATTCTCTTTTAAATTATTTAACCACAATATACATATAACTTTGAAACTAGTGATCCATGGAAACTATAAAACAGTTGAATAAATAGAGATCAATTACTGACTTGTGACGAATGATTTCAAATCTGAGTTTTGGATCACGCATGAAAGGAAATTATTCGTCGACAAGGGGTGATACTGATACTTTTCTTCTGGCATTAAAAAGGTTTTTTCTTTTCTCGAAGTGGTTTGTACCTAAAATGTTGCTGCCAAATTAGCTTTCATATGTCCCACAATTTTAAATGCATTATCATGTCCCACTATATATTATATTTATTATTTTAATAATATTTTTTATAAAAATAAAATTTCTTACTATTATAAATTGTACTTAATTTTTGTTTCAAAACATTATATACCATATATATCAACCTATTACTACCTAATAAAATCAAATTAAATGATAAAAAATAACTATATATCTTAATTAAATGGAATAAATCCTAATAATCACAAAATTAAACTAGATCATGCAAAATTTAAATTGGAGTAAAAATATGTAAAAGAACAAAAAAGAAAAAGAAAAATACAAGTGAAACATAAAGTGGTACACTGAAACTCAAGTAATATTTCCGCGATTAGATCCAGTTATAGTCGCACTTGATTTTTGATCGGACGTCTCTATTATTTTATATTGAAAAGTAGCTCTAATTTATTCTTATAGATTATCAATAACAATAAATCTAGGCAGCCACAATGCGGTTGCCCACAAAGTAGTGAAATAAGAAAAAAAAATTAATTTATTTAATTTACTTTTTAAGATAAAAAAAGATTTAGTTATTTTATTGTATTGTCTACAATGTAGCTATTCTTTTAGTAATTTTTTGTTTTTATTTTATTTTGAAAAAAACTAAAACTTATTGAAAGATTTTTTTTTAAGTCCAATGTAAACAATACACTAAAATAACTAAATTATTTTTTAATTTGAAAAATAAATTAAATAAATCATTTTTTTTTATATTTAACTAATTTGTGTGCAGCCACAACCATATTGTGGTTGTACATCATCACTCTATCAATAATTGACTATAAGCTCAGAAAAGGAAATACTTTCTCAAGTTCCGTATCTTCTTACAAAGGTAGGGATCCAAAAATCAGAGAATTAGGACATAAAAGAGTTGTGTTTAAATCTATAAATTCAGTTTTGAGAGGCAAGGTGTGATGCTAAAATGTGCATGTTCATATTGCTAGATATATATATCATCTATATATATAGTATTTCTCATGGCCTAAACCTTATGTTTTGCAGCACAAACATTGTGGGGTGGACAGTGATGGTAGCCATCGGATTCAATGTAGCAATAAGGTGTTCGTTCATCTACAACAACACACAACACAATTGTAAATCCCCTTTCTTTGTATATATATTAATTTTTGAATTACTTATATATGGTGCAGCGTAAGAGTGTCTAATGAACTGGGAGCTGCTCATCCAAGAATGGCCAAGTTTTCTGTTGTAGTGGTGGTGGTATCAGCCTTCTTGGTGGGCCTCATATTCGCCGTCATCCTTCTCGTCTTCCAGAACCAGTATCCTTCGTTATTCTCAAACAGTGAAGAAGTGAAACAAATTGTGTATCACCTAACTCCATTGCTTGCATTCTGTATTGTCGCCAACACCATTCAACCCGCACTATCAGGTTTATACTCGAAATCTAATTGGTTTTCTTTTCTGTAATCTCAAGAATGTAATTAATGCTGGTGTTGCAGGTGTGGCTATTGGAGCTGGATGGCAAGCCTTGGTTGCGTATGTTAATATTGCATGCTATTACATATTTGGGATACCATTGGGTCTACTACTAGGATTTGCATTCGACTTGGGTGTTAAGGGAATATGGATGGGAATGGTAATGGGAACAGTTGTGCAAACGTTGGTTCTCTTTTATATTGCTTACCGAACTAACTGGGAGAAAGAGGTATATGTGCTTTGATTTTAAATTTCTTGGTTTCTGTTTTGAAATTTTACATTTTTGTTATTTGTGATTTAGGCTTCTGCGGCAAGTGAAAGAATCAATACGTGGGGAGGAGGACAAACATCTGCTAAAACAACTGACATTGAGAAATACAGCTAAACGGAGCTTACGCACTTGTTCGTGATTTCATGCTACCATTTACGACTCTCATTTATAGTCCATGTGCTTTGTTCTGTTATGGTTGATTTCTCATGATCATGGATTTACTTTAATTCCATTTCGTAAAGGGAGGAATTCTAAACTACCCACCTTTTTAAAAGTATATTTATCAAATATCCACTTTTTATTTTTGCTACACCCCATATCCATTCTATTTTTTAATATTTCTTTGGCAGGATAAAGCTGTATTTCGTGTCATTCACGGACGACAATGATTGGGTGTCTGAAATATCATCTGGAATTTCGTGTACTGCACACTGTTCCCTTATTTAACGGGGTAATTTTTTTCGCATAGATGTTATATATGCGCAATATTTAGGCGCAAAATTATTGTTTGTGCGTATAGTTGATGAGAGTTAGATTTGCCGCATTGTTGTATTATATGTGGAAGAAATCTGCTGATTTTTTTTTTTTTACGTAATTGTGATTTATTATTAATAAGAAATCCGATGGGAGATGAGAGGGAAATTTATAATAATAAGAAATCTGATGGGAGTTTGACATATTTGCGCAATTTATAATAAAAAGATGAGAGATGAGAGGGAAATTTATAAAATTTTAATATTTAACAAATTTAATTTGTACATTTTAAATCAAATATTTGCATAAAATATATCAAATTAAAGCTTTTATCGTGATCTTTAATTTGATATGCATATTAAATATTTTATAATTAATCGAATTTCACAATTTTGGAAAGAAATAAAACATCAAATAAGAAGTTAAAGAAATGGAAAATAAAAAGAAAAATAAAGTTTAAACATAAACCTTTTGTATTTTTTATTTGGGCAAATTGCATGAAAATACCCCACTTTATACCAAAATTTGGTTTTTTGACAATCTTTTCAATTGTTGCAAAAAATTGAACCACGTTCCAATTTGTTGCAATTGAGTTCCAGCGTTATTTTCCGGCGAAATGATTGCTGATGTGGCTTCCCGTTAAGTTGATGTGGCACGCACTCCCGGCCTCTCAAACGACGACGTCTCTAATCCCCTAAACGACGTCGTTTTTTCACAATTTTAAGCAAATTACAATTTCAAGGTTTTATATTAGGGCTTCAATTCACGTTGTCCTCATTTCTTCTTCGAAAAAAACCTCAGACGTGGAAACCTAATTCCATAAAAACTCAGCAACTCAGCAGCTGCGAAAATCGTTGAAGAGATGGACTCTTCTTCTCAGACGGGACGACTGAGCTCATGCAATTTGTCCTTAGCCCCAAAATTCTGCAAATGCGAAGAACCAGAGCCGTGCATCTTGCAGGCTTCCAATAGCGTGAGTAACCCGGAGAGGCGCTACTACCATTGTTGTCGTCGTGGTCGTCGTGGTGATTGCAAGTATTGGGAATGGGTTGATCCCGTTCTACCGGAGTACTACAAGAATTGTTTGTTGAAGATGAAGGTTGAAAGGGACTTGGCGGTTGAAGAATTAGTTCGGCAGAGGGCAAATAAGGCAGACAAATCAAATGGAGATGAAGGAGTCATACCACAGTCGGATGGGGATGAAGAGTACAAGATGCTTGGGACTAAAATCCATGTTGTGGAGAAAAGGATGAAGCTACTTTATTTTGGTTTTGTACTACTTGTTGTAGTGGTTTTTTTTGGTTGGGTTTAAGAGGTAGCTGATGTGGTGATGGCATGTAGGACTTGTTTTTCTGTTTTGGTGATGAAGTTGGTAGAATGTTAATGCAGTTGGTATGGTAGATGATGAGGAATGAATGTGGTTGTTGTATTATTTGGTGAAATTCAATGCAAACAACATTTTGTCAAATCTCTGTTTTGAAATTGGTCTAATGATACTAAAAGATGGTCCTGGTTAACAAGAATAAACAAGGAAAATTCCAATGCACCAAAAGCATCATCCAAAAGCATCATATAATAGCAAATAAGAGTATTGAGTAGCAATATCTGTTACAGCAAATGAGGCGATTACTAGCCAAGGCTGTTAAGCTAAAACATTTCAGAATCTGAGATAATGAATTCTGGAAATGGATCCACAACATTCCCAACAAAAAAAACTAAATATTACATCAAAATGTTCTTCAGGATCTAGCTAATTCCCAGCTCGAGGCCTACTTTCTTGAGTAGATGGCCCTTCCCTTGCGGCTGTCACATTACTTTGAGATGAACAAACAGCATCTTGCTGTTGAATGTTGGTCCTCCTGCTACCCTACAAGTTTTGAGAAAGTCACATTTTTAGAAATCAACACACTATACCTTACAAATGAGGAATCTGCATTACATTACATTTGAAATACTTACTCTCCTTGGTTGATCTTGTTGACTTGATGACCCTTCCTGCAAATTCCTAGTTTTCTTAGGCTTTGGAGGCTGAATTGGATGAATTCTGGGCCTGCCTCGTTTCCCCTGTTTCCATTTCAGTATGTAAACACATAGCAGTAAACAAAGAAGAAGTAAGCAAAAAAACTTGCATAGAATGCTACCTTGGGTTTCGGTGGAACTTTCTGATTTTTACAAGTCTTGATGTTGTGACCCTTCTGCTGACAGTTTCTACAGGTCATTACCAAACCAAACCTCTTCAATTTATGTTGATTTTTTGGATCTTCTTCAGGATCCCTTCTCCTCACTTTCTTAGGTCTACCTGGTAGCTTCCTAACCAATGGAGGCTTCACAACATAGCCATCAGCCTCCGGCCACATCTCCTCACTAACCAATGGCTCTATGGCATACTTGTATGCTTGTAGATATCTCTCTACAGTGTAATAAGCATGTACATATGCAGATGGCTCCTCACCCTCAAATTGTAGGGCAGCACAGCCATGAAGACATGGTATCCCTGTGAGATCCCATTCCCTACATGTGCAGCTTCTACCATTGACATCAACCACAAATGCCCTACCCTTGTAACTCACCTCATATTTCTTCAACATATTAGGAAACACATAAGCTGACACACTCTAAGTCTTAATTTTTTCCAAGCTCTTCATCACAGCAGGACACACTCTATCAGACACCATAGCCATCATTTTCAACTTTTCAACCTGTCTAACCATTAGATCCCTTCTAATCTGCTCACACATGTGTATAATATGCATGCCCCTAGCTGCTATTATGTAGCCATTGAATGTCTAGCTATGTTGTTATCTACCATATCACTACATGGAGATAAAGAAATGAATGCCTTACAGAAACGTTTAACATCTCTTGCCACAAAGTCCTCATAGGCAGCCACATTCTCTGCCTTTAACTCCTCAAGCTTCAGCTTGTACTCTTGCTCATAGGTGCTCTTCACAATCCCCCAGAATATGTTCTTCAAACTTGTGCCTTTGTGTTGCTTTTTCCAATTCATGTACACGTGTCGTGCACAGTTCCTGTGTTCAGCCAGTGGTGCTAACTTACTGACAGCATTCATCAACCCCTACAATGCAAGCCAATAAACAAATATACATAAGACATATAACATTATTGGGCTACAATAAGGAAATATTATACCTTTTGTTGGTCGGATATAAAACTCCATCCATTGCCATCTGTTATTCCTAGATCTTGAAGCAGAATCTCCAAAAACCAATTCCAACAGCTCTCGTTCTCAACCTCAACCACTGCCCATGCAAGTGGGAACATTTGGTTGTTCCCATCCTATGGATAAACATGCATAAGTGTTAGATAAAACTGCCCAACATTAGATAAATACAATCCAAGTTAATACAGTAAACAAAAGGATTACCTTGCCAACAGCTGCCAACAGGATTCCCCCTAGATAAGTCTTGAGGAAGCAGCCATCCAACCCTATGATAGGCCTGCAACTTTTCTTGAAACCGTGCCTTAGTGCACTGTGGCCAATATACAAGCCCTTAAATACTGATTCCTCACCCAATGACAACCTGTAAGTCCCCTCTGGATCCACCCTCATAAGTTCTGCAACATACCTCCTAAGTAGTGCATAATGACCCTCTACTGATCCTCTCATCATCTCTTGACCAGTAGTCCTTGCCCTATATAACCTATCTCTGCCCACAATGGTTTTATATCTAGTCCTAAGGTCATCAGCTAAAAGTTTTATAGGCAAATTGGGCTGCACTCTGAAAACATTCTGATATTTGGTTGCAATCCATTTCGAACTAACAAGCTTATTATTACTCTTTCTGCCACAAGTGTGTGTTGGGAAGTAAGTCTTGATCATGAAGTAGTCATGTGCTTCGACAAGAGAAGCAAACACTGTCCACTTGCAAGGTGGTGTGCAAGTTGCTCTGCAGGTAGTCTTTGTAACCTTACCAAACCTAATGTGCTTCCCATGTGCTATGGCATTATCCCTCAAGGCTTCTCTGCACTCAAAGCCATCTGCAAACCTCATACCTAATTGCAATTTCAGTTTTTTGGGTTTTGTTCTAGGGTCATAGCTAGATCTGAACTTCCTATTCCTCTTTCCCTCCAACTCCTCATCTGTAGAATTTGAATCTTCATTCCCAGAGGTTACATAGTCAGATTCTGCATCTTCATGATCATAAACAAGGTTGAAACCCATCCCTTTATCAGGCTCTTGCTCCACTAAATCAAATATGCTCCTTCTAGCCTTAACTTCTTTCCTAGATTTCTCATACTCTTCATCATCTGCGACTAGCTCATCATCATCCAACTCATCATCAGAAGACTCACCACCTAGAGGGATGTATGTTGAGTCTTCAGATTCATCATCATCAGAATATTGATTCTCTACATCTTCATTTACTTCACCACCACCCTCTGCATTAGGTTCATCCTCACCATCTCCACCCCAGTCCCACTGATAAATATTGTCACTCTCATACCCAGAATCATACTGACCCTCATCACCATCTCCTGCCTTACTACTACTCCCATCATCAATTTTCTTAGCAACTGATTTACTCCCACCATCAATTTTCTTAGCAACTGTACTACTCCCACCAACATTCTCACCTGCCTTACTAATTGAAACAACCCCACCATCAACATAACAATGCAAAACCCTGATATATGGAGTAAGACAAGAAAGCATCTCCATGCAATTTTTATCATCTTGCAAGACACAAAAGGACTGACTTCTAGGAATTTCATAGCACAATTTTACCCAACTTGAGTATCCCAGATTTTTCACTATTTCTTCTACATCGAAATATCCAAACATATCAGGATCATGTTTCAAGCTCACCTCACATTCACCTCCAACGTACACTTCTTTACCATCCAACCTCACAATTCTCCCACCATGATGAATGTAAAGTCCAAATAAACTGTCAAAAATGAAAAATAACAAAATAAATACACAAACCAAAGTATCGACAACAGTAACCCAAGCTAAAAAAACATTTTTTATCAAAAGAAAACACACAAATTTCTACAATCAACTACAGGCGATAGAAACCCAATTTTTAAAGCTTTGAAAGAAGAGATTAAAGCCCTACCTGTCCCTCATGTCTCTCGCATTCACTATTCTCCTTGTGCTGCTGGGACCACCTCCACGGTAATGACGAAAAGGGCACCAATTTGATGATTAAACAACTCTACAACAAAGGATTCGAGGTATTTTTAATTGAGAAGACTGCTATTGAAATCGCCCTAACCAACAAAATCTGAAGAATCTTCCACTGCTCCCTTCGTTTTTACCCCTAATCAGAGACGGCGTCGTTTCCTTTGTTCCCGCCAAACCCTTACGACGTCGTTTTGGGTTTTTTAATTTTTAATGTATTAGTCATATACAGGTAAGCAATCCATGAAATAATATTGAGTACACGTCATTCGCCAAATCAGATAGTAATGACACATAAGCAAAACCCCTAATTTAAGTTCGCCGGAAAATAACGCTGGAACTCAATTGCAACAAATTGGAACGTGGTTCAATTTTTTGCAACAATTGAAAAGATTGTCAAAAAACCAAATTTTGGTATAAAGTGGGGTATTTTCATGCAATTTGCCCTTTTTATTTTATTTTAATTGATTTTTAAAATTTATGATCCACTTTTAATTTGTTTCGTCCAACTATAAGAGAAATTGGAATACATTTCATATATGAACTGAAGTTGGATATTCTCCATGTTTAAGACCAAAAAATATATATGAAAATTTTCGAAATAGGACCAAAAAAATCAAATTAACATGCAATTTTCGATTTATATAATACTCTCGTTAACGATTTCTTAATTAATAATAATGGTTGTTTTTTTTATAATCGAATTAACATGCAATTTTAGTCAACAATTGAGAAGTCATGACAAAGCTATCAATTTTAGTCAACAATTGAGAAGTCGTGACAAAGCTATCAACAATGTTATTATAAATGTTATTCGGCTTTAATTTCATTACTATGCGCATTCTCCCAAAATGCTCATTTTAACTGCGCAACCATAGAATGCACAAACATGCGCATTGTCCCATTTCAAACCACTTCCAATAACAATGCGCAAGCATGCTTAACAATGCACATTCAAACCACTTCAATAACATTGATCCATGTACTAAGAATTTCACATATATATGTATGCTCATGCAATTCAATATCTTTGAGCAAATAGTGGCGTAGAGATGTCTTTGCGCATACTATTGTATGCGCAAATCAATCAAGAATTAGCTCAAATAAATCAAAAAAATAAAAAGAATATAATTCACAACAAAAACACAAATTACATTTTACGCAAATAGATCTATCTGCACTATAAATTGCGCATACATCTCTATGCACAATTCTATTCGCGCATAGCTCTCTGCGCAATACTCGTTGCGCATAGTTCACTTTTCCTGCACATAGTTCCCAAATAAATAGCCAAAAACCCCGAAAAAAATACAAAAATTTCCAAATAAACAGCCAAAAAACCAAGAAAACAACGCAAAAGCTAAATGGAGAAACCAATAAACCATGCAATTCTTTGCGCCAAAAAAAGGGAATACAATACTTTGCGCAACAAAATCTATGTGCAAACAATTTTAAAAGAAAAGCATGCTTAAATTGTTCTTTAATTCAATTTAAATCATATTACCACTTCATAGCACCCAAAATAACATAAAATTAAACAGCAAAAATTAGCGCAAACAATAAACATACCCATAAATTAAACGAATACACAACAAAAATTGAAGGACAATTATAAAGGAAAAGTGGGGCCTCAAATTGAGAGAATTGGAATGCCGAAAATAATACAAAAAAAAAAAGAAAAAGATAACCAATCCCACCTCTCTCCGTGCGTCTATCTTCTCCGGCGCGGCGCCGAATTTTCGGTCGAATTTGTGTAAATGGGAAGGTTTGAAGGAAAAAGAAAGAAAGAACAAAAATTGGGGAGGTTTCCGCAAACAAAGAAAAGTTTGCATAAAGTGTAATTCAAATTTTAACAAAAAGAAAGTTAAGACATAATATAACAATTTCACCTACCCAACACATATTTCAATAAATTCGGTCATGAATTTCAGTCATCCTGCCGTATGACACAAATTGGAGGGGGGTGGCAGGTGTACTTTATATTATTTAAAAATAGGAATGGTCATGGACTGAATCAACTACAAAAAGTGGCTATTTTCATAATTGAGAATGAGTTACTTGGGTAGTTTTATATATTCTCACTTACGGTGTTTACCAAATATCTACTTCTTACATTTTAATTTGTCGCATCTTATACCCATTTTCTTTTTTAAGTACTTGTTTATTAAAAAAGATAACTTGATGTTGACTCTTATATCATAAATCACACACTTTAGACAATGACTGAATCTTTGATTCTCTTTCACATGCCATATTCAATTAAAAAAAGGCTAATATAGAAAACCTAAGATAGGATGAACATTGCAGCTGGCCAAAAAAAAGCTACAAAGAATTTTAAGTTGCTGAATCGGTTTACCTTAAGCTAAAGCCCTATAAGCAACATTCACATTGTTTACGCGAAAACTGAAAGCTTAACCCCCGATACGCAAGACCTTTTCAGTTCATCAGATATGTTAGATCAACTGCTTATGTTTTGGACTTATCTCCAACTGCTAAAATACACCAAATGTTTCACTCATGGAAGGTTGATTTACATGTTTTTTTCACTCCTTTATCGCGTTATTCTTTAGTGTTTTGGGCGTCGCTTTTTGAGTTATTGAATGTCTTTGTTTCGATTTGCTTAGTTTTATGGAATAGACTACTCGTCCGTGTTTGTGCTATTTTTATAGGTTTTTGACTCGCGTTGGATGATAATAGAGAGAAGTACGTGAAAAGACGAGTCCATAGGCACGAACGAGGCTCAAATCGGGCATAGGATGAGAAAGAACGAGCGTCGGGAAGTTCGCGAGTCGAAGCGCACGTGCTGGAGGTCGCGCGGTCCGGGCATGCGGCCGCATGCCACGGCCGCGCGACAGAGCAGGACTCGCTGGAGGACCGCACGGCATAGCCATGAGGCTGCGCGAGGAGGCCGCGCGAGCTCGCGCGGGCTGGCCATGCGGCCGCGCGAGACGCCGAGTTTCCGCCCAGTTTTCGGTTTTTTTAGCTATGTACGCGATTTTGGGGTATTTTTGAGTCCTACTTAACCTAGAGCATATAAATATTCCCCAAGAACTTATTCTCCGAACCTTTTTATCACTTTATATCATATTTTACTTTTCCTGAGAGCTGAGAGAGACGGAGAACAGAGCAAGAGCAAGACTGAAGATTCTCGATTTTACTACGGTTTTTCTTGTTGGATGTTTATTTGTTTTATTGAGAATTATATTCTAGTTCATATGTCTATGTGTGGCTAGAGTCCATTTTTCCTAGGGTTTAGGGAGTAAACATGATTTGAATTTCTGACTGTTTGATTCAATTAATTGAGATCGTTATTCCTTTTTATGTTCTTGTTATAATTATTTACTTTATTGATTGGCCACCAATTTAGCATAATCATAGATTTTAATTTGATATCGGGAGATGATAATTATTACCTGAACTAAGAACATAGAACTCATATATTTAATTCTAAAGGGAATTTGATATTTGTGAGGGCGTTAATCCTATGAGATTTTAGGAGTTACATGTTAGAAGTGCGATCCGGGGACGATAGCCTTACATGTAATCAATGGTTTGTATGTCACGGGAGTGGGTATGAACTAGCTTAGAGATTACCTTAGAAATTGTCTTATTAATTGAATTGAACATGTTAGTTAGGAGAATCTGTTGAAACCTTTGCATTGGGAAATCTTTTCTTATTTGTTTCTCTGTTTCGCGGCTTGATTTGTTTCTTTCCTGCTGTTTATTTATTTTGTTCTTTACAACAAAAACTCTTTATTTCGTTTGTCCAGATAGAGTAGAATAATTTAGGATAGGAATTGATAATAATTAGTCACTGTGGAATACGAGCTTGCTTGCTACTGTACACAATTGCACCCGTACACTTGCGGCGTGTAAAGAAATTAGTGAACAAGTTTTTGGCGCCGTTGTCGGGGACTGATTTTTATCAGTACTATCTGTTGATTGTTTGAGACTAATCTGGATTTTTATTTCTGTTTATTTAAATTTCTGTTCTTTGTCTTTCCTGCGATTCTGATTCTTGCGTTTGGAGTTTTCTAGGTAGTGCATGAACACACGATCTCAGAATCTTCCTCTTGAAGATTTTGATCCCGAGATTGAAGCTACACTCCGCCGCAACAACAGCCAGGCAAAGCAAGATAAATTAGATTCTATGGCTACCGCAGAAGAAGTCTGTGCTCTCAAGGAGCAACTGCAGCGTTTGATTGAGGCGCAGGAAAACCGCGATGCTCAGAAACAGCCTCCCATCAGTGAGGCGTTCACTCCGCAGTATCAGTATCATGAGCCTCCAAGAGTCAACACGAATAATTTCGAGCTTAAGACTGGTTTGATCACCATGGTGCAGCAAAACCAGTACGGAGGTAAAGCCGTGGAGGACCCAAATGCGCGTCTGGCGCAATTCCTGGAGTTGTGCAGCACTGTCAAGATGAACGGAGTCCCTGATGACATTATACGACTCCGCCTTTTCCCATTTTCACTCAGGGATAAGGCGAAGCTGTGGTATCAAACACTACAGCTGGGTGCCAATCCAGTATGGGGGGACCTGGCAGAGCTTTTCCTACGGAAGTTCCACCTTCCTGGGCTTACTTTGAAGTTGAAGATGGATATTCTTCAATTTCAACAATTTGATGGAGAGACTTTGGCTGAAACATGTGAAAGATACCAGGAGAAGTTGAGGAAGTGCCCGTCCCATGGCTTTGATGAGGGGATTCTGGTGGTCATGTTTTACAATGCATGCGGAGAGCGTAAGGGAATGTTTATGGATACAGCAGCTGGAGGTTCTCTGCTCAAGAAATGGAGCTCGGAGGCAATGGAGATCATTGAAAGCATGGCCACTACCAGTTATCAATGGCCATCCAAGAGAGTTCAGTTGAAGAAAGTTGCTGCTGCGTCCAGCTCAGATCTCATGGCATTGATTTTGACTCAGCTGGCCGAGATGAACTCGAAAATCAATGCTATGACTGTTGGCAATCTTGAGCCAGTTGTAGAGATCCCGACAGGTGTAGAAGACGCCAACTACATCAGCGGTAGAAACTATGAGAACTTTCAGCATGGGCAACAGAGCGGTTATAATAATGGACAACAGCTTCATCATGGAGGGCGTCCACATCCGAATTTGGCGTATGGAAACCCAAACAACGCAATCCAACCTCCACCGGCTTCTCTATTACGAATGGAATCATTAATGAAGAGAAGAAGCCAAATATAGAGGAGCTGATGATGAAGTTCATCTCCAAGGCAGATGAGAGGATGGAAAGGATTGAGTCTACCACTGCTGCATTGGGAACATAGATGAAGATGTTTGAGACCCAATTGGGTCAAATAGCCACCGCCGTCAACAAACTCCAACAGTCGGGCAATTTCATAAACAATGCCAAACTGAACTCAAAGGAGCAGTACATGGCCATTGGATTAAAGAGTGAAGTCACCTCTGAAGGCAGCCATGGTTCTCATGAGATGGAGAAATGAGAGCTCTCATAGAGAGTCCATGAGGAAGGCCGACGACTTCCACCTCATCTGCGTCCTCCTGGGTGAATGCCGTTTCCCCAGCGTCATTTTAAGATGGTTGATTTGCCGAGCGGGACTACACATGAAGGGGCTATGACGGAAAAAGATGAGAGTGCACGGCTGATTGAGGAAAAAGCTGAGGAGGTCACTGTTGAGGTTTCTGGCAGAAAGAAGGATGAAAAGCAAAAAGCTACTTCGCCAGCAACGGTGACCATACCTTTCCCTCAGCGCCATAAGAAAGAGAGGGTGCAAGAGCAGTTCTCCAAGTTCTTAGAGATCTTCAGGAAAGTGCATATCAATATTCCATTGGTGGAAGCATTGCAGGAGATGCCGCAGTATGCTAGATTCCTGAAAGACATTATCTCGAGGAAGAGGAGACTGGGAGAGTTTGAGACGGTGAATCTCAATGAAGAATGCAGCACAATCTTGCAGAGGAAGCTGCCGGCGAAGGTCAAAGATCCGGGCAGCTTCACACTTTCCTGCATTATTGGAGGCCAGCATTTCGGAAGGTCACTCTGCGACCTGGGGGCGAGCATCAATCTCATGCCGTTATCTGTTTTCAAGCAGCTGGCAATTGGGGAGTTGAAGCCGACATCTATGAGGCTGCAGATGGCAGACAGGTCGGTCAGTTATCCTCGTGGAATTGTGGAGAACGTGCTCGTGAAGGTGGGGATTTTATTCTCCCTACCGATTTTGTGGTTCTAGACATTGAGGACGACAACAAAATTTTGCTGATTTTGGGGCGCCCGTTCCTTGCAACGGGAAGAGCTTTGATTGATGTGGAGAAAGGAGAACTCACGCTGAGAGTTCACAATGAAAGCCAAACGTTCTATGTATATGAACCGTGCTGCATCCACAAGAATGAAGTGCCCAAGAGAGCAAATGATCCAGGTAAGGGTAGAGCTGATGTTCTAAATACTTTTAATGAGAATCATTTTTCTTGGCAGGATCCAGGTGATCAGAATTCGCAAGAAGGGAGCACGGCTGGCAAGAGTGGAGCAGGGAGCAGCTGGTCGCAGCACTGCTTGTACCAGCCACCTTGAAGAATTTGCTGTTCTGTCGAGCTAACGACGTTAAAAACATCGCTTATTGGGAGGCAACCTAATTTTTGGTTAGTTTGTTCCTTTTTGTTTGTTTGTTAGTTTTCGTGCCCCACAAATCCTTTTCAAACTTATTCTCCTTGGTGGTGAATAAGTTTGGGGGATGTGTCTTTGTGGGTGCACTTTTTGCTTTGGTCGTTTTTGTTTGTTTTGTCGTTGAGTTTTCTTAGTCTTGCTTTGGTGATTTCTTTGTGATGTTACCTTGATGCTGATGTGAGTAGTGTAGAGATTTGTTGGATAAAGGTAATGAGGCCTATATATGTATATAATAATTGAAATTCATAACATTGTTGAGTCGATTAATATAGTGTAGTGGTGAGGTTACCTCTCCAAATTTTTTGTTTAACGTTGATCACTAATTTCTTAGCAACAAATATCGCAACTAACACGGTGCAATTGTAGCAAATAATCAATAACCGAGTATCGTATCCACAGGGACTGATAAACGAAATTACTCTAAGTAATCCTAATAATTCCTATAGCAATATTTAGGCAACCAAAAATATGTAGGAGAATAAAAAAACTAAACTCAAGGCAAAATAAATAAAATCATATAAATAAAACAGATAAATAAAACGACTGATCTTAGGGATATAAATTCATTAATCAAATTCACATAATCAACCAATTAATCCTAATTACCAGTTTAATCCAGTTATGATGAGAGATCAATTAATTAATCAATTACTCTTGCTAGAGCAGCAACGATCGTAGATTAGTAAATTCTCTATCTCCGTTAGGTCTCAAGAAAATCTACTAACTCCCAATAGCTCCCTATGGTTCACCTATCTCCGCTAGGTATCAAGGTTAAAATCATATCATACATTCCTGAATCTGCTAAACAGTTATCTCCGTTAGGTCTCAAACCGAGTAGCTACACATGCAAATTATTGGCCAGATAATCCACAAGAAATCAAGCATCATGAATTATGAATCATAAACTAGAAGGCAAAAAATGTATTAACAAATTAATTACATGAATTCAATTAACTATTTACAAACCCTAGAATCAGATAAAGACTAGCTAGACATCATAAAATAAAATAAAAGTATAATTAAAAGAAAGCAATTGAAATAAATAAAATAGATAAAACCCGAAAAGAATTTAGGATGAACAGCTGGAATCTTGAATCTTGCAGGAAACAAAATCTAATCTATGAAAGCATTAAAATTCTAAGTCTAAAACTGAAAAATATGAAAAAAGAAGAAAATGAGGTGAAGAGAGGTAAAAAGATATGTCTATTAGGTAAGGAAAAGGACCTATATATAGGCACAGGTAGGGGTGTCAATTCGGGAAGCAGGTAGCAGGTATACTCGACCCGACCCGGCACCCGAGCGGGTATTGGGTACCCGTTACCCGACAAAATCGGGATTGCGGGACGGGGCCGGGTATGTAATTTGTGAAAATGTCGGGTATCGGGTATACCCGTCGGGTATGCGGGTATACCTGAATACCCGTATTTTTAATAATTTATCAATTTAATATTATATATATTTAAATTTATTATAATATGGAAATTGATTTATTATTCCCATTTTCCAACCCCATCAGGAATCCCCTATTCGGTCCCCCTCATTGCCAAAAATTGAAAATTGAAACCTTCCCTACCCGATAATCCAACCCACCGCCGCCAAGTCCTCAGGACACCCCGACGCCAGGTGCCACGGTGCCACCGGATCAGCTGACCAGTCGCCGAGCCCCGACGCCTAGTCCAGTCGGCGCAGCCGCGCAGCGCCAGCCTCGCCCAGTGGGTCGCGGTCTCGCCGGTCCACCGTAAGCTTTAATATGCCCTTTCTGCTAGAATTCCGGTTCCAGTTGGGGCATATTGATTGTTGAAAGTATTTTCCATAGGCTTGTCGAAAATCATTGTTTCTTCTGTTAAAATTAAGAAAATTGGTGCCAATCTCTTCCTCCTCATAGCTTGCATTATTTGGCATCCTTGTTGGTTCATGATGTTTACGGAAATGGTAGAATAATATTTGTTGAATATTGAAAGTTAAAAGAAAGGGTCAAAGTCTTCGGGTATGCGGGTACCCTAATACCCGCGTCGGGTACCCGACTCGGGTATTAGGGTACCCGACTACAAACAGCGGGTCGGGTTCGGGTAGTTCAATGGCAAAAAAATCGGGGTCAGGTACCCGCAAAATTCGGGTAGGGTACCCGCCCCGCCCCGAATAGACAGCCCTAGGCACAGGGGATAATTACAGTATAGAACTCGAAAATACTGATAAAATCCAAAAATCACGAAAATTCCCAAAAATTCGGAAATTCCAGTCGGACACTTTTCACTACTGCGTGCGATTTTCTTGTTTCGGCAATATCTTTCTCGTCCGAACTCGGATTTGCGAACCGTTTGTGCCTACGAATTCGTATCGCGATGATCTACAACTTTTATTAAGACCAAGAGTCCAAATTCGAACTCCATATTTCTGTAAAATTCACCAAAGTACGAGCAAGTAACATATTTCACAAGATAAAGTAATTTAAGCACAAAACAACTACCAAACACTCAATTTCCTATAAAATTAACATCATAAGAACATTAAAAACCATGGAAACATGAGTGTTATCAACTCCCCCAAACTTAAGTCATTGTTCGTCCTCGAATAATGAGAATAACACAATCAATAACACGAATGGATAAGAAATCTAGCTCATCGATGCCTCCGAAAGATAAAGAATGATAGAATTCTCAAATCCTCAATAATCAAGCACAAAATTCATCAATAAACACAACCTATAGCAAAAACAACTTTGACATTCCAAACAATTGAATCTCACAAGGTATGTGTATCACTCAACTCTCAATTTGATGGAATGGAACGTGTATACTCTCATCGAATTCAATGCAATGTAGATCACTTATCATAGGCTTGCCAATTGTCTACAATCTCTATCGCTAAATGTATGCCAGGACTAAGATAAAAAATGTCTTTTTCTTCGGGTTATAATGTAGGAACATTGGTTAAGGTAGGGAAATATAGGCTAAGTGACTCAAAATAATTAAGAACACCAACACCTTATAACTTCACAAATCGAGCATGGAATAAATTTCATCTTCCACCCAACTATATCACCATAATCAACACAACTCAAGGGATTTAATCATCATAATACAAAATTAAACACTCTTTTATGCTCTCCACTTATTTTCAACAAACAAAGTCGATTTTCTAACAAATTTTTCAATAAACACTCGACTTCACACTTTTTTCTCTTTTTATTTATTTATTTTTTTCTTTTATTTTCTTTTCTTTTCTTCAACAATTTATTTTTTTCTTTCCACAACTTTTCTAGAGCTTATAAGAGTAAATAGTAACAGAATATCATCCCTTCTTTTTCATGACCCACTATAAACATTCACCACACAGAGAACCCATATACTACATCATCCCCTATCATCCGGCTAAAGAATAAAAGCTAAATAGGCTAAAAATTGATAACAAATGATAATTTTTTTTCAAGGACAGTGTTTGGGAAAAATTGTGGCTAACAAAAGATGGCCTAAAATCATCTCCTAATCCTGGGCACAACAACAACCTCAACACAGAAACCATGGCAAGTTTTAGAAGATCACCACATGCATGACAAAGCTCACAACAAAGAAAAAACTGTGTATGATAAACAGTTATAGCTCAAAATCTCACAGGTTTATTCAACGTCCAAAAGTCAAGGTTAAAATCACTCTAGAGTTACGCAAATTAGTTCCAATTATGCTCAAATCATCAAAGAAAATCAAACTCCAAATTTTTTTCACAGAAATCATCATTGGCGTCTCACCAGAAATCTAATGGAGCAATAATCATATCAAAAACTGAACAATCACACACCACCAACCAAGCAGGATAAAACAATAAAGCCAACAAAAAGATAAAAGTGATACATATATCTACTCTCACCCCCCTTCCCCAAACTTATTACAGAACATAAGTTCACAAATAAGTTTGGAGGGATGATGATATGCGTGTCACTACTCACAGAAACACATGATCCATGGTGGTGGTATGAACAAGGCGCGAGTTCCCGCATCTTCCAAGCTCAACACTGCACTAAAACCCCAAAACGAAGAAAACAAATAAACAAAAAGAAACTAAAAGAAAGAAAACAAAACAAAGAAAACTGTTGGGTTACCTCCCAACAAGTGCTTAATTTAACGTATAGAGCTCGACGATACCTCATGGTCTCAATGAACATCAAACGCAGAGGGTGTGACAGACCGCCCAACACGAACAGAGACAGAGGACTCATGTGCATCAGCTGCGTGAAAAATAATGCTTCCATTCGGCACATCTATCATAACTCGCCCTGTAGCTAAGAATGACCGACCAAGTATCAATGGTGGATCACTAATTTCTTAGCAACAAATACCGCAACTAACACGGTGCAATTGTAGCAAATAATCAGTAACCGAGTATCGTATCCACATGGACTGATAAACGAAATTACTCTAAGTAATCCTAATAATTCCTATAGCAATATTCAGACAACCAAAAATATGAAGGAGAATAAAAAACTAAACTCAAGGCAAAACAAATAAAATCATATAAATAAAACAGATAAATAAAACGACTGATCCTAGGGATATAAATTCATTAATCAAATTCACATAATCAACCTATTAATCCTAATTACCAGTTTAATCCAGATATGATGAGAGATCAATTAATATCCGCTCGGACTCAAGAAAATCTGTTGGAATAAATATCTTATTTAATGTCATAATTACTTTGGTAATTAATGGAATTAAATGATATTTTTGAATCTACATGTTGAGTAGATTAAATTGGTATATTTACTTATTTAAATCTATAAAGAATTGAATGAGTAATTAATGCCAAAAATGTGGCGACGGTTTAAGACCGAAGTGACATGATGGTTCGGACATGTTTATCCAAACAGTGCGCATGGCAGCGGTTAAGGACCGAAGAGACACGATGGTTGGGACCACATGTTTGCCCAAACAATACACCCCTTCGGACAGAAGATACACATCTCTTCAAACAAGAAGGGTGCACCTCTTCGGATTGAAAAATCACGTCCGTTCAAGGAAACCCCTGGAACACTATAAATAGGGCCCTCCAGAATGAGATTAAAAACACCAACAAATTCAGATAATTAATCTTGTCATATTAGTTTAGTTTACATACTCAGTCCTGAGTATCAAGCCGTTTGACTGGATAGCGATCTCCTAGTTCTAAGGACTCGTCTATCATCCCTAAACCGTTGTATCTTGGGGGTAATTACAGTAGATCCGCGAGCACAGAGCGGAAGTAATTTTGCCTTACGGAGAGAGAATATATTCTCGCCTCGGTTCTGCATCTCCCTATGGTCCACCTATCTCCGCTAGGCCTCAAGGTTAAAATAATATCATACATTCCTGAATCCGCTAAATAGTTATCTCCGTTAGGTCTCAAACCGAGTAGCTACAAATGCAAATTATTGGCCAGATAATCCACAAGAAATCAAGCACCAGGAATTATGAAGCATAAACTAGAAGGCAAAAAGGTATTAACAAATTAATTACATGAATTCAATTAACTATTTACAAACTCTAGAATCAGATAAAGAACTAGCTAGACATCATAAAATAAAATAAAAGCATAAATAAAAGAAAGCAATTGAAATAAATAAAATAGATAAAACCCGAAAAAAATTCAGGATGAACAGCTGGAATCTTGAATCTTGCAGGAAAAGAAATCAAATATATGAAAACATTAAAATCCTAAGTCTAAAACTGAAAAATATGAAAAGAGGAGAAACGGAGGTAAAGAGAGGTAAAAAGATGTGTCTATTAGTTAAGGAAAAGGACCTATATATAGGCACATGGGATAATTACAGTATAGAACTCGAAAATACTGATAAAATCCCAAATTCTCGAAAATTCCCGAAAATTCGGAAATTCCCGTCGGACACTTTTCACTGCTGTGTGCGACTTTCGTGTTCCGGCAATATCTTCCTCGTCCGAACTCGGATTTGCGAACCGTTTGTGTCTACGAACTCGTATCGCGATGATCTACAACTTTCGTTAAGACCAAGAGTCCAAATTCAAACTTCATATTTCTATAAAATTCACCAAAGTACGAGCAAGTAACATATATCACAAGATAAAGTAATTTAAGCACAAAACAACTACCAAACACTCAATTTTCTATAAAATTAACATCATAAGAACATTAAAAACCTTGGAAATATGAGTGTTATCAGGTGTATTTTGTACTCCCTCCGTCCCATAAAAACATGCATTGTATGAGACGATATGAGTTTTAAGAAATCCTGTAAAGTATAGTGTGAGTGGAAAAAGGGTCCCACATTGATTGTGATGTTTAGTGGGATAATTATTACTATAAATGGACTATGCATATTTTTATGGGACAGACGTAAAAGGAAAACTATGCATATCTTTTTAGGACGGAGAGAGTATGTGCAAAGCCCAACGTGATGTTGGAGAAATTCGAAGCTCAACGCTATATGGGTCATGGCTGAACTGTGGCATTATAATTATCTTCATACTTGAGACGAGACTCAAATCTATTTCATTATTTGTATTACTCCCTCCGTTCCATTTGTATTTGCCCCCTTGCCATTTTGGGCTGTCCCAATTGTATTGGCCTCTTTCTTAAAATAGCAAAAATAAGGGCGGCTCTTAAGTGGGCAAAAGTAAAGCACTCCACCTACTTAACTAATAAATAAAGACTTTCTTAATCTTCGTGCCCAAAAAGTAAGGGGCCAATACAAATGGGACGGAGGGAGTATTATTGTTATTTTGAATATTTTGCGCATCACTGACTATCACGAGGCTGACAACGAATGTGGAAGTCAATCATTCGCGGGTTGAACTGGCAAAGGCTGGCTTCAACAACAAAGATGTAGAAATGAAAGGGTTATTGGTGAGATAAGTCTCCCGTGGCATCGGGAATTCGAATATTCTTTCGCAATAAGAGGACGTAGCTTTGAAGCTCCATAACTGATGACATTTAATGGGAAAACATGTGTTCTCAACTTGACAGCCCTGAAAGATAGAAAATTTATGTAATACTTCATCCGTCCACAAAAGGGTGTGTGGTGGAGTGGAGGGCACATGTTTTAATAAAAATATTAAAAAATATGATTTTAGTGTTAAAAGGTAGTATTAGACCCACCAAATTGTAAAAGTAAATGGTGGGTTTCTTGTAAATATTGAGTGTGAATGAGGTTTAAAGTATAAATGAGGTTTCTAAAAAGGAAAACACACAATCTTTGTGGACAAAAGAAAATAGTAATAAACACACAATCTTTGTGGACAGAGGGAGTGTGAATTGTATTGTTGTGGTTGGATATATGGTTGGAGTAGTCATTGATAAATCTCTCAAAATAGGTGTGGCTGGGTTGGAATGGATATTGATGTGTGGAATATAGAGAAAATAATTAAATATTAAAGATGTTAGATTGGTTGGAGTGGTTGGCTGGTTATTGTTAATGGTAGTCTACCATTAACAGCAGCCACTCAATCCCAAATAAGACTCTATTAATTGGGTGATCGAACATCCATTTGAAAAATTTAAATATTTGCGATGCTGCTGCCTCTGGGCTTTGATGAATAATTGGAATGTCAAGATTTTGTGCATGTTAATGGGGTAAAAAGTCATGTTAAGTTGACATTGCATGAGGGCCCAGAGGAATGCACGAGGGATTTAGAGAATATGAGTGTATGTACTGTGTGCGTAATTGTAAGGGGATTTTGTAAAACTACACAAGTTTGCCAAAGTGTCTACTATACATACCCAATTTTCATGTCTTCTATACAATTTATATCCATTTTCTTTATTATTTGTTTAGAAAGATGATGTCGATCAATGCAGGTCTCACAGGTTATACACTACAATAATTGCAGTACCATAATTTGTACATAATTGTTACTTATATTCTCTTTGAATTTGTTTGTTTCAGCAGGCTTATATACGCTGAGCGCATAAAGTTAGAAAGGGGTATTATTATTTTTTAAAGATGAGAATGCGCTGAGCGCATGAATGATTTTTTTGAAAATGAGTCTAATGTTATAATATTTTTTTATATGGCTCGATGTTGTAATGAATGAGTAGTGCGCCGACCGCAAAAATAATCTATCCACTACTTGTTATGCAAAATGCACCGAGCGCATTTTGCAAATTGGTTTTCATTTTTTTTGGTTCTTTTTTTTTGAGATAAAAGCATGAAATATTATAACTCAAGAAAGGTTTAACAGAACATAAGGGGCAAGACTCGAAAATAAAGGGCAACAACGACTAGAAATGGCAAACTTAGCAACTCTATCAGCCACACTGTTTCCTTTGCGAGGAGTCCAACTGTAGGAAATTCTTGTGAAACTCGTTGACAAGTCGGCAATGCCCATGAGGGTGTCGCCCAGGTAGGTGAGATCATTGGCGCCGTGCTGCAATTTCCAAAACAAGTTCTGGCAGTTAAGTTCAACCACCACATCATTTTTCCCCACATCCATGCAGTAACGCAGCCCTTTAGCAACAGCCATGCCTTCTCATTCCTTCACCGAAAACACCCCTACAACGAAGCCAAACAGACATCCAAAAATACTCCCTGTCGAATACACCACCGCCGCGATACCCACCTCAACTCCACTGATAAAAGCTGAATCATAATTGACTTTCCATTGCCTAGCTTCAAAATTCAACATGATGCACAACGTACCCGCGGAGAAAGAGTACTCACAATTTTCGTCCATTGAGAGCGTTGGGCGAAGAGGTAACAATCCTGATGGCTCATCGTCTTGCCTTGAAAAATAATCAAATTTCGGGCGTACCATGCCATCCATAGGAGGATAGCAAAAAGCTGATGCACTTCCTTTGGGTGAGACTCCCTCATAAACTCGAACCAATAAGAAAAGGAACATGTAGCATCATTCGGAAGTGGCGCAAGGTGGAGGGGCGATGTTGCCCAGAAAAATTAAACCCAATCCTTGAGGGCATGCTCAATCGTTTCCAGCTGGGTTCCACACCTTCGACACATGGGGTCCACACGGATAGAACGACACATCAGGAAGTTTGCTGTCGGAAGAGCTCCTTCCAAGCATTTCCACAAGAAAAGTTTAAATTTTGGGATAACCTCCAACTTTCAAAACCACTGCCATAATTTCTCCGTTGTAATAGATGGGGATGGATCAAAACACGTTTTGATGTTGCACGCAAGGTGGTAGCCCGATTTGACCGTGTAACAACCACTTTTCACCGCCGGCCAAAAAACACGATCAGGTGTAAACTAATGTCTGAGCAGATGACCTCCAAGCTTCCACCAATCCTCCTGGGGAAAAATCTCCTCAATTAACTCCCGATTCCACCCATAACCGTCCTCAGCAACAAGCTTTGCCACACACTTCTCCCTCCACTTCGCACTAACACGCCCTTTCAAAAACTGCCCGTTGCTGTCAGAAAGCCAAGCATCCTTCCCTATTCGAATCCTTTTACCATCACCAATTCGCCAAGCCACACCCTCAATCAAAAGGTCCCTACCTGCTACTAAGCTTCTCCACGCAAAAGAAAGATTATGGGCATTAGCAGCTTTGAGGAAATCTGATCTCGGGAAATTACGAGCCTTAAGGGATCTAGCCAAAGGGGAGTCTTCATCGTGAATCAGCCACCATCGCTGTTGTCCTCATTCCATTTCATATTTTGATATTTTTTTCTAATTTATGTTTTTTCTTAAGTTTTTATTATTTCCATTTTATTAGTATAATTTTATTAAGGGTAATATGGTATATTTACATAAAAAGTGATTAGAATTAATATATTTTTAAGGGGTTAATGCCGCTAAATCCTCTAACTATTTTCATTTTCGCGTTTTGCATCAAATTCAGAAAATTTGCCACAGTATACCCCAACTAAGCCTTGAATCGATTTTTGCATCCGGCGAAGAATTCCAACGACCTAACTTAATCTACGTGTCAAAAATTTTGATGACAAAGCGGAATAACGTCTACATGAAAAATACATGTTTTGCTTTTTTGGTGGGGATGATGATTTGAGAACAGGGGCCTACAGCGGCTGAAAACCCTGAGCAAATCCAATGAAACTTTGGGGATCGACTTTGTTGGTTTGATATACATGTTTGATGGGGATTTGATTTTGTGATTTTGGTGGATGATGATTGATGGAGAAGGCTGCGAATCGTTGTAATTGAAGAGAACATAGAGCAAGACGCTGGATTTTCAGAGTTGGCGGCGACCGAAATCGAAGAGAACAGAGAAGGGTCTGATATACACGTTTGATGGGGATCTGATTTTGTGATTTTGGTTGATGATGATTGATGGAGAAGGCTGCGAATCGTTGTAATTGAAGAGAACATGGAGCAAGTCGCCGGGTTTCCAGAGTTGGCAGCGGTCGAAATCGAAGAGAATAGAGAGGGGTCTGATATACACGTCTGATGGGGATCTGATTTTGTGATTTTGGTGGATGATGATTGATGGAGAAGGCTGTGAATCGCTGTAATTGAAGAGAACACGAAGCAAGTCGCCGGATTTTCAGAGGCGGCGGCGGCCGAAATCGAAGAGAACAGAGAGGGCTAGGGCTCGATCTGATACATCGCTGAAATTGGGAAATGGGTTAAGTTATACTTGATAATATTCCAATTTGTGTACAATACTTGGGTTCCTAATTCTAATTGCAAGAAAACGATGTCGTTTTGTGACTAATAATTTCAAAGAAACGTGAGTTAAAACGACGTCGCTTTGATTATCGGAATTCCAGGACACGTAGATTAGTCTGATTGCCAAGTCAGCTTCAATTTTGCCGAAAAACTACATAGAGTGCAAAAGCCGATTCAAGGCTTAGTTAAGATATACTGTGACAGATTTTCTGAATTTGATGCAAAACGCGAAAATGAAAATAGTTAGAGGATTTAGCAGCATTGACCCCGATTTTTAATTTCATAGTTATTATTAACCTTCTGTTAAGTAAACTGGTTATTTAGAACTAATAACCAGTTAGAGGATTTAGCAGCATTGACCTCGATTTTTAATTTCATAGTTATTATTAACCTTCTGTTAAGTAAACTGGTTATTTAGAACTATTAACACTATTTTTATGGTGTGTGTGTTTAATTGAATTCAAACTTGCCAAAACTCCATAAGAAATAGTACAAAATAAAAGGTTGAAAGCTGAAGCAAGGAAGCACAAGTATATGAACAAATTTAACATATAAAAGCATCAATTCCATGCGTGGGGGACTATATTACAAACTTACAGTAACAAATCTCGTATACATACATGGAAACAGTAATACAACAATGGCAACTGTACAAAATATATAAAGCTTCATCTTTGCAGAAGGAGAGCGGCTCCCACAAGACCTATCCACAAAGTTAAAGAAACCCAGAAAGCACTGTTCTTCTCCAGGCCGACGGGCGGTTTCCACACCATGAAATCCCCCAAATAGTCCTTCTCGGATGGAAGCTGATTACTCGTCGAACCACTCATCCTTTCATCTTTGTCTTTGTTTTTATCAGTCCAAGTTGCGGCGTAACTGATAACAGTTGCCTCAATCAGATAACCACAATAATCTCCACAGATTTATAAATGCATTCACAGACTCATCATGTATCAGATAATCTGAGAATATTCTTACCTATCATAAGAAGAGCCTATGAGTGGGATTGTTACCATCTCCTCCTGCGTTATCTTGAGCTTAGGAGCTTGCAATATGTAGCGCAGTTCTGCAGCCTGGCGTCGAATGCTGACACTGGGATGCCTCTTTTCCAATTGCTGGTACAGGTCAATGCAGTCTTTGTGGCGGTTATTAGCCTCATAAGCCATAGCTAACCATATTTGTATCTGATGATAAAAACATGATAAGTTAGTTTATCGAATGTGGTGGAAAATCTCGAGCTGGACGCGATGTAGAGAGAGCATTACCAACCTCACCGCCAAACAAAGTAGGTCGAGGGATGATTGTGAGGGCGCCTTCAAGAAACTCGATGGCACGCCCATACATACCCCTTCCATATGCTTTCTGACCCAAATCAAACATTAACTGAGCTGCTTTTCTTCGTTCTGCTTGCTCCTTTGCTACCTTTGAGTTCATACAAATTATACGATACACTCAGTTCAAAGCTATTGTACTATAAAACTCAAAAGATTTTACTGAGGTAATGTACACTCATATTCAGCTATATGCCATCTATGAAGAGAGAAAATAAATGGACTAAGGTAGGAAAATTATACAGAGAGATGATAACTATGAGGGGGCGAACTTTTCAAGTTTTCATGATTGAGTATTTTTATCCTCATTACTACGATATCTTCAATTCCACCCTTTTAGTTATGAATCAAGCAAAACTAGTTCAAATGGTATAAATTGTCAAGGGCCTTGGGCTATCACAAATTTTTACTCCATCTTAATAAACAATGAATTAGCCTATACTATTTTTATATATAGAGGCTAATCGTTTACTTTATTATGCTACTTAACTTTTAATAATATTATTCAAAAATTCTTTAGCTTATCTAAGACCTCCTTAATAGTAATAAGCTAGTTTATTTACATGTGGCTTTTTGTAAATAACGCAGGGCTGCTCCTACCAAGTCATTGTATTTATGTAGTACATCTTTATATACTCCAATAAGTCTGGAAATCAATGTCAAGTAAAACAAAAGGGCCTCTAAATTCTTCATCCCAATAATCACCCATGGCACCCCAACTTAATACCATCTACTATCTTTTATGCCCTAATCTAATGGAACCAGTTCAAGGAGTTTCTAACAAGATGAAAATTCCCCAGTCTTGAAAGCTGAGATCAGATCAAATTCGAACAACAAAGTAAATAGTTTCAAAGCAAGAATAGGCAACTTCATCATGGCAAATAAATCATGTACCTGTTGCAGCAAGGTTTTATGAAAAATTGAAACAAAGAATCAAGGATACTTTGAAATAAACGGACCTTTTCTAGTTCCTTCTTCACTCTCATGCGCTTCTGCTCTTCAGTCTCCTCATCGGGCTCGCCATTACTATTGCCCTCGCCATACTCTTGATCAACTTTGTACTGCAATTCCTCGGCCTTTTTTTCCAACTCTCTCATTTCTTCAATCTCCTTCACTCTCTTCCTCATCTCCTTCTCCCAGTCGAAACCGCCGTCGTCTTGGAGCTCGTCCTCGAAGCCGTTGCCGTTTCCGTTCTCGTCGTCGCTCGAATTCTCGTACTCCACCTCATTCACCTTGGATTGGTTCGATTTCCGCTTGCTCACGTGCTTCTCTCTGTGATCGAACACTGATTCGAACGCGGCGTGGAAATTCGGGTTCTGATGGAGATCCTTCCTGAAGAGGTTCAATACGGCGTCGGCGGGGAGCGGCCGGGGCCGGCGATCGGGGAGCGCGGTCCGCGGCGGTGAGGTGGAGAGGTCCAGGAATGGAGAGACGTTTCCGAGCACGACGGCCATGCCAGCGGCGTGGAGAGTAGAAGGAAGTTTTGAGGTGTATATCTGTGGCGCTTCTGATGGCAGTTGGGAAAATATGGAGGAGATATTTGAGGGGCAGTGCGTGGAAAGACGGAAAAGGGCTCGCGGTTTTGAGTTGGCAGCCGCGGAATTGCATTGGGAATCGAGGGGTAATACTGTCTGTAAAAAAAAAGAGAGGCGTGGCGCGGTGGGATGCCTTGTGGAGGCGGCTCGGACACGGAGATTTATGACTGACTTACTCCAAATGGTAAAAACTTTCAACAAGTTAATTAGCAAGTAAAGATTTCGGTATTTGAATCCTACACTGCACATAGCAGTATCCCCGCCCTAAACAAATGGCGCTGAGCTATTTTTAGATCGATGAGCCTAATTTCTCCTACACGATTTAGTTTCCTCCTTTAATTACTGATTTTCTGCAGTATTACTACTAATTGATGTAATTCTCAGCGTGCACTCTGCATGTTCTGCGGAATTGCTTCTTTTATTTCTCTTCTTGACTTTTTGTCTGTACGTGGAATTGTGTGGTGTGGTGTCACCGCAAGACAACACGTCCACACAAATTCATCTTGGATCAAAATAGCTCAGTTTTGCTTCAAATCATGCCTTTTATTGAAGGACCATTCTTTTTCCACTAATAATTTCTGATTGAAATTCAATCATGGCTCTCTCTCTCTGGCTCTGCAACCCCCAACTCCTCCCTCCGTTTCCCGTCCAATACAGCAAGTTTTCAACCAAAATTATTCGTTCCCCAAATCAAAATCTCAATCGTGAAAAACCCCAACTTCAGCGCTTCGCCTCTAGTAGAAGATTCCGCCACATTTCTACTCTGAAATCAGCTTCCGTCAACGGCTACCCGATTACCAAAGAGGATGGAGTTCCTTCCACCGGCGGTGAGAAAATTGAATTGAGTGAAAAGCTGAAGAAATGGGTCAAGTTTGCGCGGGAAATCTTTCCCGGCGGAGACTGGTGGAGGCTTTCCACCGAGGAGGTTGGAGATGTTATGGCCGCGAAGCCCGTGACTGTTTTTCGGGCCCTGAAGAAAATGTGGGACTTGATTGCGGAGGATCGATGGGTTGTATTTACCGCTTTTGTTACGCTCATCATCACAGCAGTATGTGCAATCCCAGTTTATGTTTTTCTACTGTTTTTGCTAAGTAAGATTTGTGCTTTACCTGTAAACTTGTTCTTTGAACATATCGGTGGTGGGTGAATTAATGCCTTAGGCCTTGAAATTCGAGTCGAATTCGTTTGTGGTTTTGATGCTCGAATGAGTTGCTTATCCAGTATTCTTTGCTCGAATGAGCTGCTTATTCAGGTTTCCCCTTCGCTAATTTATCTAGTTGATATAAACATGCTATCATTGTTAAGGTTTTGATTTAGTTTACCCATATATGTGCCAAGTTACGCCTGTTGTGTACTCCATTACCTTCAGTGTTGCAACTAATTTGCAGAAGTTTTCTTGGTGCTGAATTCCATTGTTTGGCTCAGCTTTCAGAGATATCGATCCCACATTATCTGACTGCATCAATCTTTTCTGCACAAAGTAGCACCATTGCGCTGTTCCATCGGAATCTGCGCCTCTTAGTTATGCTGTGCATCACTGCAGCAATATGCAGGTTAAGATCTTGTACGGTCATGAGCTCTAAATTCTTGCTCACACCTTATTAGATGTCTTGTTCTTCATAGCAGTCTATTTTTTATGGAGCAACTGTATGAACTCCGCAATACGGGATAATCATACATCTTCTGTAACAAAAAAGCTACATCCTTTTCTGGACTGATGTCTGCACTACTGATCCTCTGTTTCTGGCTCATACTTGTAGTGGTGTGCGTGGTTGCATGTTCGGCATTGCTAATATGATCCTTGTGAGTTCTCTGAACTGAATTTTATCTTTCTACAACTTCTATTCCACAGGAAACTTTGTTGCATCTATTAATCCTCTAAGATAATTAGTTCCTCATTTTGTGACTGTCCTTGTTCTGATCTAGTTATATTGATTACATAGTTTAATTTATGTTGTCCAGGTCAAACGAGTGAGGGAAAGACTGTACTCAACTCTTCTTCTTCAGGTCCATAGAATCTTATATATTTATCTTTAAACAAATTCATCTTCACCGCATAAAACTTAATTTCAATGTTAACACCATCATTTGATTTTTTGGATATATCCTTTGTAGGACATATCTTTTTTTGACTCTGAAACAGTTGGTGATTTAACAAGTAGGCTTGGTTCAGATTGCCAACAAGTATCACGTGTGATAGGAAATGACCTCAACCTGATACTGCGTAATGTTCTTCAGGTTTGTTGTCTATTTTACATAGAAACACATAGTACGGTTCAGCTTTGATTTGAGGATCTCACTACTACCCTCTGTAGGGTTCAGGTGCTTTGATTTACTTATTGGTTTTGTCGTTGCCACTTGGACTATGTGTATTGGGCATCTCCATCTCCCTCTCAACTATTATGCTGATATATGGCCAGTAAGTATCATCTGCCTCCTTTTTTTATGCACATCAGATACTTTTATCCCTATAATCTTCAGGTTGGCTTATGTAAATCTTTTTGAAGTGAAGATATTGAAATATAGCTATTATTTCTCGTTGGCTAATAATATATTTGCTCAGGAAAATAAGTGTTAATCATTCAGTTGCATTCTCTTAGATGTGCAGTTGTAATATACAGAATTTATAAATAGTTGCATTCTCTACTTCCATATCAGTTACCTTGTTTTCTCTCTTGTGTAGGTACCAAAAGAAATCTGCCAAGTTAATTCAAGAGTTTACTGCTTCTGCCAATAATGTAAAACACAAATCTTTCTTTCATTGGTTCATGGCTACTTGCTAAATTTCTCATGTTATACAAATTTCTTTGGTACTATATAGGTTGCCCAAGAGACATTCTCTTTGATGAGAACTGTTCGTGTATATGGGACAGAGCAGCAAGAACTTGGAAGGTAAAATTTCTTTATTATAGATTTTCTTCATTCTTGAAGGCAGTTTTTGTGATCCTAACTGTCATAGGATGGTAATACCGTTAAATTATATTTTCTCCCCACTATTTGTTTTTGTTTGAGCCAACTTTCTCCCCATTATTTAAAATGACAGAAAACCAACTTTTGTCATCTTTCTTTACTACACACAAATTCCACATTTGCTTCCTAGCAAATTCTAGACATGGATTTACAACTTTGGGCTAGTTAATATCATGTCTTATTACTTTATTGAAAGTCCCTTCCGCTAGAAACTCAATTCAAATTTGTTGGGAGGCACATTTACTTATATATTTTAATCCTAAAGCTCTAGGAAAAGTACTTGAAGTACTTATTGTCCTTTGCAAAGTGTAAAATGGATCATTAACCTACCATATATTTGGAAGGCTAATACCTAGCCATCATGATTGGATTAGTTTTGTCTCAAGTAGCAAGTTTTCCCTTCAATGCTGATAGCCTAACATCGTATTTCCTCAACTCTGGTCCATCTTAACGTACTAGCTAATACTTCCAATTCTTTTTTATTTTTCTGAGTGGATGCTCTGTGGTGTTCTTTGTCATCAAGGCATGTTGTTTGATCCAATGAATGGATTAAATGGAACATTCTAACAGTTAAAAATTCTGTTACGCGTCTTTGAGTTCTACATCCTATTGCTGATATCTGATCATCAATGGTAGGAATAGTTGCATCAAAAAGGGACAGGAATATTCCCTAGTTTTTTAAACAATGTCATCATTTCCTATCCAATGTCAAAAATCATAATTGTAGTAAATGAGGTAAATCAAAAGGGGTTTTTAATTTTTTATGTGATTGTAAAAATGGAGGACTAATAAGTAATAAGAGTTGGCGATTTAGTTATTCTGGATTCATTCTTTTATTGTAATTTACACTTTATGTAATGTAATCATATCTGCTCTGAAATCCATAAATTCCCAAATATTTGATTCTCTTGGTGAGTAGGTACGAAATTTGGTTGGAGAAATTAGCTGGCATAAGCTTGCGACAGAGTGCTGCTTACGGGTTCTGGAACTTTGGCTTCAACACTCTATATCACTCAACTCAGGTTTAGACAATTTCACAGATAATATAAATGTAATTGCCAGCATTTTAGCTCAATTTCAATTTCAATTGTAGCCTGAACATTTCATTTTCTATATTTCACCTGAACTTTCATACATCTCTCTTAGCTTTTGTTATATGCATCTCGAGCCCCTTTCTAACCTTGGGGAAACTCTCAAAAATTCAATAACTTATATTATCTTAACTCCTTTGAACTTTCCATCTTCATTATACTAGCTCATGGGTTTCTCTCCCATAAGATATATAATATCCTTTTGTGATTATGAAGTGTAATAAGGTTTTGAGGTCGCATTTGAGTGAAAGTTGTATTTTCATCTTCATCCATCATAGAATGTGTGCATCTGATATTAGGATATTGAAGTGTAGAAAATATCATTTAATATGAACATTTCCTCGAATCATCCTAGTATGTGTCATTCTTAAATACTCCTATGTAATAATGTTGACATTAGTTTGACTGTGTCACTTTATAGGTCATAGCTGTGGTGATAGGAGGAATGTCCATTCTGAGCGGCCATATAACAGCTGAGCAGCTGACGAAGTTCATTTTATACAGTGAATGGCTGATCTATTCCACATGGTGGGTTGGGGATAATTTATCAAATTTGATGCAGTCTATTGGAGCAAGTGAAAAAGTTTTTCACCTGATAGATCTTTCACCCAGCGATCAGTTTACTGCTAAAGGCATGCACTTTTATACTTTAACCTGTCAGATGATGAGATCAATACATGTCTGTTACTTCATGAGCGTTCAACTACCATATCCTCTGCCCCCACAAATAATATATATTCCATTTAGTTTTAGAATTTATTTTGGTTTTAGGCATTGCTTGGTCTGAATTGGCACTACACACTGTGTAGAAGTGTATTAAGAATGCAGAAATTTATATTTCTCAACATCTAGTAGTAAGAATGAGGATCTAGATATTTCTTAATGAGTGAATAGTGAGCAGAAGCATAGAGTGCCTAGTTTCTTAATTCATGGCGATTAAAGCCTTAATCAAGAGATCACACATTAATTACATCAATATATTTTAATTGCCCCAGACATTATAAAATCAATGTTCAGCCTTTGGTTGGCTTTCTGCTAATATAATGCATTATACCTGTGATGTCTCAAAAACAGAAAAAGCAAAGTTCTTGGAGGGATTTGTGCTTCTCTTTGAAGTTGTTGGCGAGATTCTCATTTTCCACCCTGTTTGAAAATATGAATGATAGTGTCTCCTGCTGCTAACTTTAGTCTTTAAGATAAAGAAAGGTTTCATCCGTGAGAATTCCTTTAGAGGGCTCACGAACTACACATTCTCCATTGTTTCTGTGTCAGATGTCATAGGTCCATTGCATTTACTTGGATTTTCGCTCTAATATATACAGGCTTAAGGTTACAGAAGTTGATAGGACGAGTTGAGTTTGTGGATGTGTCCTTCCACTATCCTTCCAGGCCTTCGGTAAGCTTGCCATCTTTGACCTTATATTGTTAATATAAATTCAAAGTTTGAAACTATGATATAGAATGCTTTGTAATAGCACGTCTTATTTGCATCAAACTCTCTACATGCTAATATCTTGTTATTCTTTTTCCTTGTTTTTGTTTTTTGAACAGTTGTCCGTACTGCAACTCTTCAACTTGACAGCTCATCCTGGGGAAGTAGTAGCCATTGTAAGTTCATCTGTTGTTGTTTCATTTGTGTTTAAGGTGTGTGATGTACAATAACGTTCTGGATGTACTTCTTCTCATTTTAGCATGTTTAGTTTATTTCAGTTTGTATCAAGTGGAATCGCAACGGCATTACCAAACAGTTATTTGGATTATTTTCTCAATCAACATCTGTCTTTTGAATTTATTAATATAGTGAATTGGAGGCATGAATGCTGTGTAATGCTTCAAAATTTTCAGGTTGGCCTGAGTGGTAGTGGGAAGAGCACCATAGTGAACCTTTTGCTCCGTCTATATGAACCGACAAACGGGGAGGTAAAGCATTTTAGTCTCAACCATATACTACTATTTTTTATGCTATGTACGTCTCTCTCACGTTCTTATTTCCAACTTCAGATACTGATTGATGGACACCCGATGAAATCACTGAATGTTAGGTGGTTAAGAGAAAGGGTCGGATACGTGGGACAGGTACAGCACCTTGTTTTCTACTAAAAATTAAATGCAAGGAGAACTATTTATTTATATTTTTATTTTTGATATATAGGAGCCCCGACTCTTCCGCATGGATGTAAGTTCAAATATAAAGTATGGATGTCCTCGAGCTGTTACTCAGCAGGATGTAGAACTGGCTGCAAAGCAGGCTTTCGCTCACGATTTTATATTAGCCCTGCCTAATGGCTACCAAACCATAGTTGATGATGATTTGCTCAGCGGAGGACAGAAGCAGCGTATTGCTATTGCTAGGGCCATCCTTAGGGACCCTAGCATTCTGATCCTCGATGAAGCCACGAGTGCTCTAGATGCAGAGAGTGAACACAATGTTAAGGTAGACAAAGTTATACATATATATGCTATAATCCACAAGCTTGCTTGCTTATTTTGGCATTCTCAACAGGGTGTTCTTCGCGCTGCAAAAAGCGAGCTACAAACCAAGAGGACGGTGTTTGTGATCGCACACAGGTGAGTTTGCACATCTAGCCCGTGAAATTCGTGCAATTTCAGTATCCTGATGGCCGTATTTTGCAGGCTGTCGACAATCCAAAGTGCAGACAGGATAATTGTAATGGATAGTGGTAAAATTGTTGAGGTACGGCATTTTACACTATTTGAGACCGACACTTGTTTCCAGCTAGTCTGAGTATTGCTATTCTTGGAATATTTAGATGGGCGACCACACAGAACTCCTAATGAAAGATGGTTTGTACGCACGGTTAATAAGAAGACAGGCGGACGCAGTTGCCTGAGCTTGCCTTACTTGTAGAGCAGATATATATACCCTTGTGTATCATACAGACGGGGCAGAGTAGGACGACGACGACCATATCTGCCATCGCCTCTGGCTGACTGAAGAGGAAGCATTGACCATATCTGGTACCTAACTGAAGAGGAAACCTTTTCCAAATTGATGGACGCCTCAGACCTTTGCTTTCGTGGCTGCATACTCAATTGTTTGAGGTATAAATAATGGGTTTGAGATACAAGGAAAGTTAGCGTATTCATATTTGGCCTCTCTTTCCATCAGAGGAGGTTGATTGGTTGAGCATTTCAAGTCTTGCTGCCTATTGTTTGAAAAAAGAATAGACAATATTGAAAACATCGTGTTTCATGGATAATTAAAGAGATTGTATTACTAAATTGCCCCGAATTTAGGAAAGAAAATGAATGGGAAAACAAATTCAACATGAATACTGAAAATCAGAGACAAAGTCGTCCTTCTCAATTTAAATGCCAAAATTCTGATAACGACTACAAACTACCAGTTGTGTATTTTATATGAACAAATGAATTATATATCTAATTCTACACATATATAGATACAATGTCATGTAATTTTGTGTATTAATTGATGTAATAAATTCATAATTAAAGTATGCTAAGTAGTGTGTAGTATATTACAAGTAGTTAATAGTTAAGGTGCGTTTACTTTGATGAAAAAGAAGAGAAATAATATATTTTCACTAATTTTTCATCATAGTAAAAATTTCTTGGGATAGGGTGGAATATTTTTTCGGATAGCTTATTTTCACTCATTTTCTCTTTAATGTTGGATAATATTATCATAAGGTAGGGGTGTAAAAATATTTTTCAATATTTTCTTGTCTTTTCATCTCTAATTGACATATGATAAAAAAGAGAAAAAGATAATATTTTCTCCATTCTTATCCAATGAAAATTTATTAAAACAAAACTACGAGGTATCAGCATAATATCATATTTAAAAAAAATCAAATCTAATTAAAACACATGAAAAGATGATGTACATATGTCCATAAATAAGTTGAAAGGACATGGTCCCATCCCTAATTTTCACACCTCCAAGTCCAACCGAAAAAATGCATTGCTATAAAAAATGACTATTTCTTCAAAAGAAAATAAAAATAGATAGATAAATAAATAACTTTGACTAAAAAAAGGGGTATTGCTAAGAAAATAATACTAATTCCTCCCTTTGTACAAAATTCCCCTCAAATGTCCAATTCCCAGAAAAGGGAAGAAACACAGTGCAAGAATCATCAATCCACTTAATAAGATAAAACCCTTAAACCCAAATCGTCAAAAATTTCGACATGGAGTACCAGCAGCCCCACGGCTACATGAGGCATCCGCCACCGCCCCCGCCTCCGTCCGCGGCGGATCCCTTTCAAAGACCACCACTCCCTCCGCCCCCGTCCAATCATCCGTGGCCCTACTCCGCTACGCAATTTCACTACCAACACCAAACTCAACACTCCCCTTCCCCCCCTCCGCCGCAGTGGCCGCCCCACTCGTCTGACCATGCTCAGTACCCTCAGCTTCCTCCCCCGCCTTATCAGGCGCATCAGCCTCCGCATTACCATGCCCACCCTCACTACCCGCCTCCGCCGCCGCTTCCGCCTAGACCGCCTCACGGCCCTCAGGCCTATCCTCAGGTATCTTTATCGCATTCGATTTACTTATGAAAAACGATTTGACGATTTATTTTTTGCCAATAAAAAGGTCTGGCCTGTTGTCTCTGGCTTTGTTTAATGATTGAGCTAGGTTTTACACTGTTTTTTAAGTCCATGAATTGGCTTTGAGGATACTGTGGAAGCAGTCTTGCTTTAGCCTTTATGTGTTTTCCATATGATTTTGCTACAATTGAACGGGGATCATGTTGAGATGAGGGCAAAATGTCATTGTAATTTTATTTTGTTCACCTCCGTCTACTTGTCAATAGTTTCTACTTCCATTTTCTTAAGAAATTTGGTTCTGTCGGTATAGTGGCTGAATGCAATTTTTTTTAAAGCATATGGAAAGAGCCTTGTAAACATCAGCTATGAAATTCCAATGAGCTTAGAGAATTGATCATTGGTTGAGGTCATGTATTTTAATCTTACAACTGATGCTATGCTAATTAACCGACTATTTTTCTGACTTGTAAAGAAAATAAATGAGAACACCCATGAACTTGGTTGCTTCTTCAATGTAAAAAATGCCGAGATAATGGTGATATCAGTATTTGAATAATCCACTTGGAGGTCATTGTAATGTAAATTTTTCGATCAACTGCAAGGATATTTAATGCAATTATGTTGGGTTAACTTCATACGAACAAACAGAGCAGTATCTCAGTTGCATAGTAATATTTTGTATTGATGCGTTTAGATAGCTGCCGTAACATTTAATTGGGCATTTCCAATTTCTTTAAATAATTATAGAGTGATTTAAATATAAATTGCCACTGACATTCTTTCATTTACAAATTACAATAGGTGATTTTCTGCTCATCTATTTCATTGGCATACTTACTTATATGATTGGTCTTGACTCAAGACTCTCGAGGAACATTCTCGAGCCATGTAATTATGATTTTTAATATGATGTGGTTATTATTGTAGGAATGGGGGAGTGGCAGTTGGAGTCATCATCAAAGCTGGCAATACCCAAGTTAGTCCATTCTAAGATATATCTGTGTTCTTTTGGGTCTTGCAAGAAACTTTCTTAAAAAAAAATTGAATCGTTGTGGGGTTCTGTATGATGTATTACTTGTGTCCATATGACCAAACAATGAAGTTCAAACTCAATCACGCCCAATAATACACATCATTACATGGTTCATTTTCCAATTCCAAAATATGGCCAAATTGGAGTACAATTCTAGGCACTTATGTTGTGTATTCAACGATTTTTCAATCAGCTAATGTCTACCACTCACTTTTGAATCTACTATTCTGCAAAACTCATGCTCAAGCTTTTAGATCTTAGACGTAATCCAATTCTTAAGTTGGGGAAGATAACTATTTTATTACATAATTTCTTTTCCTTTCACCTTTTATCCTGCTTGGAGTTCTGGTCAGCAGAAATGTTTGATTAGCATCTTTCTTTGCGAGTCTGCTAAATTAAATTGGGTCTAAAGCTGCAGCAAATAACAACGAAGAAGATTGGGCGGCTAGAGCTAAGGCATGGGCTGCTGCTAAATCTGCCTCCGACAATCAACACACTCCATCACATTTTGTACCAGCTGGAAGAATAGAAGATCAAAATCATTTCCATGAGCAATATCCTCAATCCATGGATCCTCAATTTCTTGATGGTCATGCGCCAGTAGCTCCAGCATCAAACTATCATCAATTCCCAGCTGCCATGGGTTCATCAAACAGGACAGGTGTAGGTCAGTTACAGGATTCCCAATACATGAGCTCTGGGCAATCATCTTATGGTGCAGATGTGCATGCACCATTTGCTGCTAGAGATGGAGGCATAGCTGGAGATTCAATTCCACCATTCCCGCCACAAGAGAAATCATCTATAAGTCCATTAGTCCATCAGCAGGAGGTACCTTCTAGTTATTCTTCTGTTGCAGGTAAAAACTTAATTAGTTTATCAATACTGCTATGAATCTATGCTTAAGTCATTGATTCTCCTTGCTTTCTGCATTTTGAACAAGCGTGTGAAGTATAACATTGCATTTTCAAATCTTAGACATGCATGAGATATAGGAAAGAAACAAAGTACTACTCCTAGACGGTAATTATAGCCATTCATTAGAGTCCTTACCATAGTCTGGATGGAAAGAAGTTTTAGGTCTACTTGGATGCTTAAGTGAAGACATGTCATTGTTAGTAGTATTATCCATTATCAAGTGGATAAAACACTAGGATGGTAATGAAACTATCATGGGTAATGGCTTTATAAATCTCAAATGGATTGGACGCTTTGTTGCTCTAATATAAAAATTTGTATCTCCCCTAAGGAGCTGTTAAGCATGTTAACTGTGGTCAAGTTTGTTCTTGAAGGTGCAAGGTCTATTATTAAGAAAACCTTCCTGACTTGTGTTCTTTATTGCAGGTAATGTAGAGGCTGGGGATCGATATGAAAAGCTCAATAACTCTTCATCTACTCCGGTTGCCTCTTTTCCACCGCATCATTTTCATCATATGCAGTCTACAATTGGCAGATGGGTGGAGGAACCTCATCATGTACTTAGTAGCCAGCCAGCTGAGTCTGCAACTGACATGAGCGATCAACCACTGAATTTTGCACCACATTTCAATCGTGATCCTGAGACACATGCCCAACCCAACTATGCTCACTCTTCTAGCATCTCTGTTAGAGGTGGTGATCCTACTGTGGCTATGTCTTCAAACTATGCATGGCCTCCCCCTACTGCACCTGGGGCTGCTTATCCTCCACCACCTCCAACAATGCCATTAGGGTCACAGGTTTTGAATACAGAGTTTGCATATTCTTGTAATTTCATATCCTCGCTACACTTATTAATGTCATTTGGCTTCATTCAGGTTGATCATCCAATAGCTATGCCTTCTCCAGTTTCTGGACATACTGCTCCAATATTTCCTTCACGGCCTGGTTTCCAGCCTACTGTTCCAATGGTAGGTGGTGCTTTTGGTGTTGGTGCAGGAGTAACACCTCATCCGGCAACATTTTCAGGAGATGCTTTTGGTTCAGCTGACCGTCCTAAAAAGGTAGTAACACTATATTGGTTCAACTGACTGTAGATTAGATAGTGATAACAAAATGCAGAATAAATAACGAAATAATTTTTTTCCTTCCTGATTAACATGTTGTCACTTGTCGGCCTTGAGTTTAACAACTAGTCCAGTCACATAAAGAAATTTGTTTTGGATGTTAGGCATCCGTACCTAATTGGCTTAGGGAAGAAATCATTAAGAACAAGGCTGTTATCACAAGTTCAAGTTCTGCTCCGAATTTTCCTAAGGAGGATTCACAATCCATGGAGGACGATGATGACGATAAGCCTTCCAGGAAGGGAGATCAATCAGATAGCAAAAGCAACGATTCATCAACAGAAGATGAAAATGAGGTAAAATCCCCCCCCCCCCCCCCCCCCCCCCCTGCGTGTGAGGAATTTTGTCAGAGTATGTCTCTCACTGAGCATATATTCCATTCTATCTATGGTCTACCTCTTCTTTCAATTTTACAATTCACTATACACTCATGTCTATTTATGTATGTAAGATTTGTCCTAAACTCTTTGCTATGTCTGAGTCATTTACCCTTTTTTATAGCTTGAGTATCAATATATTACTCCCTCCGTCCCATTATTGTTGGCCTGTTTTCCTTATTGGGGTGTCCCATTAACATTGGTCTGTTTCTATTTTTGGTAATGATTTTACACTACAACCTTATTCTCCTAATACCCCATGCCTAAAAGAAATAGGCCAACAATAATGGGACGGAGGGAGTATTATTTATTGTACTTGATATCCTATAGCAATAATTCTCAGATAGATTCTGAATACTTCTTGCTCTTTGTAGGATGAAGTTGAAGTTGCTAGAACTGCAGCTATTAACCAGGAGATAAAGCGTCTTCTGACTGAAGTTCTTCTAAAGGTTGAAGATGATCAATTACTAATAAAATTCACTTTTGGCTTGCAAACATGTTTTGACCATAGGGTATATGGCAGGTTACTGATGATCTGTTTGATGAAATAGCTACCAAAGTTCTGAAAGAAGATGATCTCTCAGTTGAAGGTGGCTGACCACAAGTGGACTGTCTTTCCATATTAAAATAATCCCATATGCTATATTTGTTACAATATTTCCGATTGATTAGGATGGTTTTAGAAGAATATATCGGTGTCTTTGCATATTTTCTATTTGCATGCTAACATTTCTGTCTTTTTCGTTTGTGTAGTTAATCGAGATAGTGACTTGTCAAACCACCACATATTACCTTCTGCTCCGTCAGTTTCAACACCCAAGGCCTCTGCCAAGGTTCTGATCCCAACCAAGGCCAAGGGAAGCGATAATGAGGATGCTAGTGAAAAATCTACTTCTGGGTCCGCTGGAGATATACTGGGGCTGGCTAATTATGCCTCAGATGAGGAAGATGAGATACAGAATCCAGGCAAACCAAATTCAAAGGAAGGCTCTGTGCAACAGCACATGCCTTCAAGCAAGCTTTTGGACGCTAATCCTGTCATTGAGAACGGTTGTTCCCTGGAACAAAGAAATGTTCCAGTGAAATTGGATGCTAGTAGCATTGACAGAAAAAGTCCGGCTAGTGTTTCTAATTTCCTGTCAAATTATAATATGGCTGCTAAAGAGTTTGCATCAGCTGATGCTCAGCATTCCTCTAAGAGATTGTCTGGCATTGTAGAAAATGAGTACCAACATGGTATTGATGAAATACCAGATGGAAATTTTGAAGCCCAAAGGTGGATGAATAATGATTCCCGGATCCAAAATACCCAGAATGGATCTGAGAAAACTGATGAGCTTGAAAACAAAAAGAGCTCAATGAAGAAAGAGCACAAGGATTCAGAAAGTTCTAAGGGTAGACAGGAAAAGAAGGGAGAAGAAGAGCATAGAAGACACGAAGAAAGGCGTGCAAGAACTGATAGGAATGACTATCATGATAATTTCAAAGATAAAGCGAAGGAGAAAGGTAAGACCGATGAAAAAGCAAAGAACAATGAATCAAGGATGCGACCCTCTCCTTCCGATGACAAGGAAGGGACAACTGAGACATACAAAGATAAAAGAAATAGTAAAAAAGATAATGATGAGAGAAGGAAAGAGAGAACAGGGGATGAGAGGAAAGAACGTTCCAGACATAAAAGTGGTGCTGAATCCAGTAGACATAAACGGCGTCGGTCATCTTCGGTCAGTGCTAGGGATAGAGGGACCAAGGATAACTCGGTGGTTAGTCGTGCAAATGAGTCTAGTGATGAGTCGTCAGATGATTCTAAAAGGTGTTTTTTCTGGGAGAATTATTATTATCTTGTTAACAAATTTCCACTTACTTTCTTATGATATATATAATATAAATTGGTGGCCAGGAAATCACATCACTCGAGAAGACATAAATCTCCATTGCCCTCCAGGACAAGAAAAAGGTACTTCTACCCAAAAGTTTGCTCCGTCCACTCTTCTTATACATTATACCATTTACTTGTACTTCCTGATTTTTATGTTGGGACATATTTTCATCATTTCAGAATGTGCTTTAATTTTGTTGTTATTACCACATATTCTCAGCATGTGACTTGATTTAATTTCTGATTAACTGTAAACATCTCTTGATGCTTGAGTTCTAATCTCTAGCTTAAAAAGAGATTTTGGATATGTGAAGGCATGAAGCTTTGTTCTATCTTGAGAAACAGCTCCTCCTACAAACGGACAGAATGCGGTTGCACTGTTAACTGGCATTTGCAATCATATCTTTTGTAACCCCTAACAGTACTATTATGCCGACAGTTCAATTCTTTAAAGTCTGGATGCATGCAACTCTGAAAGAAATTAGACGAGTAAATATTATGTCCTATTCTCACTGTCTTAGTATGTAATGTTTCCTTTTAGACAAGTTTCGCGGTCACCTCATAGCAAGCATTCTAAGCGCAGGCATTCTCCCTACTCTTCTCTTGAGAGTACCAGGTACCATCCTAGTCCATTTTAGTTGTATTCTGTAAATATTTATGAGACTTGTCCATCCAGCATCTCAGCAGTCTGCAACTCAGGTGAAAAATGTTGTTGGCAGCAGTGACATTTACTCTTGCATTAATATGAACATAATGATATCCAATTTCAGGGGGAAAAGATCGCCATCACTGTCGCCTTCAAGATCCAGATCTCGATCGCCTGTGCACCGTCGACGATAGTAGGATTGAAACTGGGTGAAGCCAACTTATCTCCATGCCAAGCCATATATCCTGCTACCGTGGATGATGATATGAAGTGACGCATAAGAACGACGTGGAGAAGCAAACATATCATCAGCTTGGGACCTTTGATTGGGTGGAATTAGTATTTTGCAAGAGTCACGATACGTCCTCAGGGGTTGCTACTGGCTAGGTGGAGATGATGAGCTGATGCTGTAAAGCTACCATTCGGCATTTTCTGGACATAATTGCATATTTCTAATGGTGTTATGGTACGATTACCTGTTGTCTAGTATCAAGCCCATCTACCTATAATTGGGTTACATGGTAGTCTTGATTTTGTTGGTTGATGTTCATCAGCTCGACTACACAGCTTCCAAGTTCATGTTCATGATTTTGATGCAGGTTCTACTTTCTTCAGCTGTAGTCCTAAAATGTAATCAAATTTCCTATGTATTCTTCACTTTGTACGTAGAAGAATTTCACTAGTTCTTATTGATTAATCGGCATGTTCAATTGCACCACACTTTTTAGGCAAATACTTACGACTTGGTATTCTCTAAATTTCTCTACAATTTCGCTTCCTTGTGTTTTCACTTGGAGTGTGTTTATTTTGATGAAAAAAAATTTGTATCATTTTCTTATGTTTACTATGATAAAAAAAATTCTATTTGGACATATGGTGGAATATTTTTTTGGGGAAGCTTTTTTTCATTTATTTTTTCTTCAATGTTGGATAATATTATCTTTGGGTAGTGAATTGAAAATATATTTTAATATTTTCTCATCTTTTCATCTCAAATAATAGTATGATAAAAATAAAATTAAAAAATAGTACTCTCTCCGTCCTAATCCAATAGTCCTCTTTCTTTTGGGTACAAAGATTAAGAAATTTGCTTTTTGAGTGCAAAAGCGTGTAAAAGTATGTGAGATCACATTATTTGTAGTATAAAATCATTACCAAAAATAGAAAAAGGACTATTGGAGTGAGACGTCCCGAAAAAAAAAAAAAAAAATAGGACTATTAGAGTGAGATGGATTTTTTTTTATACTTTCTTATCTAATTTATTCTAATGAAAATTTTACAATCAAAGTAAAGGTGCGTTTAGTTGGGAGTATTTTAGTTGGAAGTGTTTGCTCAATTAGCCAATACTTCTTACCATCACATTCTGCACTAATCTTTAACTGCATTTGTGCTACTAATTTTGAGTTTATTGTCACCATTCTAAACAAAAAGAGATCCTGCAGCAGGGTTTCGGCATAATTATGGGTCTAGCTTTCAAACTGCAAATTCGTTAATGTTATTAAATACTTTCTCTGTCCATAAAAATTGTAGCGTTATTTTTAAATTATCTTTTATATTTTAATACTCATTTACATTCAATATTTATAAAAATTCAACCATTTAACGCATTGATTTCAATGGATTTCTTTCCCCATTTAATTTTATTGGGTTTCTTTCTCTTTTTTATGAATATCTTTCAATTATTTATAAAACTCTTACCCCCAAAGCATATACTCTCTCCGTTCCGTAAGAGTGTATTATATAAGCGATGGTGCGGGTGTTAAGAAAAAAGTTGATAGATAAAGTGTTGAATGGAAATAAACAGTTGTGGTTGAATTGGTTGTGGGATTATGTAGAAATGAGTGATTGTGTTTAAAAGAACAAAGTTGGATCATGTCCCAAAATGGAAGTGGTACACTCTTATGGAACGGACGAAATGAAAATGCGACACTCTTATGGGACGAAGGGAGTATTATTATAACTTTTGTGAACGTAAGGAGAATATAACATTAAAGTATGACGAAATTTTTTGCCAGTTTCTTAAATCTTGGAAAGGAAGTGAATACAACAATCAAAATACTCTTCTGATGTAGGCTAAAATAATTGAGCTGATTCAAATATGCGACTTTGTAATTGTGGGTGGAAAATTGTTGGTCCAAATGGGTAAATTCCATGCTAGGTCACCCCTAATGAGGATCACCCTTCTGATCTTGACACGTGTCCCTGAATTCGATGCTCAACCCAGCTCATGGAGTCAGCGAAACCCGGTTCTGTTTCCCCCAAAACCCGGCTACAGGCGGGTTTTTAATTGTATAGGTTAGGACACGTGTTTTTGTGCCATTTATTATTGAAATGAAGCTTACTGAACAATCTTGGTGATCGGACAAATCAGAAATTCTCCTTTTCCGGCTTGCTTTGTAAGATTTGTCGCATCGACCCGAAGTTTCACGTTTCATCTGGTGAATTTTTACAAGATCCGTCATCGGTTTATATTGTTCCAACATTTCATTGTGTTGAATGGTAAAAATCTAGACTGAGTCAACAACTATTATAAATTCTTCGATTTTTTTTATTTATCATTTACTCTGCATCTGTGAATGTTGATGCTAGCGAAAGGGGAAAAATCAAACTTTTCGATCGTGGAGGCCCGGGATCGAAGCAAATTTGGGAGGTTAAGCATGCAGCTGCAAATTTCGTGAGGAAGGCAATAGCATTTCTTACTGTGGCAGAGATTGGTTGTATTGAGGTTTGGTTTTTCTACTTGATGCAGCTGCAAGATTTGAGCCTAAGCATTTGATCTTCTTCCACTGACGGTTATTGTCTCTCTCGTTCTCAAAACATCCTATGCACAATAAGGGTGGTTTTGAGAAGGATTCGCTTATCTTTTAATTTGTTTGGTTTGTTGTGTTAAACTTTGTCACCTGATTTACTTGATTTCCCTGTTCGTTTGCAGTCTAAAATACATAAACGTTTCTATGGTGAAAGTTGTGAAGTATGTAACAAATCTGATAACTTGTGTTCTAAATTATATTGATATATTACCATTTATTTATAAACATTTTCCTGTTTATAAATTATGTATGTTTTTTTGCCCAGTAGATAATATTTATTAAATTATGTATGATTTTTTGCCCATGTAGTGAAGTAATTAGCCTCATCTTCGTAGATGAACCGTTTAAATATTGGTGTTCTCATACGTAAGAAATGTCTTGTCTTATGTAGAAGGTTTATCTTTAAATTATATCCCGAATTTTGATCCCATGTTTTTTTTTTATCTCGAATTTAAGAATATTACAAGTATAATGGACTTTTGAAATTATTTAAGATAGTTTTTAATGGTTTTTTCATTATTAAGAAAAGCAAGTCAGGTTGCTTGTTCATTGTTAGAACACGTTGAATATAGTTTATGATCTTTGAAAAATTTATTGAAGCTGAAAACTTAGAGATGGTTTGATGTCTTGTTTTTTGTTGTTTAATGAAAAAGTGGTCCACAATGTTCTGTAAAGGTTTAATACTTGTAGTTAAATTGAAGACATTTAGTTGTGTATATTTTTTCGTCACATCTCGTTTGTTTGAGTTGTCACCTTTGGTATCTGAACTTGTTCCGGGAGCATCTATCCACTGAATTCTTTGCTCATGTACGAAGTTCTTGGTTTTGACTTTTGTTGCATTATGTGAACATGTTATGGGAGCATCTATCCCCTAATTTTTTGTAGTGAAAATACTATTGATTTCATTTATTTCCTATCTTAATAAAATTTTATGCCTTGTTTTAGGTTCCAATTATTGTGTTACCCAAGGAATATTAGATGATGGATCATGTTGGTATTCCTTCAACCTTGCATCCCGCTTCACCTATTCCTATTCATAATTCAAAGAGTTTGCTGACAAAAAGACGTCTGACATATGAGGAAGTTGATGCTGTTAAAAAAGGCAGTGAAATACAGAAGACGCCAAAGAATAATTCAGAACTGCTTTTGGAAGAGAAACAAGTGTTACGTTTGGATCCCCGCCGTTCCCCTCGTTTGGTTGAACAAGGCAAGAAAATAGAAGAAAAGAAAGCGAAAGATGAGGATGATTATGCAGCAAATGAAGCATCTAGCACTGCCCTTTGTAAAAATTGTTTAAAAATTCTGAATTACGCAACGGCAGAGGAAAATGCAAAGAGTAATACCAATGTGAGTGTTATTACATGTTTTTAAACCCAAAAATGTTCATTGTGTTATACTTACCTTTTTTGGTGGTCCGACAGGCCAAACTGATCTTCTTGATCAGTTTGTTGAAGGAGAAAGTTGAGAAGTTAGATAAGAAAATAGAGAAGCTCTTTGTTAAAGTTGAGACTCGTAATACGACTCTACATGAGGAGGTGATAGAGTGCCTTCGGTCTTACTTTCAGAAGAAGGCAAGCGCAGACCCCATAAAATCTGGTGCAGAGAGAGGCAGTAAAGTTGATGAAGTTGTAGTTGGCAAAAATAATGGAGAGTTTGGTGATGATGGTGGTGAATTTGCTCGATTTGCGAATATAGAAGAACTTATTAATATGTGTAGAAAAGTTGAGGCATAGAAGGGTTTTAATAATGTCTTATGTGGCAAGGAATGGGTGTTTGAAATCGAGTGGCTGTGAAGAACTCTATTCATCATCACCCTATGTAGCCGGAGGTACGTACTCCGTTAATTTGGAGCCTCATTTGAAGTCTGAATTGTAGGTATGTTTGAGTTTTGGCAGCTGTAGGTATCCCTTGTTTTGCAGCATATGTATATTGCAAACTGGAACATGAATTATGATTATTATGGTAAGACTTAAAGCAACATATTATTAGAGATGAAACTATATTGATTAACATTATTACTCATATCTTTTATTTGTACATTTGAATTTCCCCTTACAATCTTGCTTTGTAACTAGGAATATATTCTTATTGTCTTGGGTTGATTTGTCTTCAATTTAGAAGAATGATTGGTCCATATATGAAAGTTCTTTATGCTCTATGTGAAAAATGAAAGAAATTCCCTAGTTTTGTCGAATTTGACCAACTGAGTTTTTTTAACCCTAATATATTCACCAGCAGTGAATATATTAGTAATCCTATTTACAATTCATTTCCCACTGGAATATTTATAAATGTGGCTGCATTGCGAGGATTGTAGTCATATTTGTCTATTACTCTTAGAATAATAAGTGTATATCATAATTAGATTCGAAAGATATAGTATTTTGGCGTTTTGTATCTATAATCATTTATCATTGAAGATTGAATATGTGTAGGCGCTCATGGTTTGCATGGCATGGCATTTTATGTTTGTTGTACTAATGGGTCACGGATGTCTTGGTGATACCCTAGTTTGTAACTTAAGTTACATCAAGGCAAAAAAACAATAGAGGTAGCTTTTTCCTCTCCACTTATATAAATTTTGGCCCCCTTAAAATTTAGATTCCAGCTGGCTCTCCCTTGCATTATTGGATATTATGCACCATATAAAGCCTCCGTTGTCGTGCATCTCTAAATAGAAAGCATTATTTTAACTTGTAAGATAAATTAGCTACCGACAAATGTGGTACGACAACTGTTGGACGGCAAGGATGGATTCCATTCCACGCTCCTGACGTATGTCAATTTCAGAAAGTTGGATTGCATAGGACAAAAATATACCGAGGCCACATTTGTTCCGATGTTTTTAAGTCACTGAACAATGATTTCGAAGTTTACTTCTTATTCTCTTTCTATATTGCGAAGCTTATGGCATTGAGGGACTGATTCCGATGATTTTTTTTGCTCATTGAAGATGAGGGCGTGAGCTGGAATCCCGTGCGAAACACCATCACAATTAGCTCCGTGAAGATGGAGGCCTACGTTGAAGTATGGTGAAACAAATTCCCAGCAATTTTTTGTCTTCTTTTGTTTAGCTTGAACAAGTTAATAAAAATCTTTCGTTGTAGGGAGATCCGTGGGTGCTTACAGGAACCACGGTGACCCAATGTTCTTCCTGATGTGTGGAATCTTTTATGAAGAGGATTGAGGAACCTTTTTTTAGTAACTAGATTATTTGAACCTCTATGTTTAGGTTTGTTATTATCTGATGTGTTATCCACATCATGGCTATGTTTATAGCTTATTAACGTGCATGTTTAGTTTTGTTATGTCTTATATTACGTTGAGGATTGATGAACCTTAGTCATTATTGCCTGCCATTTTATTTTAAATCATTTTGTTTTTCATTAAGAAGCATAACTATACATTAACACATTATCTGCTGCTTTTTACCTAAATATCGCATTTAATTGCCAAAACAGTCAGATCATTATACATAATACAAAAAGAAGTTTGGAAATGAAGCTTCCTAAATTAGTCCCGAAGTTCGATGTTGCAAACAAAAGCATTTGATAGTTGATTTAGTAAGAAAACTGGATATTCATCATCACCCCAGATATCTACCCTAGAAGATCTTGCCTGCAGTGATCGAATAGTTGTGCGCAATAAGAACGTCGAAATTCTTCGCCGTGATCCTCGTGGAGTACTGACATTGGGGTGTTGGTTATCAAGCACTCAAAGTACTTCAAGGCCATGATTCCGCTGTTGGTTGTGTTTCCTTGTTGAGGCGGGTGGTTCTCAATTTTCAATTCCCAGACTTGATGCAAGCTTTTCTTCTTGAATCTTCGCTCCCACAATTTGCACTCCTGACACATCCATGCTAGATTGATCAACACTCGGGCAAATGGTTTGCGGACAAGAAGTGGATCCCTTGAAGATGAAAGTGAATCATAGATGATTACGCATTGCTCGTCAATGTTGATCTCGTAGCACACCCAATGTTCCTTTTGTAGCTGTGCTAGTCCCACAACCTTCTCCGCCTCCCACCAAGGAGTTGCAAGCTGATAAGGTGCCCTCCCTTCAATGTAAGGTTTCAGTTGACTGCGCAATACATCTTCCGTCACGGCACAAAGGGCGTTCTGTGAACACACACCCATCAAACAATATAAGCTCTATACATTATGTTTGACATGATATATAAATATTTAGCTGTAGTTAAAAAGATGCTAATTAGTGTGAAATTAACCCAGCCAATCTGCTCCACCACGGTCCACTTTGTGAGAAAGGCTGTAGGGTTCCTCTTAAATGCCGCGATATTTAGATGCACCAAACAATCGATATGCTGCAAAACATGTTCCTTGGAAAGTTACATCGTCATTCAAGTTTAAATTGGAAGTTTATGTGGGGAGTAGCAGGAACAGCTTACATCACTACTAAGCCATCCACGGGCTTTCCACAATTCTTCAAACCAACTTGCATAACGGTCTCCAACATACGGCATACCCTTCAATGGCTTCGACCTCGACAAAATAACACAAGAGTAATTTCATGAAATTACTTTAGAAACACACATCGTTATAATTGTGGCTACTTACTGTGGTGTTTTGGCGGCATTTGTGTACCAGGCCTCAAAGGCTGAAATTGTTTGAGGCCATGCTACGCGTAGCGGATAAGGACCCTCGCTAACTCCATACTGTAGTTATTGCCGACGGCTTACTCTGCTGGACTCTGTAGTCTCGAACCGTGCAATATCCTGGTTCGTTAATAACTCAAACTCTACAACATGATTTGCCACTACATTACTTGAATCCAATATTGCGGAAACGGTTGTTGGAGGCTTCTTTTGAGCTTTTCTTTTGCACTCTTGGGTTTGTGCTGATGTGCAAGTTCCTTTCTCCCTATCTTGGGGCTCAGGCACGGAGCTTTCGAAATCGTCCGGCTGTACAGCATCTTTATCCACCATCGTCTGATTCCCGTAAATATCCCGATCTGCAAATTGCAGATCTATAGAAGGATCCTCTACTACATAGGTCTGCCCGGCCTCATGACTCCCTTTTTCGCTGTGGTGGGGTGTTGTCTTGGTTTTTTTGTTCTCATCAATAGAAACTACTCTCGCAAGTAATTCGCGAGATATCTTTATAAGCTATTAAGAAAGGAAACAAATAATTTAGTTAATGCATGGTTAATTGCAATTTGTAACAAGTTTCGCAAATTTTATACCTCGTCAAATTGGCTTGTTGTGGGCAATCTGTCCCCCTTTTTTGTTTGAAACACATTAGCTTGTTGGGAGGCATTTCCATGCTCCTCATTAAGTGGACCCTCATTTGGAGTTGGAACATTGGCTGTAGTCGCAGCAGCAACCTACACAAACAAAATCATATTAATACACTATAAAATAAATGAGTTAATGCATGGTTAATTTCAATTTGTAACAAGTTTCTCAAATTTTATACCTCCTGAAATTGCCTTGTTGTGTCCAATCTGTCTCCCATTTTTGGTGGAAACACATTAGCTTGTTGGGAGGCATTTCCATGCTCTTCATTAAGTGGACCCTCATTTGGAGTTGGAATATTGGCTGTAGTCGCAGCTGCAACCTACACAAACAAAATCATATTTACAGGCTATAAAATAAATTTTCACCCTTGAAACCCTGTAATAGTGGTATACCTTTTTCCTTTTTGTATTCTTGACCCTGGATGAACTCTGCACCATTTCGTTTCTCCTTTTCAAAGCGCGCTTACGTTCTTTTTTTATAATGGGGGCCTTCTTCTTTGTTTCAATGTCGATAAGGCCACGTTTGCTAAACAGTTCCCTATCAGTGATGTCAACGATTGAATGTGCAGCTCTTGTGGATCTTTTAGAAAGTCTACTAACGTTTCCGGCTGTTTTCCCTTTTGGTGGCTCTGTTTCCTCAATTGCTTCTAAAAGTTGGATCATCGCAGTTGAATTAGTTTATTCTACCAATGTGAATTTCAATTCACATTGGTAGATTGTTTCTCAAGAATATTCGTCATCTGCAACAATATTTTATTGCAAAAAACAATATGGAAATATACGAATGTGTTGTTCAATTAACTGTACTCCCAGATACACAAATACAATAACCATATGTGCGTGCTATATACACTACGAACCCTATAGTATTCAAATATCCATAACAAAGCAAATACAAACACGATGGTGAACATTACCCGTTTAACCTTTACAAAGCGCTGAGAAAATTATTTTGATAATTAAATGCGGCAAATAGACTAAATATCAAATATAAACAGGCAGCCGGACAAATGGAGAAAATGTGCCGCGGAATGCAAGTAAATTTACCCGCTAAAAAATTACCTAATTGCTCCAATTGCTGCTTGTTTGCGAGCCCAATCTTGCTCATTTCTGAGAATTCTTCGCACTTTTCCTCCATAATGGAACTGAGAACAAGCAAACACAATTTTTTAAAAAATTTGTGTTTGTAGACATCAATTTTTGTGGCAAAACTTTAAGAAACGAGGAAATCGGAGAAACGAACAAACGAAGAAACGAAAAAATCGGAGAGAACACCTTTTTTTCATGAATTCTTTGCTGGTTGTTCTAACCAACGAGACGGCAGATCTGTGCATAAACGTTTCGACCGCTTCTCTCCCCCGAAATCCGGAGATGTGTTGTGCTGTAGAACGCGCGAACAAGATAGGTTTTGACACTGTGAAAATTCAATTTCCCAAATATGACTGCAATGGGTTGATTTTTTTGGCCCGAGAGGTTTTTGTTTTTTTTTCGTTATCTATATTTCTTGAAATACATAGTAATTTATTAGGGTACTCTATAAGATTTACTGACACGATAATTTTGTATTACTAGTATATTAAATTTAAGATATCTTCATAATATTTTCCCATAGCTTTTATTTCTATAACGCTAAAAAAAACATTTTTAACTATTAACAGTGAATTCTCCACAAATTGATTTACCCAAACGTTGGAGAAATTAATTACTGGGTTGAAAAAAATAGGGAAGGAAAAACATTACCCAAAAATCATATAGATTTAAGATATTGACTTAAATTTATTTCCTAGGAAATCATTTTAAAAATTTAATACCCAAAAAAACAAAAAAACGTAGTGTTTTTTTTGTTTTTTGGGTATTAATAAATTACACAATAAGCATATATCATTGAAAGCATATAAACTGAGTACCGAAAAAAAATTAATATACTGTAAAAACAAGCTCGAGCCAGAAAAAATGGTATTGTGTATCGACTCTAAAAAATTGTACAAATAACTAACTCGGAATAAATTAGTCCGATTGCGAAGAAACCCCAATCGGACTTCAATCTTGAACGCGTCACATCAGTAGCGTCGTTCCTCTTTTGTTCATATTTCTCGCTACTGAATGCGCCATAATACTGATTTTGGAAAACCGAATTCATCTATCAGTGCTTACGGTGCTATTTGCGAACCTCCCAACAAGTTCCCACTAAGTGAATGGAAACTTTCAAATTTGGAGCCGTTATCCCGATCTGCAGAAATCCCATCCGCCTAACGACAGTCAATTATACTCTCCGTTTACCCCGCATCTATGTCAAACTTCAGATTCGTCGCGCTCAGTACCAATCGAAGAAACCCCAATCGGACTTCAATCTTGAACGCGTCACATCACTAGCGCCGTTCCTCTTTTGTTCATATTTCTCGCTACTGAATGCGCCATAATACTGACTTTGGAAAACCGAATTCATCTATCAGTGCTTACGGTGCTATTTGCGAACCCCCCAACAAGTTCCCACTAAGTGAATGGAAACTTTCAAATTTGGAGCCGTTATCCCGATCTGCAGAAATCCCATCCGCCTAACGACAGTCAATTATACTCTCCGTTTACCCCGCATCTATGTCAAACTTCAGATTCGTCGCGCTCAGTACCAATCGAAGAAACCCCAATCGGACTTCAATCTTGAACGCGTCACATCACTAGCGTCGTTCCTCTTTTGTTCATATTTCTCGCTACTGAATGCGCCATAATACTGACTTTGGAAAACCGAATTCATCTATCAGTGCTTACGGTGCTATTTGCGAACCCCCCAAGAAGTTCCCACTAAGTGAATGGAAACTTTCAAATTTGGAGCCGTTATCCCGATCTGCAGAAATCCCATCCGCCTAACGACAGTCAATTATACTCTCCGTTTACCCCGCATCTATGTCAAACTTCAGATTCGTCGCGCTCAGTACCAATCGAAGAAACCCCAATCGGACTTCAATCTTGAACGCGTCACATCACTAGCGCCGTTCCTCTTTTGTTCATATTTCTCGCTACTGAATGCGCCATAATACTGACTTTGGAAAACCGAATTCATCTATCAGTGCTTACGGTGCTATTTGCGAACCCCCCCAACAAGTTCCCTCTAAGTGAATGGAAACTTTCAAATTTGGAGCCGTTATCCCGATCTGCAGAAATCCCATCCGCCTAACGACAGTCAATTATACTCTCCGTTTACCCCGCATCTATGTCAAACTTCAGATTCGTCGCGCTCAGTACCAATCGAAGAAACCCCAATCGGACTTCAATCTTGAACGCGTCACTTCACTAGCGTCGTTCCTCTTTTGTTCATATTTCTCGCTACTGAATGCGCCATAATACTGATTTTGGAAAACCGAATTCATCTATCAGTGCTTACGGTGCTATTTGCAAACCCCCCAACAAGTTCCCACTAAGTGAATGGAAACTTTCAAATTTGGAGCCGTTATCCCGATCTGCAGAAATCCCATCCGCCTAACGACAATCAATTATACTCTCCGTTTACCCCGCATCTATGTCAAACTTCAGATTCGTCGCGCTCAGTACCAATCGAAGAAACCCCAATCGGACTTCAATCTTGAACGCGTCACATCACTAGCGCCGTTCCTCTTTTGTTCATATTTCTCGCTACTGAATGCGCCATAATACTGACTTTGGAAAACCGAATTCATCTATCAGTGCTTACGGTGCTATTTGCGAACCCCCCAACAAGTTCCCTCTAAGTGAATGGAAACTTTCAAATTTGGAGCCGTTATCCCGATCTGCAGAAATCCCATCCGCCTAACGACAGTCAATTATACTCTCCGTTTACCCCGCATCTATGTCAAACTTCAGATTCGTCGCGCTCAGTACCAATCGAAGAAACCCCAATCGGACTTCAATCTTGAACGCGTCACTTCACTAGTGTCGTTCCTCTTTTGTTCATATTTCTCGCTACTGAATGCGCCATAATACTGATTTTGGAAAACCGAATTCATCTATCAGTGCTTACGGTGTTATTTGCGAACCTCCCAACAAGTTCCCACTAAGTGAATGGAAACTTTCAAATTTGGAGCCGTTATCCCGATCTGCAGAAATCCCATCCGCCTAACGACAGTCAATTATACTCTCCGTTTACCCCGCATCTATGTCAAACTTCAGATTCGTCGCGCTCAGTACCAATCGAAGAAACCCCAATCGGACTTCAATCTTGAACGCGTCACATCACTAGCGCCGTTCCTCTTTTGTTCATATTTCTCGCTACTGAATGCGCCATAATACTGACTTTGGAAAACCGAATTCATCTATCAGTGCTTACGGTGCTATTTGCGAACCCCCCAACAAGTTCCCACTAAGTGAATGGAAACTTTCAAATTTGGAGCCGTTATCCCGATCTGCAGAAATCCCATCCGCCTAACGACAGTCAATTATACTCTCCGTTTACCCCGCATCTATGTAAAACTTCAGATTCGTCGCGCTCAGTACCAATCGAAGAAACCCCAATCGGACTTCAATCTTGAACGCGTCACTTCACTAGCGCCGTTCCTCTTTTGTTCATATTTCTCGCTACTGAATGCGCCATAATACTGATTTTGGAAAACCGAATTCATCTATCAGTGCTTACGGTGTTATTTGCGAACCTCCCAACAAGTTCCCACTAAGTGAATGGAAACTTTCAAATTTGGAGCCGTTATCCCGATCTGCAGAAATCCCATCCGCCTAACGACAGTCAATTATACTCTCCGTTTACCCCGCATCTATGTCAAACTTCAGATTCGTCGCGCTCAGTACCAATCGAAGAAACCCCAATCGGACTTCAATCTTGAACGCGTCACTTCACTAGCGCCTAAGTACCAATCTTGTATTAAATCTCTAATTAGTTTTGTTTGTTATAAGAATATAATTAATATATTTATTATATTAAATAATACTCCCTCCGTCCACTAATTCAAGGTCTTCTTTCCTTTTTTGGGACGCCCACCAACTCAAGGCCTATCCATTTTTAGTAAGTTTTTATTTATATTTAATTGGTGGGTCTCAAAACAATACACTTTTTCTCCACTCAACTAATAAACAATACATTAATTGTGGGTCCCTTTCTCCACTCAACTAATAAAAATACACTTTTTCTTAAAAACCGTGTTTTGCTACTTAGGTCATGAATTAGTGGACGGAGGGAGTATAATTTATTTTTTAAATAAAATAAACAATATTTTGAATATAAATATAAATTTAGAAAGTTCGTATAGGCTCGATTAGGCTCGTGAGCCTTAAAGTATTCGGTAAGTAAAGTTCGGGATTCGCTTCGATACTTAACAAACCAAACTTGAGCACACCACTATTCGGTTCGGCTCGGTTCGATTACACCCCTACTAGTAGCGCCGTTCATCTTTTGTTCATATTTCTCGCTACTGAATGTAAACCCTTTTCCATCTTGTAATGATGTCCAATAAAAAATTAAAATCATAATTGTTATTAATGTGCAATTTTTTTTTCTTTTTTCTTTTTTTAAAAGTAAAAACTTTGGCGATTTATTTTTTATTTAAAATATGAATTTTGTATTCTTATGTGAAATAATGTATAATAATAATGTCTTATGATAAGCACTATATATCAAAAATTACACGTGTTGCTGCCTTGTCTGTTTTTTTAGAAATGAAGCTTACTGAACACTCTTCATCACCGGCACACCCCACATTCTCCAGTTCCGGCATCATTTCTAAAATTTCTTGTATCGACCCGAAGCTTGCCGTTAAATATCTTTAATTTGTCCAAGATCTCTGCTCGGATTATAATTTTCCGACATTTTATTTGGGTTTTCTCGGGTTTAAAAAGCAACCCACACCTTAGCTCCGTATAATATATTCGTGGTTTTCATTTTTCCTCAAGTCTTGACATTCTCCAATTTGGGTGCAACGGGGAGAACTCATAATCTTCGAAGTTGGAGGGCGTGGACCAAAGCAAATTCTGGACGCGCTTCTGGAATTCTAAAATCTACTGACGAACGCAATAGGTGCTGCGGCAAAGCTGGTAAGTTTTTTCATTGACTTTCCAACTTTGTGGCTATCAATTTCTGAATTCATGTAAAATGTAGCTATTGTTGTCCTGAATTGACGTTTTCAAACTTATAAATGGAAGTGAAATGCATGTATTAAGTGGAATCCTTTATTTGTAGGTCACATGTTCTTGTCTGTCGTGCCTTGGAGTTATTCGTCACTGATCCTATTAGTTTCCGACGTATCTGTAACTATGAATTAGACGTGTATTGTTAACAATCGAACCGATGGTGATCGATTTGAACGTTTCTGCTGATGAACTTGATGATGAAGAAAATCCGAATGATTTTCAGAGTAATGACTGTAGCGTTTCCGAAGAGGTTCGTGTTTCCGATCTGGATAACGAGTCATATATGTCACTAAGAAATCAACTTGAGGATAAATTACAGGTTGGTTCTGTTTATGATAGTCTGGATGTCATTTATATCTTGTACTCCCAGTATGGTGTTGTATCTGGCTTTAGTGTTAAGAAGGGAGCCCAAAAAAAAATAGACGAATCTAAGGAGCTCAAGTTAAAAGTTTTTCATTGTTCTTGTGAAGGGTATCCAGATAACAAACGTTCGGTTGGACGAATTGCCTCATATAAGAAGCAAGTTACTAGGACAAATTGTAAGGCAAGGTTGCGAGTCGTTAGACCGGAAGAGGGTGATTGGACAGTTTCTGTTTTTTTTAAACAGCATAATCATGAATTTGTGTCACCAGACTGCCACGGACATACGGCATCACTGTCCCCACCATTTCCTCAAGGTTATCACTACGCAAGCCCAACTATTGACATATAAAAAACAAAGAATAAATGGTGATGTCTGTTGTGTATTAAATAAAGCCAAGTAATGCGAAACAAGGAAACAGGGATACACTACATACCCAACAAACCATCTCCATACACGACCAATCTCTCACTATTGGATTTGATACGTCTTTGTTGAAATCAACAAGCAGCAAATATATAAGTGCATTAATATGCTGCAAAAAATACTTGAAGTTAATATTTCGGCCAATTTGCGTTTACAATAATCCTAAAATCATAGGATTGTTACCTCGCTCTCTAGCCATCCATTGCGTTCTAAGATAACATTAAACCACTCATTATCGGCGACACGCAACATTTTAATCGGAAGCCTCCGATCATATCGGCTACAATTTGAAACGAATTCAATAATTGTGGTTCAAATATACAAAAAAAAAAGAATAACAGTTTACCTGCAATTAACAGAAAAAAAACATACCGATGACCACTGGAAGCTGCTTTTTGCCATCGAAGGAATGGATTGAGCTCGGCATAGTTGAAGTCGAAGTCCGAAGGGTCGAACTTCAACGCATCCATGGAGGTTTTCTGAGGCATGCCATTGCTGTACGACGTTGTGCAATCCAAATTTAGGGAAGGCAGCAAGTTTTCTGTTTCGCCAGGAATTTTCAAGCTACTAATCGCCTCAGTCTTCATGGTGTGTCCAAGACCTTCTTTAGTGCGTGGAAGGAAGGATTTTCCTTTAAAACCTTCAGATTTGGTCCTCGAATCACCAACACTCAATGACTTCTTCACTGGATTATCTGTTAAAGGAACCGGCTTTGGTGGTTCATGATAATTACAATCATGCACCGCAAAAGGATCTTCAAGCAACCATTCGTTACTGAACCATCCAGTGTTTGATACTTTGAGTTGATCACCTTTATTACCCAAATCATCAAGATTCTGAAATGTAGATGATTCACCTAGAACTGCACAAACGTTTCCACTACTTTTGTGTTCTCCCATTTTCTCCATTGAATTTTTTTTCTCTCCTTTGCATTTTTTGGGATGATGACTAGTGGCCTGGTTATCAAAGTAAGATCGAATACTCGCTACCACAACCTTGTGTAGAGTCGTGTCTCGATGCTCAACTTTGCCATCTATCTTCTCCACTTTCTGGTCTAACTTGTCAACTTTCTCCATTAACTTCATCAGCAATATGACAAAGAGCTGTCATAAAACCAAAAACAATAATTAAAACACAAAACAACCATATTTAGTCCGCAATAGAAACAGAAAACTTACATTGCTATTATTCTTCACGGTATTTTTAGATAATGCAGGTGTAGGTGCTGCATTTTCTGCGTAATTATCCACATCATGGCCCTTCTTTGTTTCTATTTGCTCCGTTTTTCCAACCAATCGAGTACTAGGGGGAGGATCTCCACTTAACAGCTTCTTTTTACCACGGCTAGAAGACTTCAATGGACTTCCCTTCAATGCTTCAGTTTTTTCAGAAGTTTCGACGTCCTCGTATGTTAGCCGTCTTTTTCTAACAAGAGATTTGGAATTAAAAACTAGAGTAGGGGACGCAGGATGCATCGTTGAAGGAATACCGAGCTCATCCATCATCTCATATTCCTTGGCTGATACGATGATTGGGACCTAAATCAATAAACAATTATTAACAAAAAAAAATGTAAATCAATTCAAATGTGAATAAATTTAATATACAACATACCGGATCATTTCCTGCTCTAGGTAAAAAGTAAGGCCAGAGGTGCTCGAACAAAATACCAGAATCTGCTGACCAACGCTGCATTCTAGGAATTCGGTTCTCGTGCTCGATTACTTGCTTGCCGCAAAAACCAGCCAACGAGGGCATAATCTCATACATCCAAGCTTGCAACACATGCACAAAACCATACGCTTCAACACTCAATTTATTTTGCTTTGTTTTCATTTTATCTATAAGTTTTCTAGCATTATGGGTACGAGGGACCAAGAAATCATATGCTATTCTGCCCCATGGATACCGAAGAAACCTGTCAAGGTCATCCATTAGATGGATAAAACCTAGATCTATGTTCTTCTGTGTAGATCTAGGTTTTATCCATCAATATACAGAAGAACCTAGAAACCTGTCAACATAATTACCAATTCGATATTGCAATACCAATCTTTCTTCTGACGCACTTTGCAATCGACGGCACATGACATTATAAAGTTGCCCCTGAAACTCTAAATTTAATATATCAAACAAAGGTCCGAAACAAGACCTACGTACATGAGCAAAGTTCTGGGCCGAAAGATGCTGCCGTAACAGGTTTAAAGACCAAAGGTGACACCTGGCGGAGACGAGAGCACCTAAACCCATTTCAAAAATTAAGGTTTAATATAAAAATTTACAAGATTGTCTGTACAAAAAAAGATTCAAGTATGTTAAATTTAACTGAAATTTAACAACTTTTCAACAACATGCTTTCAGTTTACTCTCATTAAACAAATAATCATTAAATATACTAACTACGTTTCCAGGTTTTACAACCAGTTTTAAACACGTGTAACCCACCCTCAATATGTTGAAACAGTTCTCAAAGACACTACAACATCAACAATCCAACAAACACAAACATATTCAAACAAACTATAACAAAGTGGTCCTCTTAATCACATAAAGTAACCAGGAAATTAACTTAAATAATTTCAACGATATTTAAATACAACACCACAAGATAAAAAAAAAAAAAAAAAACAAGCAAAACACCAACACTAAATTTACAAGCAGGACCACCTAACCATAAAACAATAAATGAAATAACAAGATATATATGTCACTGTCTCTAAAAGAGTAACTCCACTAAAGATGTTAAAATTTCCAGAAACTTTTGAACTTTGACCCCACGGGCTGGGCCATTATTTTCATTAAACACAAAAGCACAAAAAAGGAAAAAAATACCTATATATATACGTTTCCCGATTTAACTGGAATTTTCAAACAGTTATACCCCAAACTCAACATGTTGAAACAATCCTCAAAGACATTCTACACCATTAACAATCCAACAAAAACAAAGATATTCAAACAAACTACAACAAGGTCGTCATTTTCATCACACAAAGTAACCCGGAAATAAACTTAAATCATTACAACTATATTTAAATACAATTACAGAAGATCAAATCCAAAGAAACGAAAAACAACACTAAAAAAACCAATAAAAACGACCCTCTGTTGTTCATGGCTAGCAGTTCTTCTTAGCTTCGATTGCTTCTCAAAAACTTCAAATTCTAACTCAATCTCAGCATCACTCACGCAGAAAATAAGAATTTGTTGGCTTCTCCAAAGGCTAGAACGTTTGCCAACAGATTGCTCCTCAAATAGAATAGATAGGGACTGAGGTATACCATCAGCCACCTTTTCTAAATCATACAAAGGGGCATTCTCGACCAAAAAGGACGAACGCATTGGAAACAAAGCAAAATCAAGAGGGTAAAGCCGTAAATTCACAAAATTCTACTCAGAACTAACGATCGGGAACCGTGAAAATGAAATCCCCAGCATTCTGTAAGTTGAAACTCCTACGAACTCAGAAAATTTTCAGCTACGCAAAATACCAGAAATTAACAAATAAAACTTCATTCAATTTGAACCGATGTATGAATTAACATAACTATCATACACTGAAAACATACAAAATTTTCAACTAAATCTAAGGCCCTTTCAACCAAAAATTGCTTCAATTCGATGGAATTCAATATGGGATTCTTTACCTACGAAATAATCATTTTCTACAAGAAACCTACTACACGGAAATCGAGGACAAAAAAGAGTGCAAGATAACCGGTAATAGGCTGGTTTAGTTGTATGAAAGACCGGGTTTTCGAGGTGGACCGGCTGCTTCACTTAAAGTTGAACAGATGCCACGTGTGAGGATCTGAAGGGTGATCCTCATTAGGGGTGATCTAGCATGGACATTACCGTCCAAATGGAGGAGTACCTAACCAACTTTTTTTGACTTAATTCTATGAAGCCTATCATGGGCAGCTCTGGAAGTCAATTATGCACGTGCTTTGCTTTAATTTATGGCATCACTCGCACAAACGATACACAAGCGCGCGCATACGCTATCTGCATACATTCATTCCTATATAAAAACATAGAAGGATGGATTATAGCAAAAACTATCTTTATTATAGGAATTAGAAATTAATCTGTGATTTGGATAATATTTTGCCATTTTTATTGGGCTAGGTTTTATGGATTGAGATTGAGATTGGAAGGCCGAAAATTTGAATAATGGGAGATTTCATTAACTAATTCATAAATAAATATATTATATGGCAAAGATATTCTTTTATAAATTACAGAGGTGACTAGTGAGGTTAATGTTGCTCGAGCGAATTTGCAGAACATGTTAGTGCTGAAGATAATCTTAATCATAGAAATCAGAAAACTGATCAAAGAGAGACCAAAGATAAAGAAATGCAGTCAATATTGGATCGGATCAACGCTTGAGAAGGTCAAGATTATTGAACCAACTCTGATTATAGCAAAGAAATTTGAAAATAGTCAATACGAAGGATAGTTAAAGGAGTAAGGTCAACCTTTGGCAAGCTTAAAGGAGTACACTAGGCCTAAAGCGAGATAGCGCAGAGATCTCTAAGATACATATTTAGATGGTGTAATCGCTAATCGCTTAATTGTCTACACGTGAATGAAGAAAAGATGAATTAGTCCTCGAAGACAATGTGTGATAGACCTGAACGAGAATTTTCTTCTTAACATAGATTTATCTATAGATAGATAACATGTTGATTCTTCATGTACAGAATTTATTCTAAAAATGTTGTAAACATTTTTTTGGCACTACAAGTTTTCTTTGTATTTTTTATAGTGTTCTCTGATGTGGAATCTTTAAACTCCTTCAAAATCATAACTCTTCATTCACAACATTTGTTAACCACTGTAATTTCAATTAAGAAGTTTGGACTTCAAGGACTCGCCTAGAATCTCACACGCTTTTCAGCTAAAGTCTCACATCTCATCAAGTTTTCACCATTTGCTCTTTGATTTACTAGTTTAATTTTTTTATAAATAAAACTCACCACAACAATCTGGTCCATAAATCTTGATTAAATGAATTATCAAAATTGGTTTTCATATAAAATATTTTTTTTATAATATATAAAAAATTGGCTCGAAATAGTGTAAATTAGAGTTATAGTATTCCATACAAAAAGTACTGATTATTTCGGGATGGATGGAGTATTGTACATACAAAAGCACATTGTTAATTTATTTGAAGTAGTTAATTAATAAATTCTATGTTATGCTTTATTTTATAAAATTAAAAAAGATCAAATAATTTAGTTTAGTTATTTCTTATAAAATAAAATCAACCAACTTCAGTACGACTTATTACTAATTTTTTCAGAATTAAAAATGTTACTTGATTTAACTGGATCAATCAATAATCGAATAAAAAAAAATTCAATTATTTGACTTTGGTTCGAGGGAAATTGAGTTTAGCGTAGATGTGAAAACTCTAAATTGAAGTTATCTAATTCAATTTTAAAAACCATTTCATATGCTATGAATCTATGACTATAAATGATGTACACTTATTATAAATTACGATGTAAAGTGGTTCTCCGTCGAATTTTGACGAGTTACACGCTAATTAAAGAAAATTGCACAATCTCCGTCTCACTTTACATGGCTTATGTTTTCCAACAAAGTTTTCTAAGAAGGTAAATTATAATATAAATTATGTGGACACATATTTAATCTAATATCAAATGATTTTCAAAAATAAAACAATGAAGTCAAATGGAACCGAAAAGAATACAAATCCAAGCCAAATGAGACGCTGGGAGTATTAAATAACTAACAATTCAGAAACCGTTACATCAGTCTGCAAGTGCAACTTTGAGCTTTGAATTCGCAAATGCACCACTACCGAATTCATCTTTTTCCGTTTCGACTTCAACATCTGTGCAGCCAACTCGATCTCTATCAAATTTTCAAGCTTGAAACTTTTTACCAGCCCCACTTTTTGTGCCAGTTGACAACTGAAACGGAGAAAAAGAAAGAAATGATTTGAATATATGCTACTTCTTCTCTGCCCCATCATTTAATCTGAGGAGTTTAACTCTACTCGTGATTAAATATACATGGATGTTCAGCTCGGCATCGGGCATTGCACGCATTTCCCAGAATTTTATTTTTCGCAATTAAAATTGACGAACTTCTGTAGCATCGTAAGTGGTGAAGATTGTGATGCCGTCACATGGTTTTGCCTGCAAAGCCCATAATCAGTATTGTCGTTGCGTTTTCTTCACTCCTTGAATCCCCTTGTTAATGCTTAAAGGGGGCGCAGAAAGAAATTCTCACTTCTTCGATTCATTTATTTCAAATCAAAGGGCGGACATGGATTCCAGCTATTCACTTTTCTTATCCACTATCTATAACAAGAAGGTAATGAAGATTTGAATTTTCCAAGTTCGTTGAGTACAATCGTCGAGCATTTTCTATGCTTGTCATTTTTGAGTTTTTTTCCCCAATTTATTTTGCAGATTCTGCAAAGTGGGCTTTGGCTTGTTTGGATGTGTGGATTCTTCTTGATTGGTGTGTCCTTCTACGGCACTCAAATGCTGAAAGAACAGATCAAGATCAAAATCAAGAAACCGGGTGTTTCCGGTGTTGGCTTTGATGATTTAAGTATCCCCATTATCACTATCTTTACAGCCCCGAGGCCTTTTATTGGATCAATCGGCGAAAGACAGAGTCTTGCTGTAAGATCATGGCTTGGATTGTCAGAAAATATAAATGTTGTTCTTTGCAGCCAAGACCCTTCTGTTTTCTCCTTTGCTGGTTCCATTGGTTCAAGAATCTCTGTGGAGACTAAGATTGACTTCACGTGAGTCTACTCTTAATGTTTCCAACTTCACATCATATAAGTTATATTACAAAATTCATTCTTGAAGTTTGATTTAATCATCATGTTTCATTGCCTATAGTTATCTAGCTAAGATCATTATAGATCATGACTGCAGTGTAACTGAAATCTGCTGAACTTTGAAAAGAATCTTGTTTTTTGATATTCTGATAAGCAATGTGGGAGTGATTTGCTCAGATAATGGACTGATTTGTTACTAACATTTACTAGGTTCATGGGTACCCCCTTTTTCCATTCAATGGTTGCACGATCTCTGTCATCCTCATCAGATATTTCTGTATTGATTGATCCGGACACCATTCTCTTGGCAGACCTTTTCTCCACTTTGAAATATGCTCACAAGCTTGATGACGACTGGTTGCTCGTGGCTTCATCACAAAACGTTTCCAGCTTCCCTTTTTGGTTACAGTCTGATGGGAAGAGTTGGCTGGGAGGCGATGGGAAACGTGCTGGGATACAAAAGGTATATATTTCATCGTATTCTGGTGGGATCCCATTTGAGAGATCTCATACTGAAACTATGATCTTCCATCAGTTGCAGGCGTTTCTGGTTCAAGAATCTTCGTCTAGGCCATGTGGAGAAAAGATGCTTATAGCATGGAACAATGGAGATCTGCCTCTTCATAAGGGTGTCCTTCCCCCTTTCTTGTTTGGGAAGGGAGTTCACAACCATTGGCTTATCACCGAAGCCTTGATCTCCGATTTCAGACTCGTGATTGATGCAAGTGTTACTGTGTCGAGTTTCTACCTAAGTGAGCCTAATCAAGTTTCAAGAAGCTGGGAACTAAATGGGAATTCCCTTCTTGGAAGGAATTATGGATCCTTTTCTTTTCGTGATCCTAATTATACTAATTCTTTCAGATTATCTGTATGTGGTGGGAACTATCTGTTTACTAACACACAGCACAACACTGCATATTGGCCGGGATACAAGAGACCACTCAACTTGAGAAAGAAGAGCATCTTTTTATCAACAGAAAAGGAGATATTGGATTGCGTTCAAGTGGTGAAATCAGTCCGAGGAATTGAAGGGTGCTTGAAAAGGGAGGCGTTGAGTCTGCCGAATGAAATCACACTTGCATTGTCCACAGAATCTATACTATCAATGCAGGCTGATGAGAACAAGACAATTATAGTTGGAATTGCTGGATCTAGTTACAAGGACATGCTGATGAGCTGGGTGTGCAGGCTACGTTTCTTACAACTTCCCAACTTTTTGGTCTGTGCTCTCGATGATGAAATCTATGATTTCTCAGTCTTGCAGGTGACTGGCTTCCTTCCATTACTTCTTAATAATTTCCAGGATTTGCTAACATTTTGATGTTCATAATGCTAGGGCCTCCCAGTTATCAAATGTGCATCTCCTCCAACCAACATCAGCTTTGACGACTGCCATTTCGGAACTGAATGCTTTCAGAAAGTAACTAAAGTCAAGTCCAGAATGGTTCTGCAAATATTAGAGCTTGGATATAATGTTCTCTTGAGTGATGTGGATGTATATTGGTTCAAGAATCCATTGAATTATCTCACTTCTTTCGGTCCACGCGTTCTGGTCGCGCAGTCTGATGAATATAATGTGACAGGTATTATGGCTATCCAACTTCTGTTTGCTATCAATACTATATTAGCAGGAAAAATGAAAGAAAGAAGCAGATTAATTAATAAATGTTATTTTATGATCAATACTCTACATATACGCAGCTTACTGCCCTCTTGAAAGTTTAGCAGTTGATTGATTTTGAGAAAACTGATGCTACATGCTCAAGAAAGAGTAACGTTGTATCTTCTTTTTTCTTACAACATTATCTATTTCTGGTCCTTGCAGGAGCAATAAACTTGCCTCGTCGCCTTAATTCTGGCTTCTACTATGCTCATTCAGACAGCACGACAATTGCTGCGTTGGAGAAGGTGGTGAAGCACGCAGCCTACTCCAATCTATCCGAACAGCCAAGCTTCTACGATACATTATGTGGTGAAGGTGGCTCCTACAGGTTAGGCGATAACCAGTGCCTGGACCCAGAAACAAACCTATTGGTTCATTTCTTAGATCGAGATCTCTTCCCAAATGGTGCATACCGAGGTCTATGGGAGGAAAAGGACACGAGGAAGGCCTGCGAGGAAAGGGGCTGTTTTGTCTTACACAACAACTGGATAAGCGGAAGGAAGAAGAAGCTTGAAAGGCAGGTGTTGTCTGGGCTCTGGGAGTATGACATCAACAGTAGGATGTGTGCGCAAAGCTGGTACACGACGAACCTCACGAGTTATTTTTAAACATGGTTGGAGTTCATTCCTATGTTTGAACAATGATAACTTAGTTTTTGACGTTGGACATTAAGGATAATGCTAAAAAAGGAAAGACAGCCTAGAAAACTAAGAAAAACATAGGTTTAGAGCTGATTCTATTGGTTGGAGATGCTGGAGGGATGTTTTCTTGTTTCCAGTCGAGCCCAGTCGTGCACGATACGTGCAAGAGAAAGCAGGAGTTGAGAGAGGAAAATCATTCACAGAGTGAGAGCAGGCAAATAAAGGATATCATGGTGCGAATAGTTCATGCTGGTGGCCGAGTAGAATTGTATCATACTCGAATCCGTGCCTCTGAAATGATTCAGAAATACCCAGGTTTCTGCATCACTACTTCTCAAGTCTTCAAGCGTCCGCACGAATCTATCTTGACAGCAGACGACGTCTTGTTACCTGGCCGTAAATATTATCTCATGAGGTGTACCGCTGTGGAGAAGTTGAAACGCAGGCACTCAGCCAGAGGGACAACCACCGGAGAAATTCAAGATTTCGGAGATGTTAGTTTCGAGGAATCCATCACTTCTGTTAAGGACTTGTTCGTTCCCCCTGCAGATTTTGCATCGAAGAAACATGTAAAAGAGAAGAGACCATTTGTTCCACCAATCCAGAGGCCAAAGCTATGGAAGGAACGTGACTGGGAGCCAAGCCTCAATTCCATACAAGAGCTATCTCCATGAACACAAATCTTGTGCGTCTCTGTTTCCCCTAATACTATCTTATAATTAGATTTCTCTATGTTTATTGAAGAGATCCAAATTGTTCCTGTTTGATTATGATGTTTGAGTGTAAAATTTGCTGGTTGAGAAATAATACTTGATTATCATGAGAAACAACATACATGTATGTGGAAGATGGAGTCTATAAATGGCGCTTAGTCAGAGTATGTAGGCTAACAACTTGGTGAAGATCCATGTATAAACAACAGCAAAAGTGGCACCAGCAGGGATGGTGACAGCCCACGACGTGACAATCTCCCTCACGGTCTCTGCTCGTACGCTGTTAAGCCCTCTCGCGAAGCCTACGCCCATCACTGCTCCCACAAGTGTATGCGTAGCCGAGATAGGCAGCCCAAGCTTGGAAGCCCCAAGCACAACAGACGCTGCTGCAAACTCAGCAGCAAACCCTCTCGTGGGTGTCAGCTCTGTTATCTTCTTCCCAATAGTCGCAATCACTCTGTAACCCCACATCATAAGACCTGCAACGATCCCAAACCCGCCCCACGCCAGCACATCGTTCGGGATCACAATCTGTCCACCACTCGCCCCACCTTGAAGAATCGACAGGGCCGCTGCCAGAGGGCCTATTGCATTCGAGACATCGTTCCCTCCGTGTGCAAACGACATGAAGCACGCCGACAGAACTTGCATGTAACCAAACACTCCATAGACTATCTCCAACTGTGTTCCCTTAGGACCAGCTATATCAGACAAGAAACCAATATTTTTACTTGGCTCGCTCTCTGTTACTTCTGTAGGAGCCTTGTTGAGGAGGTGGCCGAGCTGCCTCCGTATGATTCTGTCGAACAGGACAGCTGCGCAAGCACCACAGGCCAAGGCCTGCACGGTAGCTACGGACACAGTATTGCTGAGAGGGAATGCAGCGAAGGATATTCCCGTAACGCCTAAGAAGACGGCTAACGGTGCAGCTGCTGCTGCTGCTTGCCCCGGGTTTCGAGCACTGTAAACAAACTAGATGTAGTGACAAAGGGTTAGATTTGGGATTGCATTCAACATCATAGTTTCCTGCACAAGACTGAAACACACATACCCTGCGAATGCATTTGTACACGAGGAAAGACGCGAGTGCTCCCACCAAAGGCGACACCACCCACGATGAAGTCACACGTGCTAACGAGCTCCAAAATACGGCTCCCGTGCCTCCGTAGGCAAGCCCGAACCCGACCATTGATCCCACGATACAATGCGTGGTAGACACAGGCCAACCATAATATGATGCAACCTGAGCAGCCAAATTCAACATAGGAACTCAGTGTTTCAAGAGTAGAACATAAACCACATGATTGCTCAGTTATCGGCTAAATCCAGGGATGTCAATCGGGCTAGCTCACTTAATTTCGTACTATTTTCGGTTGGGCCAATCGGGATAAAAGCAATCAGACCATAAAGTTTAAGGGCTAAGAACAATATTCTTAGGGTGTGTACTCTTTGATTGAGAAAATGAGGAATAACAAAAAATTCTCCCTTCAAATGCCTCATTTCTTTTTCTACAAAATAAAATTTCACCTTTCTTATTCCTCATTTTCACTTCAAGTAGGGATAATACTATCACATCAAAAATGGAGGACTTGGAATGAAAAGAATGAATGAAAAATGATGAAATTCTCTTTTGTAGGAAATGAGGTAAAAGAAAGAAGACATTTAATGAGAGAAATTTTTGTTATCCCTCATTTTCCTATCATAAATTTATTAACCAAAGAAAACACACACTTATAACAAAAAATGAACCAACACTTGATCTGGCCTCCCATTAGAAAAAACTAAAACACATACCACAAGCATTGTAAATTTTATTATGAACTTTAATATAAAGTAACGAAATTTGACAAGTAACAAAGAAATTTTCAATTAATCGAATCAGTCATACTAACAATGTTAGAATTTTTTTCTGACTATAAATCTTTTACCGGAAGCCTTAATTTTTATCGATCTATTCGAGTTAAATCAGCACCCTAGCTAAATCTTCCAAAATTACTATGTAATGGCATTGTAAAGTGTAAGATAGAAATAGAATAGAGAAATAGTGGAGTAAAAGTGAGAAGAAATGAAAACCTGGAGCCAAGTGCCAGCAGCAGCCAAGGAAGAAATGAGGCCAGCAAAAAGCAGAGTCTCCTTGCCCTGAAAAACAGAGGCGACGAGAATCCCCTTCTGCATTGTGGTGGTGACGTGAGTGCCCATGAGCAGAGCGCCGGAGAACTCCAAGACGGCGGCGATGATGACGGCCCTTCTCAGCGACAGCGCCCCCGACCCCACCGACGTCCCCATGGCGTTAGCCACGTCATTGGCGCCAATGTTCCACGCCATGTAGAATCCAAACAACAGCGTCGCGTACGACAAGGCTCTCGTCTTCAACGCCAGCCCCCGCCCCAGCGACGGCATCACCAACGGCACACTTAGAGCCGCCACCGCTATGCACACCGCCATGGCGGAGGCCGTGCTGCGAGATATGTTGAGAGCCTCCGCCACCCCAGGCAGCTGCCCCTCGGAATTCGCATTTCCTTCATCGCCGTGATCCTCTGCGTAAGAGGATAGAGAGGCCAAAGGGCAGAGCTTTGGTGTTGAAAGTGAGAGAGAGAGTGATGGTTGGGGCTGGGGCTTGAGAATGAAAACATCCCTTCTGGGTCTGAATCTGATGTGGGAATTGCGGAGCAGGAGAGCTGCCGCGCTCGTGTTCCTCGTCCAAGACACACAGTAGGAGGAAGCCATGCCTACTCAGATGGAGAATATTCTGAGATTATTCGGATTCATTAACAAAATGAGAGAAGGAGTTTTTTCTCCGGCGATGTGAGAATGGAATTTGGCGGCCAGTGGGAATGAGTGGTGGAAAGCTCAAGATTGAGTGTGTCGTTTCAGAGCCACTATATCCCATATCCACTACCTTTACACTCTCCACAACTTCTTATTCACTTTCAAAAATACCCCCTTTATTCTCATTTCTCACTAATCTTCAACTTCAAAATGCACCTTTTTAATTTATTACCATCTTAATCATGCCAAATATGTAAAATATTTACTCAAAATTTAAATGTTAATCACTAATTTCATTTCAATAACTTTTAAGTCAACTTTAACATGAAAATTTTTAAACATTTTTATTTTAACTTTGTAAAATTGATTATCAAATATACATATATATATATATGATACATTCCGTACGAATTCATATTCGTGGCGCGTAGTATCCAAATACATCTAATATGAATTAGAACTATTTCTACTAGTTGTATTAATACGTTGCACATCGCAATTGGTACGAGTAGTCTTCATTCGTACTAATCGCATTGGTGTTACTAGTTGAAATAATCGGTATCAATTTTCTTATTTGTACTAGTCAAATTTTACTTCTTTATTATGTAGATGCCACTCCACCGCATCTAATATTATAAGGTTCGTTTGCTAGGTGGCATGAGATAATGCGTGATATCTTTGATTGGAGTGTTTATTAATTTAATAGATATTAATGTCATGTTTGACAAGATATATAAAAAATGTGTTATGCTATCACACCTCTCAAGCGCAGAATAAAAAAATATATGGACAGTAAATAACGGGCCATTAATTTATAAAGAGTTGATTTTTGAAGAAACAACATATTAAGGTATTATAGGTATCTATTCCACTCTTATCATACAAGCACAAAAATTAATGTATAATTAAATGTGTATTTTATACGCGTAAATTATAATTTACAGTAGGATATTAGGAGGTTCAAAATTAGGATCATCTCTCGGTGCATTCTTGCCACATTTTTGTGGCACATGTATCAGATTAAGAGAGTGTTTGACTGAGCTTATAAATTTTTTCAAAGTGTTTGACAAAATAAGTTTTTAAATAATTTATAAATTGTAAAAATAAGTTTCTCTACTTAACTTATTTTCATAATCTTCTATACAAATTATACAACAATCATTTTACAAATATGATTAATTCACGTTTTAAGCATAGCATTAGCCAAACACTAAACACTCTCTAAATTTGGCTTGAGAGTCAGCCTATTAATCCACATTTAAACAAGGGTTAAGGTGCAGATAGGCCTCTCAAGTGAAGGCCCTTAGAGCATTTCAGTCCTCTTACTAACTGTGTGTGCAGATTGGCCCTCGAACTCAAAAAAATGGTGCAGATCGCCCCCTCTGACTTAACACCGTTATGGGCCGTTAGTCAGAGGGGGCGATCTGCACCGTTTTTTTGGAGTTCAGGGGCTAATCTGCACCTTTTCCCTTTTTGGAGTTCGGGGGCTAATCTGCACACCGTTCATTAAAAAAAATCACATCTCATCTTCTCCGACCAACTTTTCCGGCGTCAATCGCCGTCAGATGAGGAAAATTACAAAATCAAGTTCCCAAGCCCCAAATCGGCGTCATTGCTCCCGAAAATCACATAATCGAAATGGAAACTCGAATTCTCCCTCGAATGTCACCGCCCCCAATTGCAGAATCACCCCCAACGAATCGAACTTCGCCTCGCCATAGGCGGTGATCGTGACCCCAATCGAGATCGAGATCATGTTGGCCATGGTCTCTGATTTGAAGGCGTCCTTCTTCAACAGCACGCCGATAGTGTAGATGGCGACGGGCATCGTCAGCCTTTATCACCGGATTTCGCCAGATTTGAGAGAAAGAGGCGACTCCTTATCGAGAAAAACTAGGCGACTCCTTATCGAGAAAAACTAGGCGACTCCTTATCGAGAAAAGCCAGGCGGCGGGTTCACCGGATATTGCGGCGGCGATTTCCGACGGAATGGGAGAATTAGGGCTCGTCCTTGACGCTAAGCGTGTGCAGTCGAGCGAGCTCCGAGGTTTAGGGCCCAAGAGAGAAAGAAAGGGGCGGCGCCCTCCGCCGGCCTCGCCGGAGCTTGAATCAGCGACAACGACGATCAAATTTTGAGCGAGAGAGATGAATTAATTAAAAAGTTAAAAGGTGCATATTAGCCCCTGAACTCCGAAAAAACGGTGCAGATCGCCCCCTTGACTAACGGCCCATAACGGTGTTAAGTCAGAGGGGCCGATCGATCTGCACCGTTTTTTTGAGTTCGGGGGCCAATTTGCACACACAGTTAGTAAGGGGACTGAAACGCTTTAAGAGCCTCCACTTGAGGGGCCTATCTGCACCTTAACCCTTTAAACAATAAATACTTCTCTAAAATATAATTTCTAATGCATCACTCTCATTTTTCTTTCAATTTATGCTAATCATAGGCTGATAGCAGCATATTTGTTGGACATATGCGTGCAATTCCAATTTGCCAATGGCATAAGAAAAACATATAATGGACGTAAATTCGATCGAGTCCATGCATTTTTCTAGACCCATAGATAAAAAGTTCATTCTATGGTGGTCTTTGGATAAATTGTAAACATGAAATTTGTATAGGACTATATTTTCCCTGCGTGCATCATAGAATATTTTTTTTACCAGTGTAGAATGTAAATATAATAGAAAAAAATTAAAATTAAAACTTGGATTGTTTTGTTTTTAAAATTGGGTGTTGTTGGTATTATTGAGTGATGAGGAGTAAAATACGCATCAACGTTGTGCATAACAGGACAGAAATATTTCTCTTTATTCTTATTATACTATTATTATTATTATTTTAAATATTTGGTGCAGCGCTGACTTGACATGACGGACTTTATCAATTGGGAGTTATCGTGGTAGCTTAACTTGGCTCTCGCCTTGGCAAAGCTCAGCTCTGGCTTCCAGTTATGTCACGCGCTAGCTTAATTCCAGGACGCATATCAGTGTAATAAGGCTTGGGCCTAATTGCTTGAGTTAATAGGCCCAAGCACTAATTAATGGACTTTAGGGGTCAATTTTACTTTATAGCTTATAAATAGAGTTCTTATAAGTATTTTTAGGTTAGGCTCTATTCATCTCTCAATTATGTAAATGTAAACACACAAAATATAGTGAAAATTGGGCAATGTCCGTGGACATAGATCATTATGATCGAACCACGTATATTCTTGTTTGTGTTATTTCCCCCCCCCCCCCCCCCCTTTTTTTACTTTCTACTGTTGGGATTAATTCTACGCTCGTCATTGAGTTTATAAGTTAACTTTTGTAGTACATTGTGAGTTTATGACAATCAACCCATGTTTTCAATTGGGTGATGTTTAATAATGTCAATAATAATTTGCTTATATAGATATATGTTTAAAATTAGATGTGATGAAATAAATACTACTTTTAATATGAACCATGTAGAGTATTCTATTCCTACTACGAAGTAATATTGTATTCGATAATATTACTGAGTGAGCAAAATGTTGGTAAGATTATTTGATTCCTCGACTTGTTATGACACCTTCAAATACGAGATAGCCTTTCAAATTTCAATACTAACAATTTTCATTGGTTGTTTCTTTTGTGATGACTATAATAAAAGTTAATGCAAAATCGAATTATATATTTCAATTTGATTCGATTATGTTATATGTTCTCTCGTTTATAGTAATGACTATCTTATGAATTATTTTATTGCATACAAACAAAATATATCTAAAACATATTCATACTCGCATTGAGCGGATTACAATGTAACGGCGGAATTGTTACTTTTCCATGGCTTGAAGGTTCACAAATTTGGGCTACAATATTCATGGATGACTAGTTCCATTTTGCCCATACACCTACTACACCCAGCATAGGCCTGTTATGTCTTCATCTCTTAGCCAATTGGCCCAACTCTTAGTTTTCTTAGCCCGATTTTGTGCTAAGTATTTCCAAAGCCTTGAACTACCACTACAGAAATTAATGTGTATCCTTAAATGGTTTGCACCTAATATCTATACATATTAAAACCAATATATAAATTTCCATCTATGATATTAAAATTTCTACGTGTCGATTTCAAGAAAAAAGTCATTAATTAATTAGCAAATATGCTTTATTCAGTTTTTATTCCATGTTCGATAAGATTAAAATAGTTAGTGAGAATTACATTAAAGTTATATTTGGAATCGATTTATCCAAGATAGATGGTTTTATTTTACTTACTATCGTTATTTATTGACTAAGAATATAGTATTTGGAAGTAATAAATAAACCTATTAAAAGAAGGAAGGTTGGGGAAGGCTCATGGGCCAACTTACGCGTAAGCCTCTGGCGGCCCATCTCTAAATTTACTTACCCTACATCTCTTTTCTTCTTCTTCTTCTTCTTCTTCTTTTCTTTTTCTTTTCCTTTTTCTTTTTCCAGAAGACTTACCCTCCATCTTGAGAAAGGACTATGTGAGTAATTATCTGTTATATTTTGTTATATTGTATGAAATCTATAATTTCTACTCTTTCCGTCTATAAAAATATTGTCATATTGTGGACGGCATGAATTTTAATAATTATTATTAGTTGAATAAGAGTCTCACTTTAAATGTGAGTGGAGTTGTGTGGACTCTACTACAATAAATGAAATTGACAAATTTTTCTTAACGAAAAAGAAATTATGATAATTTTTAGTGGACGGAGGGAATATATGTGAGTGCTCTTATGCATTAATTTACAAAACACGAAAAGAGAAACAATATGCACTTGACAATCATCTTTTTAATCGAGGAACAAATAATTTTAAAAATTATGTGATGATGGATGCAAACCTGAGATAAGAAGAATGCGTGCATTTGTAAGCAACAATAGTGGCACAAACATGCATGTTAATGTTGGTACAAAGTCACATGCAACCGAATTAGTTTGTGGTGCTTATACGCTGGTATGGTTGTTGGATGAAAGATGAGTCATCACATATTCTGCTGATTCAGCCATTTTGGTAACTGTTAGGTTCGTTTCACTTCCACACAACTTTTACCAGATTTAGATTCTGCAAATTCAGACCATTTGTTTCAGTTGGTTGAGTATGTTTAGAGTTTCTCTCGAGAAAAAAACAAAATATGATTATTCTATACTTTATAAATTCAAATTATAATCTGATGAGATCAAACAAATTATAGCAAGAAGAAGAGATCGTTAGGACGGATTGTAGGTAGGAATATTGCAAATATTATCAAATGGACAAACAAAGCCAATCTGATCAACCAAACAAGAAATTATATATATATATGCTTGTGCATCTAGTTGATAGTCATCATACGTTTATCTATACCTCTTGTAGAGTCCTATTTTACTCCATTTGTCCATTAAATAACTTACTGGAGAGAAAGACACGAATTTTAAGATAAAAAATTGAAAAAGTAAAAAGTAAGAGTAAATGAAGTATTGAAAGTGGTGAAAAGTATAGGTAAATGAGATATTATTAGTGATGAGGTATATTATATAATCCAAAATAAAAAAAAGTTTTGGAAAGGACCCAAAAAAAAGTTTAAAAATTATTTGGGTAACGGGGGAACACGGTTTGATTTGCTTGTTTAATTTAAGGACAATAGTACAATATGGTAGAGCATATTTGTCTATTAGTATTTTATTATTTGAAATTGTGCATTCTTATAAACTTGGATTATTGTTCGCTAATATTTTCACCACGCCGCAAGTATACGGGTAGTTGTAATATATGGAAGCAAGGTCGTATCCCACAAGGATTAGTAGTTCAATCTAGTGATTATCCTAATTCATTATGCTAGAGCTATTTAGACTAAACAAGGAGGTGAGTGGTTTGATTAACTAACAAATTCAAAGACAAAATAAGAACAATCAAACAAAGTGGATTAATTAAGTGATGAAGGTGGTTTAGGGATTAGGCATCGATGGATTAGCAATGGACTTCAAATTAGCTCAATATTAGTCTTGATATTCCTATTTATCTAGAGTGATCTCCCCACTAGTTCTAGCCCCCTCCCGGACGACTAAAACGGTAGATTACGGGTCATAGTTGCCGTCCCCGGTCAACTTCTAACCTATAACTCCCAAAAGCACAAAGGATCGGTAAACTCTCACCCAACTCTCAACCTCCCGGTTTATTGAGTCAATATGTTTCAAGCTCCTAATCTATTATGATTATCCTCTCCCAATTCAAATCACAAATTAGAAATGCATAGAAAGTGGCCAACAATCCATACAAGAATTAAAGCTAGGGCTTGAAAAGATAATGAAGAAGGCAATAATCAAGACATATATTAAGCATAATAATCAATCCATCACATAATCAACTAGCCTAATCCCCAAACCAATGGGGGATTTTATCCAAACATGTTCACAAACAACAAACCAAAATCAAAGAAATACATAAATGAAAGAGAGAGTAAGAAGTGACAAATCCTATTAATGAGCTTTCTTCAATCTTCTCTCCTCTTCAATGCCTTCAATCTTGGTAAAAAGATGTGGTAATGGAGGCTAGGGTTTGGTGTGAATGAATTGGGGAAGATGGAAATTGGGTGTGTTTGAGGTTGGGGATGATGAATAATGTGAGGAAAAGGGGGAGAAAGGGGTTTAAGGGGTGAAAAACCCGATTGGGGCCCACTTGGGGAGGCTCCGCCCTTTTCCCGCGGTCCTGGCCCGCGCCCGCGGCCGGCAAATGTGGGGGAGAGTCAGGGGACCCGCGGTCCCACCCCGCGGCCGCGGGTGGTGACCGCGGGTGTCTCCTGAGTCGGGGGCAGCTGACCCGCGGTCCCACCCCGCGGCCGCGGGTGGTGACCGCGGGCTACTGGGCGTATTGCGCAGGCCGCTCGTTTTGCTCCGTTCTCCCTCGTCCGGACTCGGATTTGGTCGCCGTTTGCGCTCACGGATTTCTCTCGAGACGTACTTCAATCTCATATCTTCAAAATCCTCCAATTAATCATTGATGGTTCCTGAAATTACTCCAAAACTACACCAAGATATCAAATCTTCATAAAACTAAATATTCGGGCACAAACAAGCATTCACAAGCAAAACATGAAGGGAAATGACAACAAAACATGTGGAATTGAGGTACGAAAACCATGTTTGTCAACCCCCCAAACTTAAAGTGTTGTTTGTCCCCAAACGACGAAGAGAAGAGAAATAAAAGTAAACAAACATGTGAGCATGAATTGGTGTCATTTCAAGGGCTTCAAATTTTACAAAAAATCTTTCAAAAGTGCATCACAAGTAGAAATGCATTCCAAGAAGTCACAAGTGATAATGAGTTCAATATTATAACCTCCAAGCTTGAATCCTAACAAAGTGGATGTTTCAATGACGCACTCAACTCTCAAGTGTTTAGAATGGACGTGTTTGCACTCAAATTGAAACAAATATGCAATCTTCCATAAGCTTGCCATTTATCCTAACTCTCTATACTTCAATGTGTTACAAATAAAGATCAAAAAGGGCTTCTATTTAGGTTGCAATGAGAGCTCTTTGGTGAGGTGAGGTGTTTATAGGCAAAGTGACTCATATATAATTCCCAAATTGAATAAGTCATACTCACCATTGTTCTTTTCAAATCAATCAATAACCAATATCCCCACATTTCTTCTTTTTCACCCTATGAATACTTATCAAGATCATGATTCAAAAGGCAAATCACTCCCCTTTATACTTCCTTTATTCAACATTTCTTTTTGCTTTTCTTTTTCTTTTCTTTTCTTTTGGAGCTCATAGGGGACTAGTGATTTTCACTCAATCAAAGTTAGACAAGTAATTTCAATCATTTCTCATACATTTTCATCAAAGTAACCACTAACAATCTAAGTTCTACCCATCATTGGTTAATTCAAAGAAAGGCTATAAGGCACAAAGATGGTAAACTAGGATCGCATGAGAATTTGGACACAATTTAAGTCAAGTGGCTAACAAGGATGGCCTTAAATCACTTCAATATTAACAACACATCTACTTTTATTTTCAAGAGAGGACTCATGGCAAGTTCTAGAGATCAACACACATGCTCAAATGATTTACACTCAAGAACAAAATGAGATTGTAAATGTATGACAATCAAAGGCTCAATTCTCACAAGCTCATTTTCAAGTTCTTGGAGGCAAAACATTTAACTCACTTGTCACAAGTTCAAACTTTTCATGCATAATCCACAAGTGATACACACAATTTTTCCAAGAAACGATTTATATCATAAGCCCAATGACATTCAATCAACATCACAAAGTTTGATACAATTATCCCAAGCAAAACAAAAATAAAAATATCAACTTAACTAACTCTCAAGCTTTCATTTATTCAACAATAACAAAAACAAGACAATAAAACTAAAACAAACAAGAACAAGTAAAGCAAAAGATAGATGAGACACTAATCCATCTTTCCCCTCCCCCCAAACTTATTTCACACAAAGGAGAAATAAGTTTAGATGAAGGAGAAAATGGTTACTTGTCTCGTACTCACAAACGAGGTGGGGGCTTAGGCGGTGGCCATTTTTCATCAAATTTGTATGCTCCATCCGTTGCCACCCAAAAATATGGTGGCTTATCAATCTTTGAGACATCCCGGGGGTCATGGTAATCTCGTTCACCATCTAGAGTATCACCACACTCAAACAATTCCTTATTAGGCAAATCAAAATAAAAATCAAAAGATGAACATAAATAAAAGTGAAAGAAGCAAGCCTTCGTAGAATCGCCCGTGTCGAGGTAAGGATCGACAAAATTTATGACTTTGCATTCTTTGAAGCTTGTGCAGTCTTCATCTTTTTGGAATTGTAGAGGTTGCATTGGAAAAGTTGGGCTCTCGACTTCAAGGGATTTGGAGAATTGATCCTCATCTTCTTCAACTTCTTGAGGCTCTTCACTTAGCATTGGCATTGGTTCCTCATACAAGGTTCCATTTTGTAGGCTAATGGCCATGCACACATCATCAATTCGCTTTTGATTTTCCATAGTGGTAGCCAAAGACTTTCTTTGCTCTTCTAGCATAACATCCGAGTTTGCTATACTTTTTTCTATCCAAGCTTGTGTAGCTATGAAGCATTGTAGAAGATCGTCTCTAACATTCGGTTTCTCCTCTTGATAGTACCGATTTCCCCCTTGAAAGCTTTCTTTAGTGAAATAAGAATTTTCATAATTCCAACTATTGAAATGGTCCTCATACTCCAATGGTGATTGCCACTCCATGGCATTGCACCCCATGTCATAATACTCGCCATAGGAAGGTGTTGGTTGGAAGGCTTCTTGGATGAATGGTTGCCTACAATTTCTTTTTGCTTCTAAAACTCGCAACTTAAGTTGCATCATCGCCAATTGTAGTTCGAGTTGCTCAACCAACTCATTCCTTCCATCATCCATTTAATATTTTTGGTGTTGTGTAATAATTTTCTTTTTCATCACCCTACCAACCAACAAAAACAACGAGTCAAAACAAACATCTTAAGATAGAAAACAAAAATAAATCAAGTAAAATGTCTAAAGTAGTTAAACACAATGATTCAAAATATCACAAGTAATCAAACTAAACTAATCCCCGGCAACGGCGCCAAAAACTTGTTCGCTAATATTTTCACCACGCCGCAAGTATACGGGTAGTTGTAATATATGGAAGCAAGGTCGTATCCCACAAGGATTAGTAGTTCAATCTAGTGATTATCCTAATTCATTATGCTAGAGCTATTTAGACTAAACAAGGAGGTGAGTGGTTTGATTAACTAACAAATTCAAAGACAAAATAAGAACAATCAAACAAAGTGGATTAATTAAGTGATGAAGGTGGTTTAGGGATTAGGCATCGATGGATTAGCAATGGACTTCAAATTAGCTCAATATTAGTCTTGATATTCCTATTTATCTAGAGTGATCTCCCCACTAGTTCTAGCCCCCTCCCGGACGACTAAAACGGTAGATTACGGGTCATAGTTGCCGTCCCCGGTCAACTTCTAACCTATAACTCCCAAAAGCACAAAGGATCGGTAAACTCTCACCCAACTCTCAACCTCCCGGTTTATTGAGTCAATATGTTTCAAGCTCCTAATCTATTATGATTATCCTCTCCCAATTCAAATCACAAATTAGAAATGCATAGAAAGTGGCCAACAATCCATACAAGAATTAAAGCTAGGGCTTGAAAAGATAATGAAGAAGGCAATAATCAAGACATATATTAAGCATAATAATCAATCCATCACATAATCAACTAGCCTAATCCCCAAACCAATGGGGGATTTTATCCAAACATGTTCACAAACAACAAACCAAAATCAAAGAAATACATAAATGAAAGAGAGAGTAAGAAGTGACAAATCCTATTAATGAGCTTTCTTCAATCTTCTCTCCTCTTCAATGCCTTCAATCTTGGTAAAAAGATGTGGTAATGGAGGCTAGGGTTTGGTGTGAATGAATTGGGGAAGATGGAAATTGGGTGTGTTTGAGGTTGGGGATGATGAATAATGTGAGGAAAAGGGGGAGAAAGGGGTTTAAGGGGTGAAAAACCCGACTGGGGCCCACTTGGGGAGGCTCCGCCCTTTTCCCGCGGTCCTGGCCCGCGCCCGCGGCCGGCAAATGTGGGGGAGAGTCAGGGGACCCGCGGTCCCACCCCGCGGCCGCGGGTGGTGACCGCGGGTGTCTCCTGAGTCGGGGGCAGCTGACCCGCGGTCCCACCCCGCGGCCGCGGGTGGTGACCGCGGGCTACTGGGCGTATTGCGCAGGCCGCTCGTTTTGCTCCGTTCTCCCTCGTCCGGACTCGGATTTGGTCGCCGTTTGCGCTCACGGATTCCTCTCGAGACGTACTTCAATCTCATATCTTCAAAATCCTCCAATTAATCATTGATGGTTCCTGAAATTACTCCAAAACTACACCAAGATATCAAATCTTCATAAAACTAAATATTCGGGCACAAACAAGCATTCACAAGCAAAACATGAAGGGAAATGACAACAAAACATGTGGAATTGAGGTACGAAAACCATGTTTGTCAATTATACCAGTAATATCCTTATTTATTTAAAAACTTCGAGGACATTTTAATAATTTAATATATCTATATATTCGATTAAACATTTTGTATCTAAAATTCTTCATATAGTTGTTATAAGATTTAATGTTTCATATAATATAAATTTACTATTTAAATTTAATAATCTTATGTGCGTGGCACGTACCATCCCACTTGTATCATGTAGAATCCTTTGAGAATCCACGTAAACTATTACAGATAGAACCAACTAAGCCTTGTGTGTTGACAAAGGGAATCCACGTCTACTAGAGGAGACTGCTACTATATGCGCAGTGACGAAGTCAGATTTTCGCTTCAGGGGGATTTAATTTTTTTTCTTCACTAAAATTAAAAATGTCAATTTAAAATAAATAATAATCATTATCATAATTATAATATTGTTTAAATTACAAAAAGTACATTTCACAATTATCTTCAAGTTCATACAAAAAACTGAAAAATTAAGACGAATAAAACTTTGCAACACGAAATAGCTTTCGATATGAAATTTAAAAAATGAATCTTCAGGATTCAAACATCACATTGTATAAATTAATTGTGTGTTCATTTTCTCAAAATGTTGATTCTCTAAAGTTTGCATGTCAATCCCAGTGTAAAATAACTCAATTCCATATCAATGAAAATAAAGTGATATTTTTTTTTTTTTGATAATATACTTATAAGATTATGAAAATACCCACCCTTATTCTTTTTAGAAATCCCAAGGACATCCAGTGACCTCCTAATCCACCTCCGCCTCTGACCATATATACGAGAATGTTTTGGATAAATTCCAATATTTTTCTATAATATTAGTCCAAGACCGAAAAAAAAAATTATGGCGAGAACGTGGAGATGGCGATATATTTCCGTCGACATAGCGGATCTTAATTTGTTAGATTTGAATATGATAAATATCTTTTCTAAATATCTTTTCTTTTCTTTCTTTGGATCTGATAATAATATCCAAGACACACGTATGACATCTTTTAATATTGGGTTAATAGCCGGAAAATACATCTACTATTTTCGGATTTGCATATTGCACATGACCTTCAAAAATAGCCACAAAATACATCACCTTTTAATTTAATTGCAATTTGCACATGCGTTGACCATCCCTTAAATTCTAGATGACGTGTCTCCCGGAATTTGCAGACGTGGACGCACCGTCGATCAAGTAAAACGACGTTGTTTTTGTCAAGCTTTTTTAAATAAATAAAATAAATAAATAAAAAAACATGAAATCTGCAAATGTCATCGTTGACCTCTCTCTCTCTGGCCCATCCCTCTCCCCCTGAGTCCTCTCTCTCGACAAGACTCGCCGAAGGCGCCCGCCGCGCCCCCTCTCTCCTCTGCTCTTCCTTCTCTCTTGTCTCTCACACACAGACCAAGCACACACACTGGCACCTGAGAACTCACACACACAACGCACCACCTCAGGCCACCGCCTCCCTCTGAAATCCAGCGACGACACAGCCACCGGCCATGTTTCTGCCCCTAGATCCCCAATCCAGACGCCACTCGTTCGATTCTGGCGACCGCGGCACTATCGTGCCCTAGCTCCTACCTCCCTCTTCCCTTTGCCACCGGCCATGTCTCCGCCCCTAGATCCCCAATCCAGACGAGATCACCAAAAGAAAGAAGGAGGAGGCGCGTGGGGCAGCATCGATGTCCAAATCTGAAACGGAGGCAGTGGCCTGAGGTGGTGCGTATCAAAACTATAGTGTTTAGTCCCCTTTTTCCCCAAAACTCTAGATTCCGAAATCTTGGTGGAGGGCGGCAGATCGTGGGGGAAGAGGAAGTCGCGGTGGCGGGGCGTCAGAGCGGGGCTGCTTCGGTGGCCTCGGATACTCGGTGGTCGGGAGAGGAAGTCGCGGCGGCGAGGCTGCTTTGGGCAAGAGATTGAAGAAGAAGACATTTTTCTTTATTTTTTTTTTATTTTTTCTCCCTATCAAAATGGCGTCGTTTTGAACGCGTGGCTTGGCACCGTGTAATAAATGTCAAGCGTAATGCTATGTATATTAAAATAGTGTCCACGTCATCGCCGGTCAAACATGAGAATGATCGGAACTTCCGCCGGGTGTAAATTGCAACTAAATCAAAAAATCATGTATTATAGAGCTATTTTTAAAGATTATGTACAATATGCAAATTCGAAAATAATTGATGTATTTTTCGATTATTAACCCTTAATTATTATATGCAGAAGACTCACAATTCAAATAAATGGATGTCAAAAGCCATTCCAATTTCCCAAGACGCAACTAAAAGATAAAGATTACCGGTGAATCCATTGGCAACAATTTGTTTTGGAAAAAGAAATGAAGTATATATATATATATATATATATATATATATATATATATATATATTTATTTATAATTATAGGGGCAAGTTGTGTGAATCTGAAAAGTATATAACACAAAAAATGGAACAGTAAATATCTGGAGAACAGCCCATCTTACGTTTGTAGTCACATAACCCCAAATTCACCCAACACAAAGGCAAAATCTTACCGATACGTGTCTCCTCGCACTTATCCTTTTCCAATTTTGAATTTCACCAGTCAAATTACTCTTATTCTTTTTGTAATGTCACAAAAAATCGTTTATTTTCTTAATTTGAATTGCCTTATTTATTTTATTTATTAAAATAATATGTGGATCAATAAATAAAGGTAAGATGAGAACAATAGCATATAAATTATATTTCTCGATGAACATTATATATATTTTCTTGATGTGCGTGAAAAATGAAAAGAGATTTATAATTTGATGGGACATAGTTATATATATTTTATTCAACTACAATTAAATAAATAAATATTAATAAAATTATAAATATATCGATCACATGTCACTCACCATTTGTAAGCAATTAAGTAGTATTATTTATTTTATGAAATAAAATAATTTCACTAACAAGAAAAAGAAAATATTGACTTGAATTAGCAGTGCTAGTAGAAAATGCTTGCAAATGACAAGCGGCATATCGATTCTTGATTGCGAGATATATAAGTTTAATAGTAAATTTTAAAATATTTATAAATGATCCTACATATATAGATTTATCTTATTTCTTTTTGATGAGGGGGAAAATACGCGTGCGTCTAACATAATATTCTGAAGCTGCCGATAACATTTTTGGTCTAAAACCAAAAAAAAAAAGACAAATGATGACTTGATGAGGAACCAAGAACATGCATCTTCTTCATAGATATATGAGCATATTCAAAAGGATAAGCTGATTCATAAAGGTGGATGTATGCGCTCACCTCCATTAACCAAATTTACGAAAAATGAAATTGTGGAAAACGAAATTGATAGCAGCCCATGCATTTGGCTCCACAGGTGGGAGTGGGACCCGTATGCCAGTTTTTGCATGTTCAGATGGGGCCCACTCACTATTCTTGGATTATTTGAATGACACAGAAAACTTATGAAAAGGAAATATAGTGGTTGGATTGTCCTAAAAAGCCCCAGCCTTGGAAATATATTTTGCAAATTCTTCTATAACGTCGCTGCATATGTATTTTCTCTCCATTGTTGGATAATATTATCCTATAATAATAGTAGGAGTGTGAAAATATTTTCTAATATTTTTTTATTTTTTCATCTCTAGTAATATATGATTAAAAAAAGAAAAACTAATATTTTCTTATTCATCATTTTCCAATGAAATTTTTACAATCAAAATAAACACACCATAAAAGAACAAGGACGACAAATATTGATATAACATTGTCATGGTATAGTGCTTGGACATATTATATTCAAGTTACTATATAATTTTTTGAATTAATAGTATTTTATTTCTCAAACTTTTAACATTTTCTATAAAATATCTCGAACTTTTGCTTTCTTCTAAAAACATTCGATTTTTTAGCGTTTTTCATAAAATATTCTGTTATACAAAATTTAATGGAAAGATAACTCTTCTTGAACTGACTGCAGTTAAGTTGTGAATTCTACACCACCAAGTTGATAATTCAAGACTTCTCATATGAGATGAGTTATTTTTCAATCATCGAATTTTGTATAGCGGGATATTTTATAGCAAACACTAAAAAATCAGAGTTGTTTAAGAAAAAACAAAAGATCGGAACATTTTAAGAAATACATTGAAAGTTTGGAGCATAAAAACACTATAACTCTAATATTTTTTAAGTCGAAAAAATAATGCCTAAAGAAAATATGAAATTAATAATAAAAATGAGTACAAAGGGATACTTGAAACTCCTACACTGAACCAATAATACAAAGTTTTCTTGTTAAAGGATAGACGGTATATATGCAAATGGGGGAAAAAAAAAGAATAAGAGATGAGTAATTCATGGAATTAAAGGAATTGAAAATATAAATATAATTACTCTGAGATGTTGTAATAAGACACGACGGAACAATCTTGGATTCGTCGAAATAGAATACTGTGAAATGTTAGTTGTTGTCAAAACAAAATTAAGAATAAGCCGAGTCGAAGAAGACCTCTTTTTGCAAGGCAAATTATGCTCTGACTAGAGCTCACAAATTGATGTATCCTCCCCAAAAATACAACGAATTCGCCTTCTTCGTAGTAGCATCACAAACCAAGAAGCTCCAATGAACAAGATGATAGCGAAAACTAAGAAATTTATGACTATTTTTTAAGTTGCAATGGCTAGTGAAAGTGCATGTATTTTTACACATGAATTGTCATTTAATAGACAACACTCAAGAGGTCCAGTGCGAGTACTTCGATGTTTCCTATTTCTGCAGTTGGAAACTTTTTGTGTATGAAGTCGGCGTTTTTTGGTAAGGATCTAGGGCAAAGATATGTGCAAGATCTATGGCGTGTGCATGTTTATTTACTAGATACTCTTACCTTTCATGGAGCTTGTTCGTTTGAAATATTTACAGCCTTGGAAATATTCAGCTTGTTGTGTTTTGAAAATATATTTAGGGTTTCTTCAAACAACCCTAAGTATATATTTGGACAATGACAATCTCGGAGAGGCTGGAATAACTAACAAAGACTGAGCGCCCGAAAGGGGCATCAGATTAGTAGCTGTAACAGCTATAGAGCTGCCAGAGATGTTTGGACTCTGATTTTGATTCTCAGTGGTCTTTCTATATTCTTTCTCAAACTCAGAGTTGATGTTTTAGTTTTGAGTGTTCTGTCTTTACTGTTAAATGGGAGATCTATATCATGCTATCGCAGACCCTGCCTTGTCGAAGTTGGAAGGGATTTGCTTTAAGGGTAGCCAGAGCGGAGGTTCACAAACAAATAATCATGCAAGGCACAAGCTTAAGGTATGCACATTCTCAAATCTTAAAATCAAACTTATGATCACGTTAATGGTGTTTATGAACTTTTTCAAGGTTTTTTTACCCACAAAGCATGGGTTTTACCCTTCGTGCTTCCACGAAGACAACATAACTTCACAAATCTTACCACAAAACACAAATGACTTATCAGTGTTTAACATATTTCAATAATCACCATGAGACTTACACATAAGCATGTTGTTAAATATATATGATAACAATGACAAAATAAAAAGAAAACACAAATATAGACATACAAAAACATACACCAACATCTTAAGCTTATTTTTATCACGGACGGCCCCAGTTGGTGAAGGTTGTTCCAACCAACATTGATGAGGAGTAATTCCTACATCAGCGCTGGATACTTAATTATAAGTTTATTTCGAATTATTTATTAATTTGTTCCAATTAATATTATTGTTGTTGAAAAAATAACTAACACAACGCTGGATATATCTAGAGCGCTAGGAACTCTTCCAAGCAAAAACAAAAGTTAAACATGAGTCATCATCGGCGCTGGAAAAGAGAATAAGTAAAGCCGCTGATGACCATACGACAGAGCAGAATCGGCGTTGTCAAAAGAAATAAACATAGTCATCATCGAAGTCAATCAAAGATAGCAATATCCAGCATCGTTCCCGACTTAAGACGAGATGAGAAGATTCAGCGCAGTTCAAGCACGTGGTTCCCAGCGTTGGATAAAGGGATGAAAGAGCACTCGACAAAAGCCGCAAGTTAGTTACTGAGAAGAATATCCGATGATAATGATTGTAATCCTCGTCCGTGCATGAGGAGTACCTGAGTTGAACTAAAATGTCTTTTCTATCACGATGTATTTCTTATAAATAGCACTGGCTCCTCATTTGTAAGGTTCACACTATCATTAATACATTTGTCCGACATTTGCTCTTCGAATTATTTTTTCAAGATTTCTTCAAGTGTTTACTGATTATCCGGCAAACCAGGTTTATTTTCTATGGATTATCAGTATTTTAGTTAGGGTGTTATTTTATGCTTCACCAAACATGGATTTTGAACGTAAAAATAGAAAATAAATAACATGTTAAATGAAGCTGCGGTCTTACTTTAACATGAACTGATCAGAACAAAAGATAGTTTCGCCGGAACTGAACTTTTTAAAAGCCTTCTGTGGCAATGCAGTGGGATCCTCTTGATTTAACAGTAAAAAGAGACGAACTAGTGTTTGAATATTTAAATATGTAGATGATTTTGAATTGCTAAAGGTAAGGAATATAATAAATGCTAAGAGAATCTTGAATTTGTATTGATTTGGGCATAATTTCTGTTGATGAATTGATTGTATCTTTACAATGGTAACTCTCAACCTATTTATAGACTATTACAACTGAAGGGTATTTTAGTGATTTCAACTCTAAATACGGAGCGTATTTTTTTTTTTTTATCATTTTAGCTCTTGTTCTTCTTGAGGCCAAAGAGTAGTTTCATCTCTTCATATCCTCGAGTGCCACGTCGGTCGACAACGAATATTCAATCGCTTTCTTGTTTAAGGGGTTCTCATGGGACTACGTGTAGAAACGATTATGGAACCACTCCTAGCATCCTAGGTGTTGCATTCAATTTTTTCGAGGATCGTCTCTTGGTTTATCTAAATTCACCAGTCATCAATTAAACCTAGCAAGCTTCTATTAATTTAATTAAAGCACATATGAGTTTAGAAATACTTGAAGAATTCATAGGAATTCATCAATTAAATCGCTGAACAAGGCATCGGACTTTGACGCTCCGTTTGACCCCTCAAATGATCTCCTATCACATTCTGACCAGAAATACGATTTCTTCATTTTCGGAAGAGCCTTCTGTGGCCACCTATTTTGTCTCAATAGGAGTTTCATAGAAGAAGTTATGGTCATTCTACGGAGACTGCCAGAAACTAATTTCCTGCAAAAACTGACTCGAGCTATGATCTTCTGGATTATATATTGCTCAATCTCCGACGTCGGATGGACGACGACCTTCAAAGATTTTCCAGAGAAAACACCCACTCAACAGGCACCGTTCAACTCTCACAAAAATCTTTACGTGATTCGTATATTCTGTTATGAGAGTTGATATGTATTTATAATTATAAATGCAGAATATGCACCTGACTTACGAGTTGAGTTATTTTTCTCCTACTGGGCTTAGAAGAGTTTAGGCCAACTCAGGGATCAAAAACAAGGATAAAGATGTGCCTCGAACGAATTAATTCTTATGATCAGCTCAGATTATAATTAATTCATTAATATTAATTCATTCCACTAGAGAATCAATATTGACTTACCCCTTTTTGTCAATGATGAGTCGTAGCTTGTATTTAGACTTATCGAACCCCCGTATTTAAGATATACATCATCCATCAATTAATTAAAGCTTCTTCCAACTTATATTTATTAATTTCTTATTAATCATTAAGTAATACCACTCAACCTTATTATTGCACCTGAACTTAATCAACATACATGGTTTAGTGCAATAAACCTTTTGAGCTTCTTAAGGAGATGTCATCATCCTATACCAGATACGGTCACCTAATACATATTATCAAATGTCATATATATATTTCTATCACCCAAGATATATAGTACTCAAGTTAATATGTAACTTTCACCTATAGTAAATCAAAGTGATACACAAATTTATATATACACCCGAAATCTTATTAGCATTTAGGTCATGTTAAGTCATTGAAATCTTGATTCTTCACTTAGGTCAGACAGAAGAATACATCTCACTGTGATCCTATCAATACGTTTACACGTACCAACATAGACAAGTAGTCAAGACAAACTACTTCCATCTATACTGCAGCCTAAACCAAAAACTCGTTCTAGAGTCATCTTGGTTGTGATCGATTTTATATCTCTTAAGGTTATTCCAATTATATGGCCTTTTGTGATCTACAACACACCATATAATCTACTTATATAGAGATAATTGGACATTCATATGCAATTATGAACAATTCAGATAGGCGACAAGATAGTGAACTTAGGAATCATTATATAGGAATCATTGTATACAAGCATAAAAGTTCTTACTTTCAGTATACAAATCCAACAGATGCGCCACAGAGTGTCAACTATAAAACATTTTTTCTCTTCTTCCCTAGCTTTGCATTTCCTAGGTGGTCCACGTAGTGATCAATTCTGTTGACTGGTCTTGAACCCTTCTCAGAGTTCTTTGGGTTATTTCCTTTTTCGTTTCTTCTATCATCTTATTTAGCTCTGCTTTCCTTGGCTAAATAAACAGATCTGCATGTTGAGGAATTCTGTTCGGCCTTCACTTGAATGTTTAATCTCATTCTTCTTTATTTTCTTCAACCTTGACTTTAGCTCTAGGAAAGTCTCTATCTTCAACCCTCGTCTTGAACTTTGGAAGGATCTTCAGACTCCTTTCTGTGTGAGCTTTCCGTCGAGTTTATTGGGCCTATGGTGCAGGTATTTGGGCCTACTTCATAATAAATAAGTGGGCCCTAATAGCATCCTCATTAAACCATTAGTTATATTGTGTTGAAGACTCGAGATGTTTTCGAGGTTTTTGACTATTTGTTTTGTAGTTGTCGCACTTGCATTCATTGTGCTTGTGAAAAATACGTTATCTTTTCTATTCTCAGGTTTAGTTGTAATCTGTTTTAGTTTGGAACATTTGAGTATATCTCAGTTTCTTTGTTGGGGTTGGGTAGTGAGTGTCAGTACTAAAATCTAAGTAATTATGTGGTGCATGCATTGCTAGCTTTCACCGTTGGCATAGATTTGGAAAGTGGCTTAGGCTTATGAGCCGGTTCTTGTGTAAGTCCTCTATAACTTATCTTTAAGTAGTGGAAATGTTTCCCTGATCTTGGCCCCCAAACGTACGTGTGATTACACCGAATTAGGTAATTAACCAAGTTGTGTGTGTGTTTATCGATTTCTTTATTACTTTCTTCTTATTCGTTTGTATGTGCGGAGTATCACTGCTAGTGTGTGGTTGTTGGTTACTCATACTTTTATGTAATGTGAGTTTGATCTTTTTCAGCTAGACAAAATCTCTAAATCATATGTAGGATTAAGGGTATGCAAGTTTTATTGAAAGCTCCTATTTATAGACAAGTAATACATGGGTCTAAGTCTAACCTCTAAGTAACTATCCACCACATTGAATATAAAGGTAAAACCTCCAAACATGCATTACACATATAGGTATAACCTTCACTAACTTTACTCACAATACTGCAACTCTTATAACTGATTCAAACATGGTCGTAAAACCTTAATTGTTACCACATGTACCACATGTACCACATGTTGAAATAACACTTCCGTCCACGAAAAAGTGCCCTACTTACCCCTTTTTTTTTTCCACGAAAAAGTGCCCTGTTTACCTTTTTGTACATTCATACCCTTTACTTTTCAATTTATTTACAACTTATGCCATTAATAAATCCACTTTTATTTAATCTATGCAATTAACCCACACAATTAACTCACTAATTAAAACTACGAAACCAACTCCCCCACGCCTAATCAATCCCATTTATTTATTTATTTTCTTAATTTTCAGTTTATTTATTTATTTTCTTAATTTATTTTTTTTTATTTTTTTATTTTTTTATTTTTGGTTTAATACATATCAAATATGATGCTCTCGAAAACCTAGCGCCGCCTTTCCGTCTGGTTCGTTTTTGCCGTCATGGATTCCGGCCGTTTGCCTCATAGCGTCCAGGATCGTTCGGCACTCAACCTCCCTATCGTCTCAGCCAACTTCTCTCCGCGGTCGTCTCCTGGTGCTTCCGTCTCACAAAATAGGGTGCTTCCTGAAAACCCTAGTACCGTCGACACAAACCCTAATGGAGGGGCAAACCTTAAGGATCCCTTGGGACCTTCGTCTAAACTTCCCATGAACAACCCCAGCGCTACGGCAGCGAAAACACAAGACGTTGGGCAGAAGAATTATGCTGCTGTGGTGGCTCCGAGAACAAAGCGCCCTGACTTGCCGGCACATAAATATCAAACCCTTAACGCCAAAACTGGAGGGGACGTGGACTTTCTGCCCATTCCCAAGGATTTCTATAGACAGCGGGTTGATGAATTCAAGTTCGCGCTCATTGGACGATTGATGATACGAAAAGGTGTTAAACCTCGTTTAACACATGAATTAAAAGCTGAGCTCAAACGTCTCTGGAACATCCCTAATGACTGGCATTTAATAACCATGGGAAAAGGTTTTTTCACTCTTAAATTCCGTTCATTGGAGGACAAGAAAATTGCGAAGACCAATCAGATTCAGGAATTGATAGACGGACAATTGCGTCTCCGCGAGTGGGTTCCCAAATTTAATCCTTATAAGGAAGTTTCCTCCATAGCACAAACTTGGGTACGCATCTATTACTTACCTATTGAACTGTGGCACCCTGAGGTTATTGCTGCGATTGGCCGCTATTTGGGAAATCCAATAAAGGTTGATGGATGCTCGGGGGCAGGTGAAGTAGGTCACTATGCTCGTGTCTTGGTGGAGATTGACATGTCTTTGCCTCTCAAAGATGGGCTGAGAATGGATGAAGATGACGGTGCCTTTCACGTGGAGTTTTATTATGAGAGCTTGCCCCCGTTTTGCTCGCGTTGCAAAATCACAGGACACACCACGGATAAATACCAGAAATCCAAGAAAACTCAGAATGTTGGTCTTAATGGAGACAAAGATACCAGCGTCAACGAAACCAAGAAACCAGATAAGGAGTGGCAGTCTAAAGAGAATAGCAAAAAGGGTCAGCTGCATGGAACTAATTCTGGTAACAGATTTGAGGTTCTGGAAAACATCAACATTGAAGATTCTAATGGGAGAATCTCAGGCCCGGACTTGCTTGAAAAAGTTTCTACTGTTGCGGTGGAGGATTCGGTTCAGGACAATACTCTACAGGATCCTTTGGAGAGTACACGAGAGATGGAATTGATTGTCAATGAGGCTGACGTGACGGTGGTGGATACGGAAACTTCACAAAAGGAAACCTCTGTGCGCGAGCCCAAGGCCGATGACAGGGAGGAGAGGGCTACTCGGGTGGCTGATCCAACTTGTGAAAGTGAAAGAGGTGATGATACTTCTGTTCTCAAGGCTTTAGCTATGGAAAACGCTTTGAAAATTCAGCAACTTGAGTCGTATATTGTCGGCCTCTCTTCCGAAGATGCTCAAACGACAGTGAAAAGAGGACGTGGGCGCCCTCCCAAAGAGGCGGGACGGGGAGGACGTTCGGGAATTGTTCCGGTTCACATCACCGATGGAGAATCTATTAAGAACAGGTTACGAAACTCCATGGAGTTGGGGCTTAATCCCAAAAATTACATTATCGAGCAACCGGTGAGGCCAAGTATAAGCACGATGCATAATTTAGTTGCTCAGAATTGGGCTGATCAAGTGGAGATGGAGGAGACTCCATCACCTGATACTTAATCTTCTCTATGAATGTGCTTGTTTGGAATGTCCGCGGTCTCTCAGACGATTCTAAACAGATTTTAAGGGAGCATTGCCGCTCCTTTTCCCCACTCATCTTGGGTATTATTGAACCAAAGTCTGGTTTCCACAAAACACGTCCTGGGTTTTGGCATTCCCTAAATCTTACGCCTCGCCATCAAAACTGCCGGCGGCCTCGCCGATCTAATATTTGGTTCTTTGCTCAGCCTACGGTTGTCACGTTTATTTGTTTTTCCTCTGATCAGGTGGTTATTTCGGACTGTTCTTGGCAGAATATCATGTTCCGTGTGGCTATTATTCATGGTGCTAATGATCCCATTCTCGGAAGGGAGCTCTGGAGGGATCTTTTACAGTTTAATGATGGTAATACGATCTTCATTGGCGATTTCAACGCCATCAAGGGTGATCATGAACGGCTGAGCTCAGTCTCGCCTTCTCGGGGCTCTTGTGTAGAGTTTTGCAATTTTATTGACTCTACGGGTTTTATTGAGCCGGCCTCCTCCGGCCTTTACTATACTTGGTCAGGTCGCCGCTTTCTTCCAGATCATGTTGAATCTCGACTGGATAGAGCTCTCGTCTCAAGTGAAGGAATATTAAACCGAATTAATGCTCCGTTTGCCCGATGATCGTTTCTTGGATTATTATTAATTTATCATACAACGATTAATCCTAACATGCTCCTATGAATTTAACAACTGCACGTTGGAGTTAGAAAATACCTGAAGAATTCCTAAGAATTCGTCAATCTGTCGCTGAACAGGTCAGTCAGCTTCAAGCCTTCGTTTGAAGCCTCCAACGTCCTCAAATCGTATTTCACCCGGAAATACGACTTCTTCGTCTTCGAGAGAGCTTTCCGTGGCCGCCTGATTCGTCTGAATCGGAGTTCTGTGGAGGAAGTTATGGCCGTTTTACGGAGACTGCCAGAACTTGGTTTCCTGCGAAAATCTGACTCCAGCTCTGATCTTCTCGACTGTATCCCGCTCAATTCCCAACGTTGGATGGACAACGAGCTATGGAAATTCCCAAGACAGAAATCACCTCACGTTTTCCTGCGCAAATCTGACTCCAGCTCTGATCTTCTCGACTGTATCCCGCTCAATTCCCAACGTTGGATGGACAACGAGCTATGGAAATTCCCAAGACAGAAATCACCTCACGTTTTCCTGCGCCTCTCTCTGCTCTCAAAACCCTAATTTTATCAGTGTGTTTTCCTGAGAGCTGACAGCTGTATTTAAAAATACAGAAAAGGGGGAGGGGGCGCCAGTTTCTAGTGAGGGCCGAAAATCTGCCCTACTTGGGCTAGGAGACATTGGGCCAGCCCAGGGACCAGATACAAGGAATAAAGATGGGCCTCAAATAAATTAATTTATCTATGGTCAGCCCAGACCATAATTAATTTATAAATATCAGTTCATTCCACTAGAGAACCGATACTGACTTACCCCTTTATTGCCGGTGATGAGTCGGGGCTTGTATTTAGACTTATTAAATCTCCGTATTTAAAATATCCGACATCCATTAATTAATTAGAGCTCTGACAGCTTAAATTAATTAATCTCTTAATAATTCCTTAAGCAGTACCACTCAAACTTTATTATTACGCCTGAACTTAATCAACCTGCAGGGTTTAGCGTAATAAACCTTATTGAGCTCCTTAAGGGGATGTCATTATCCTATACCGGATACGGGTACTAATACAGATAATCAAATATCATATATTAACCGCTATCACCCAAGATACAGAGTACTCGAGTTAGTATATAACTTTCACCCATAGTAAGTCAAAGTGATATACGAATTAATATATATATCTGAATACTTATTAGTATTAAGATTTATAAGTCACCGAGATCTTGATTCTTCACTTAAGTCAGATAGAAGAATACATCTCAAACTGTGGTCCTATCAATACGTAATGACGTACCAGTATAGACAAGTAGCCAAGACAAACTACTTCCATCTATACTGCAGCCTAAACCAATAACTTGTCCTAGAGTTATTTCGGCTGTGATCATATTATATCTCTTAAGGTTATTCCAATTATATGGTCTTCTGTGATCTACAACACACCATATAATCTACTTATATAGAGATAAAGAACATACATATGCAATCATGAACACAATCAGATAGGAGATTAGATAGTGAACTTAGGAAACATTGTATACAAGCATAAAACGTTCTTGCTTTCAGTATACAAATCCAACATCAAGCTCTTTCGTCGATCTTTGGAGTAATGTGAATATTCATGTTTTGCCAAGGATTACCTCCGATCACTCCCCGATTTTGCTTCAATGTACTTCGAGAATTGCTCAAGGTAAGCGTTCTTTCCGCTTTCTTAATATGTGGCTGGATCACCCCGATTTTTATGACGTCGTGCGTGATTCTTGGGATGCTGTTGTGAATACTCCTTGCCCCATTCTTACTGTTATGCTTAAATTAAAAAGACTGAAGGGTGTGCTTCGCGATTGGAATCGCAATGTCTTTGGCAATATCGATAATCAACTGGCCACTCTTCAGGAGGAACTTGCTGTGGTCCAGGGCCTTATTGCTACGCATGGTTATACTGACGCTAGTTTTGACGAGGAGGTTTCGAAGCAGGCAGCCATCACCACTATCCTCAATCGCAAGAATACTCATTTGCAGCAAATGAGTCGTGTCTCTTGGTTAAAAGATGGTGACAGAAACACGAACTTCTTTCATCGCATGATTCGCTTCAGGAACTCGAGTTCGCTTATTGGGCATCTCAATATTGGGGGAGTTACTTCTTATGACCAGGCTGCTATTGAACGGCATATTATTGAACACTTCACCAATTTGTTCTCTCAAAGTTCGGTGGTTAATGTGGAACTCGCAGAGCTGGAGGCCAATATTGACATGCAAGTGACTTCTGAGCAGAATAACGATCTTATTGCTGTTCCTTCGGATCTTGAGATTGCTTCTACTGTCATGGGTATGGAGGCGAGTAGTGCTCCCGGTCCTGACGGCTTCTCGGGCACTTTCTTTCATCGTTGTTGGAGCATTGTACGTCAAGATGTCATCAGAGCTGTTCGGGGTTTCTTCCTGAACTCTTATCTTCCTAATGGCTGCAATTCTAACACTCTGGTCCTGATTCCTAAGTCTGATACGATCACTTCTGTCTCTGATCTTCGTCCCATTATCTTATCGAACTTCTTCTTCAAGATTATTACTAAGATTATGGCTGTCAGGTTAAACAAAGTTGCCGCGGCCACGGTTTCCCAAAACCAGTTTGGGTTCATTAGTGGTCGTTCTATTCACGACTGCATCATGCTTGGTTCTGAGGGCTTCAATTGTATGGATCGCACTAATCATGGATCCAACATGGCTTGCAAAATAGATATCAAAAAAGCGTTTGACACTATGAGCTGGGAGTTTATTTTCACGGTTTTTAAAGTCTTGGGCTATCATGAGCGTTTTATCAACTGGATTTCCATTGTCTTTCGCTCTGCCAGGATCTCCATCCTCTACAATGGTCGGCTAAGCGGCTATTTTTCATGCACTCGTGGTGTTAGACAAGGAGATCCTCTCTCTCCCATTATCTTTGGCATTGCTGAGGACGTGCTGAGTCACTTGTTTATCAATTGTGTTGCCTCGCGTCATCTGATTCCTATGAGCTTTTGCAGGACGACGCACTTTCCGACTCATTTGCTCTACGCGGATGATGTTTTACTTTTCTGTAAAGCATCTGTTCGTAACGCTAAGAAGATCAAACACATTTTGGAGTATTATGAGTCTCTCTCGGGACAGGTCTGCAGCTTGAAGAAATCTCGGATTTATTATGCGAAAGGCGTCAATACTGCCATGAAACGTGGCATTAGTCAAGCTTTGGGTTTCACTCAGGGTGGCAGTAGGGTTACCTATTTAGGCGCTCCGCTGTTTGTGGGGAGGCCGAAAGCTTCTCACTTTGTCAGCATTAAGGATCGCATCGTGCAAAAGTTCTCAAGATGGGCAGGACTTAACCTTTCGATGGCTGGACGTCTTTGCCTCGTCAAATCGGTCATTCAAAGTTCCATCATCCATACTATGATGGTTTTCCGTTGGCCGAAGTCTCTTCTTTATGAACTGGATCGTAGCTGCAGAAACTTCATTTGGACGGGGAAGACTGATCTAAAGCCTTCTTGCGCTGTTAAATGGAATCGTTGTTGTGCTATAAAGGAAGAAGGCGGGCTTGGCATTCGTTCTTTTACTGATATGAACAAAAGTTACCTTATGAAGATGGCGTGGAATTTGATTAAGGGGGAGGAGTTTGCTCATAGGTTGCTCCGGTCAAGATATTTGAATGAGTTTGGTCATGCAAAAAAAAATGTGGCTAATTCTTCGGTGTGGATTGGGTTAAAACATGAGGTGGATGGTCTTGTGGATCAGTCTTTTTCGGCGATTGGGAACGGAGCTAGTACCTTGTTTTGGACGGATGATTGGCTCGGGTATAAGATCTGTGATAGGCTTTTGGTTCCTAGCTTCCTTCAGGGGTCTCTCAAATATTCTGTGTCTGATTATTATTTTGATGGTTGCTGGCACTTTTCTGAAAACTTTGTGTTAAATTTCCCGGATATCGTGTGTGATATTCTCAATCTTCCGATGGATGCGGCGGCGGACTCTCGGTTTTGGAAGCCCTCTCTTCGTGGCAACGTCACTTCTTCTCTAGCTTTTGCTAACAGCTGTCATAGATTCCCGAAAGTTTCTTGGGGAACGTGGATTTGGGATGCGGCAATCCCTGTGCGACGCTCGTTAGTCTGCTGGCGTATCATACATGGTCGGCTCCCGACTATGGACTGCTTGATCCGTCAAGGGGTGGTGGCGCCCAATGTTTGCCAGATTTGTTTCCGCGCCGCTGAATCGATTTCTCACCTCTTCTGGGAGTGCACGACGGTGCGTTTGATTTGGGATACTTTCCTTGGCTGGTTTGGGCAGTCGTTTTTATTGGATTGTTTGGACATTACTAGCTTCCTTGCTATGGCTTGGAATACTTCTTTCAGTTCTCTTCTTCATCGGCTTTGGAAAGTGGGTATCGTAAGTTTGCTGTGGATTATTTGGTCTTGTCGTAATGATATTATTTTTTAGGACAAACCTTTCTCGGTGGTGGGTGTGATTGCGATGCTCAAAGCCTTTTACAAAGAAACTAATAGCATTTCCAAGCTGGGATATATGTCGAATGATTGGAATGATTTTTTAACTCTACGAGCTGTTGGGGTTAAGACTAGGAGTGCTCCGCCGCCTGACTACATCTCCGTTCACTGGTGGCCGCCGGATATTAGTTGGATGAAAGTTAACACCGATGGGTCGGCAACGGGTGCGCCGGGTCCCATCTCTGCTGGTGGAGTTTTCCGAGATCACACGGCTTCAGTTAGAGGCTGCTTTCATGTTAAAGGAGGTTCGGGTTTTGCGTTTGAGACAGAACTGTTAGCAGTCATCACTGCCATCGCCATAGCCCATAGCCGGGGATGGCATCGTCTTTGGTTGGAGGCTGATTCCACTTACGTGGTGGGACTCCTCAATAGTCGTTCCTTGGATGTGCCCTGGCGTTTCCTTACCTACTGGAAAGATACGCTTGCTCGTCTCAGGGACATGGATTTGCGTGCTTCGCATATTTATCGTGAGGGGAACGCGGCGGCGGATATTATGGCTCATTCTTCCCGGGATGAAGGGTGGTGGCCACACGCCATTGTGGAAATTCAAGAGGCGGTGACGCTTGACATGTCCACTCACAGTCACACACGCCGCGTTTGATGGTTGTCGGGGTTGCTGCTGCTATTTCGTGGCTGGGCGGCTGCTTTGTTGTTATTCGTGGTTTGCTGTTCTTCGCCGTGGAGGTGGTGGCGGAGTGGAGATGGCTTGGCGGAGTGACGAGGGTTCTTATGGGAGGGAAGACGTGCTGCTGGCTTCGTCTTACAATGGGGGAGACTGGTTTTTTGGGGGATAGGCGCTGTTTCAGTTGCGTTTGTGATGGTTTCTTGGCGGTCGGGTCTGGTCCTCTGGTTCTTCCTTGGACTCTGCTCTTTTTGCCTTCTTTCTCTTTGTTTCTGCTGGTGGAGAACCGGGATTGTTTGGGGACGATGGTTAGGCCGGAGTTCTGCAAACTTTCCCTCCCGCTCTCCCCCTCCTATGTTTGCTTTCTCTAGACGGGTACTCTTTTTCCTTTTCCCGGTTTTTCCCCTTGGGTTTTCCGGGAAAAGGTGTTAATGAGGCCAGGGGCGGAGCCAGGCCCCTAAAGACAAGGGGGGCAGAACATGATAAAAAAATTTAAAATAACTTTGATAAAAATAATTTTCTATGATCACTCATATTCTGAAAGCGACGTAATATCAAATCATTATCAACTGTCTCAAAAATTTCTTTCTTAGTATAAGTAACTAATTAAACAATCATTCATCAAACGATCGCCCATTCGAGTTCGAAGCTGACTTTGACAATCTAAATAGCAGAAAAAAACTATTTCCACAGTTGTAGTTGTCACAGGTAAAACAAGTGTTAGTTTAATAAACTTATACACCAATGAATATATATCATCTTTTTTTGTCTTCACCATCTCCATTGCAAGACTTCTGAAATTGTGCAAATTTAACTTCTTTATTTTCTTTCCGATCTCCATGTTAGACAAAAGAAAAAGAATGTAGTTTATCAAACTCAACTTTTTTCCAATCTCCACATTTTGCCCCTTTTTCTCAAAATTTTGGTGGGGCAAACTTTTTTTTAAAAAAATAATTATACATATATATTAATATAGTAAGTATGCTAAATTTTTTTTGAGGGGGGGGCAATTGCCCCACCACCTCATAGTGTAGCTCCGCCCATGAATGAGGCTCGGCCCTTAGTCTGCTTCTTGTGCTTTCAAGGGTTGTTTCCGGTTTTTCTTTCTTTATATAAAATCGCATTTATATATTTATTTTCTTAATTTTCAGTTTATTTATTTATTTATTTTCTGAATTTCAAGTTTATTTATTTATTTATTTTTGAATTTTTAGTTTATTTATTTATTTATTTATTTCCAGTTTATTTATTTATTTATTTATTTCCAGTTTATTTATTTTCCATTTTATTTATATATTTATTTTCTGAATTTTCAATTTATTTATTTATTTGTTTTCTGAATTTCAAGTTTATTTATTTATTTATTTTTGAATTTTCAGTTTATTTATTTTTGAATTTTCAGTTTATTTATTTTCCAGTTTATTTATTTCCAGTTTATTTACTTATTTATTTATTTATTTCCAGTTTATTTATTTTCCAGTTTATTTATTTATTTATTTTCTGAATTTTTAGTTTATTTATTTATTTATTTATTTATTTCCAGTTTATTTATTTTCCATTTTATTTATATATTTATTTTCTGAATTTTCAGTTTATTTATTTATTTTCTGAATTTCAAGTTTATTTATTTATTTATTTTTGAATTTTCAGTTTATTTATTTTCCAGTTTATTTATTTCCAGTTTATTTACTTATTTATTTATTTATTTCCAGTTTATTTATTTTCCAGTTTATTTATTTATTTATTTTCTGAATTTTCAGTTTATTTATTTATTTATTTTCTGAATTTCAAGTTTATTTATTTTTGAATTTTCAGTTTATTTATTTATTTATTTATTTATTTTCGAATTTTCAGTTTATTTATTTTCCAGTTTATTTTTATTTTTTTTTTGAATTTTCAGTTAATTTATTTCCAGTTTATTTATTTATTTATTTCCATTTTATTTATTTATTTTCTGAATTTCAAGTTTAGTTATTTATTTATTTTTGAATTTTCAGTTTATTTATTTTCCAGTTTATTTACTTATTTATTTATTTATTTATTTCCAGTTTATTTATTTATTTTCTCAATTTTCAGTTTATTTATTTATTTATTTTCGAATTTTTAGTTTATTTATTTATCAAGTTCATTTATTTATTGAATCGGCACTTTTGTTTAATGTTTTCTCATTTAAATGCTTTCATTTAATTCACCTAATAAAATAATGCCAAATAGTTAGTGCAAGATTAGTAAAAGTAACCACAATACATTAACACTACCCTTTTAGTCTTTTACACCACATTTACACCACCTTTTTCAGCTTTCTTAAAACTCGTGCCAGCACCCAAATGGGGCACTTTTTCGTGGACGGAGGGAGTATATATTTTTAAGGGAAAAATTAATAATGAAAATGAGTATGAGGAGTATTCAAAACCCTTACATGTAAAAAAAAAAAAAAAAGCATATTCTTTGAGGATAAATAGGACACATGTAAATTAGAAATAACATCAATCATGAATTGAGTAAACATAAGCGAAGAAAAAGATCGAATCTACTTCCATGATGGAATTTTGATTCATTCCACAATATTATCAACATTTGATCTGAACCCTTTGAAAATAACATCATTTCTTACTTGTCATATGCTCCAACAAATACACTAATAAATAATGTTAAAAATCTTCTTGTTGTCTTTTCCGTTTTGAATGCAAATAAATTGTGAAAAATAGCTCATAAGTGTAATAGATTCGGCCCTCTGAAACCCGAGCCATTCAAAGAACTTTCTCTAAATTTTAATAAGAGAATTTACAAGAATGCATAAGATTATCAACATTTTCCTAGGAATATGAGCACAAAATATATATTTTATACTGATCATCAATAACAGTCATCATTTTCACCAAATTATCTCTCGTAGCTGTGTTACATAGTGCATTCCAAATGAAAGAAGATACCTTACTCTGGACAAACTTTGCACCATATTTTGATCAAGAATATATATTAGTCTCTTCTACTGCAGATACCTTCTTGAAAAGTGAATTGTACATTGATTTCGTTGGGATTTATTACATTAACCAATTGAGGTGACACATGGCAAATTCCATAAATGTCCTCTTCTAATAAATATTGTATTCTCATAGTGATATTTTTTTCTAATGTTCTATTATTTTTTTGAGATACAATATGCAAATAATATCATGAAATTGAATATATATATATATATATATATATATATATATATATTATAATGAATTAATCAAGCTACTACAAACGAGACCATACACGAACTGATAATCATGCTAGTATATATTCATCCACAAAGAGTATACAATAACTACCTTATTTTGTGTCCATAAAGAATATACTGCAATTTTTTCTTAGCGCATGGCTCCACACTCTTTCTCTTATATTTCAATTTTACAAACTCATGTTTACCGAAAAATCATCATTGACCCACACTTAACAACCACAACTAATTATTATGGAACCTTGTATCCACTAAACATGTGCATTCATCAACTATTCTATTAAAATCCGTGTCAAATATAATGTTTTAAGTGCTTTATGGACAAATGGGGAATAAACTAGACCAAACAAATGAAAAAAATAATTCACATGACATTATTAGAATTTGAACCAATAACTTTTTAAAAAAAATGGTGCTCAATTATGTGTATTTGTTGGCCTAGTGGTAGATGGTTAATGCCCAAGGCCCGAAGTCTTGAGTTCGAGTTCACCGTAATATGATTTTTAATTTTTTTTATTTACTTGTATAATTTATATATATATATATATATATATATATATATATATAGGGAGAGGTTCAAGAAAGAACCATATGTAAAAGAAGACCGGAGAACCATTTTCAGCCATTCGATCATCAAGATCTACGGTGGATGCATCATCTTGTTTGATGAATGCAAATCCTGGGTTCGAATCCTGAAGGGAGCATTTTTTTAAATTTTTTTAGTGCATTAATTTTAACAGCAAATGCATTAATTTTTACAGTGGATGCATTAAATTTGATGGTTCTCCCGTTCTCACAAATAATGTAGTTCTCTCTAGAACCACACCCTATATAATATAATATAATATAAAAAAATTGATGCTCAGTTTTAGCCCTTGAGCTTGGCCTTGTCGACTCTACAATGGTTTATTTACGAGAATACAAGTGTACTATTCTACTACTTCCTTCGTCCATCAATTCGTGTTCTAATTTGTTATTTTGGTTCTTTCAACAATTCGTGTCATACCCATTTTTAGTAAACTATTACTTTAATAAATAAATCACTTTTTCTTAAAAGACTTACCCATTTTTCCACTCAACAAATAAATAATATATATATATTTTTAAAACGCGTGTTCTCTTTTTCTAGGACACGAATTGGTGGACGGAGAGAGTATTATTTAGGGTGATCATGAAAACGATTTATACCGATCGAGGTAAGATGTTTAAATGGGCTTCTTTGACTAACCGTATTAACAACTTTTCAAGGGAGCAAATCTGCTTCTTTGTTGACTAACGTGTATAGATGTGAGAAAATCAAGACAAAAGTTGAAGTATAAATGTCAAGTTATGGGTTTTTCAAGTGTGATACATCGTACACGTAAATTTGTCGCATTATAGATATTTATATTGGTAACTTCTCTAACTGATGATTGATGAACCATAGTTACGGCTTGTTAAGAAAAATCAATTATATTGCTTGCTAGATACTCAAATATCCATAATCAACAATAAATTTTAATTAATTGAACGGCTGAAGCAAAATACTATAGTGCCTAATTGTTAATCTTCAATCATTGTGGATGCAGTTAAAGGGGAAAGTGCATTAATACTACTTTTTAGATCACAATGTGAGACTTTTAATTAGATAAAATATTCGTCTTAGGTCGGAATATTCTATGTGCAGTCCGCATGGCTATAACTACAATCTTGAATTTATCTGTCCATGATTCCTATTTTCCAACTGACGTATCATCTTATTATTATTGTTCCTCTCTAAATCACTGATAGTTCAGTGTAGGAACGAAACCAAAATGTTGCAATTACAATAATATTTTTTTTAATTTAAAATTACGCTATACTTTTAATTGTTGCATTTACATTAATATTTTTCAATTCTTGGCTACAGTATTTTCGGAAGAGTTAATTTGAATATACATAATAATTTATTTAAGTACTTTTTATCAAGGATGTATTACCGTTAAGAATGTGTGGATGCCTCAAATATTGCCAAATATTCAATGCGGTGTTATATTTGCAGTATCCTAAAAATTATGTTGTAATTATAAATTTGCGTTAGATTGTATGTTTGCGAAATTTAACTGAGGCGCGCGACTATAGGAATTGTCATTATTATTTTAGGTGGTCTTGGATACAACCGAGTTTACCGTATAATTGAATTGTATGGTACAATCGGTCTTGTCATTTTCAGACCATGACCCACACATCTGACCCGAATTCGTATCCTGACTTGAACCTTATAACTTATAAGCTCCTCCAAACACCATCTTAGAGGGTGTTTGGCTGAGCTTATAAGCTCCTCAAAACAACTTATAAGCTCTTTCAAAGTGTGACAAAATAAGCTCTTAAACAACTTATAAGCTCCCAAAAACATAAGTTCCTCTACTCTAACTTATTTTTTTATAATCTCATGTGCAACAATCCTTTTAAAAATATTTTTTAACTATAATTTATTATTTTCATCATATATAATTCAAGATCATTTTTCTTCGATTTTCTCTCTCTAAAAAAATATTTTCTCTCTCTAGCAAAAAAAATCTCTCTCTAGCTTATAAACTCAATTATCCAAACACTTTGATAACTTATAAGCTTTTAAAAATTACATTTTATAAGCTCTTGAAACATCTTATGAGCTCCAAGAGCTTATAAGCTCTTTAAAATAAACTTAGCCAAACACCCTCTTAGTTGTGCTCTAAGTCAAGCACGCTTAATCATGAAGTTCATTTCGAGTGATCACCATTACAGAACACTCGTATTATTGATATATCTAGTACCTATTAATTTATTTAAACTCTATTTCAATATACAATATCATTAATCATTCATAACCATATAATATGTCGAGATAATATCTAAGACTTGTGGTGCCGGCGAAACATTGACGGTAAATATATGATCGAATTTAAAATAATAAAAAATTAATATTATCGTAACTAAAAAAAAAGAAAAAGAAAATATGAGTATGAAAAAAAAACAATCAAATATACAATAAAATCAATATACAATCAAATAATAATCGTAATATGCAATATTATCGTAATAAATTATTAATTATTATATTTATTTAGATTTATTAAATTATTAGATTTATTATAATTCAATATACAATATCACTCATTTATTAAATCAAATAATTTATTATTTTAAAATAATAATATTATTAATATTTTGAAAATAATGAATCTAATAATTTATTAAATCTAATAATTTATTACAATAAATCTAATAAATCTAATAAATCTAATAATTTATTATTATTTGCAAATATTATCCTATTTTTATTAATAATCAATATTATCTAATTTTTTAGAATAATATTATGAAATAAAAATCATTTTTAAAATATTCTCAATAATTTAAAAATAAGAATTAAAGAGAAAAATAATTAAATATTTATATATACAAATATAATAAATAAAAATAAAAAAAAAACAAAATTTAAAATTTTAAAAATAGAAAAAATAATATTAACGACCGATTTTTCGATAGTTAATAAATAAAATAACTAAATAAAACAATAAATAAAATGAAAATAATTTTAACGACCGAAAAATTCGGTCTTTAAAAAATAAATATATAAAAAATATCTTTTTATTCAAACAAATATTAAAAAAACTAAAAAATAAAAAGAATATTAACGACCGAAAATTCGGTCGTTAAAAAAAATTGAAAAATAAATTTAATTAATTTTTTTTTTAATTTAAAAAAAATATTAACGACTGAATTTTTTGTTGTTAAAAAATAAAAAATAATAAAAAAATAAAAATTAATTTTAACCACCGAAAATTCGATCGTTAGAAAAAATAAAATATTAAAATAATAAAAAATAATTAGCGACCGAATTTTCGGTCGTTAAAAAAAATTTGAAAAAAAAGTTCGGTCGTGAAACGGTCGTAAATAGGTCGTTAAGGCCGCAAATTTAACGACCGCAATTTTCGGTCGTTAAACGCGTGTTTTCGTGCAGTGTATCACTTTTATTTATAGAAACTGACACTTTTATCTGAGCGTACAGTAAGAGATAACTCTCATACCCCCTCCGTCCCACTATTGTTGGCCCAAAACTTTTTAGCACGGTAATTAAGAAGGTGTAAAGGGATAAAAAATGGTAGGACCTACATTTTTCGAATGATTATTTATTACTCCCTTCGTCCCAATAAAAGTGGTCACATTTCCATTTTGGTTTGCCCACTAAAAGTGGCCACTTTATCAAAATAGTAATGTTTATTACTCCCTTTGTCCCATTGATCTTGTCCCGTATTCCTTTTTTGTTTGTCACATTGATCTTGTCCCATTTCTATAAATAGTAACTAAACACTAAGAATTCTTAATTAACTTATCTCTCCTACTTTATCACTTTATCACACTCTCTCTCCTACTTTATCACATTCTATCTCCTACTTTATCACTTTATTACATTCTCTCTCCTACTTTATCACCTTCCATTTCTCTCTCCTACTTTATCTACTCTCCTTAATAACCGTGCCGAAACTAAATGGGACAAGCCCAATGGGACAGAGGGAGTATTTAATTAAGCCTAATTAGTTAATTTAATTAAAATTTCTAACTAACGATAAACACTCTTTAAATAAACACACACACACACATCACGCAGACATACACACACAACCGCCGTACCCTCTCCCTCTCGTCTGTGTTCTTTGGTCGACGGCGGCGCCGCGGCCGCCGTCTCCTCCCCCTCTCACACTTTCTATGTCTCTCCTTCTTTCACCCTCTGACTCTCTTTCTCATCTCTTGCTTATCTCTCTCTATCGACCTCTATGTCCACCGCTGTCGCCTCCTCCCTTCCACAGACACCTTGACAGCAGTGCTATCGGTGAGGCCCACAGCCACTCCATCTTCTGGGATCTGTAGCAGTAGCAGTCACCGCGGACGAAGCCACAACCATGGCTTGGAGCAAGGGACGATCGCCGGCTTCGTCGGAGCAGCGTCACAGATCTCGGTTTGCGATGCTCGATTCTTATGCTCACCAGAAAAATTATTGCCACAGCCTTAATTCACCGATTCTTTTTTATTTTTCTAATTTGGTTTTTGGTTTTGGTTTTAATTTCTTCAACCTCTGGTTTTGATTTTTGTGCTCTCCAAATTTGGTGATAACACCAATTTTAGGTTTTGATTTTTCTGCTCTCCAAAAAAATTATCGTCATTGATATTTGGGTTTTGGTTTTTGGGTGAGAACAATGTCTTATATTTACACAGAAAACGGAGAATAGAAGCAGTGAGAAGAAAAAGAATCGCCCAGATGTTGAAGAAGGTCTTAATTAATTCATTAATTATTTAAGGGTAAATATCACTTTAAACCCCAAACTATTTCCGCACTATTATTAAAATGCGTTTTTATATAAAAGGAAAAGAAAAAATGATCTCATGAAAGCACAAAGACGCAGACTAGGAGATCGGGACTCAAAAAAGAGATCAAGAAAACAACGAAAAAGAACTCACAAGCCAGAAATGTTTCAACACCCTAAACACACAACTAACTAGTAAAAAGGAAAATCCATATTTGTGTGCTGCTCTTGCAACTCCATTTCATCTGTCCATCTACCGTTGGCGATATTATTCATAACCTGCATACTAGCACTTCTGCCATGATCAATGACAAAGTCTCTAGGCTTATAGCCCATTTCCACTGCGTTCCTGAGGCGATTTTTTATAGTATCTTCTGAACTCTGTGGAACACGTGGACGTTCCATCCCCTTCGGAGGACGGCCCCGTCTCTTAGGCGTCACATTTTCAGCGAGCATTTGCATGCCCTGGTTAACTTGCTCCTCTAACCTACCTAGACGACTAGCAAAATCATCTGTCGTAGTAGTGTTCGAAACCCTGCCATCATGAGAAGTGATGTAATACCCGGGCTTTTGATGACGTGTTTAATTGCTTGAGTTTGAGTAATTAGGGTATAGATCCCTTGTTTGATTACTTGTACAAAGATGAGGAGTTATATGAAGTTTTCTTGTTTTTAAAAAGATGTTGAGATGTTCTTTTGATGATGTGGAATTTTATATCCGTAATTGAGTTTGAGTATTTGAATAATTCGAGATAATTATTTGAATGAGAACGGTGAACTCGGAAGTGAAATCTGAGTCCGTTAAGACGTTTTTGAAATTTTTGACTTTTTGACGATGAATAGTAAAAATACTGCTATTTCGTCTTTTGTCGATTTTCAAAATCTTACGTGCATGTCGTCGAGAAATATTCTTAGTTTTTCGATACGAGTCCAATAATGAAAGTTTTTATTTTTGGACGATGAGTGAATAGTAAATTGGGATTTCTCGATAAACGAACCGAGCTCGTTTATCAGAATTTCGAGAACGGGCATGCGTTTTCTATATTTATATAGAATTACGAGTGTAATGAAAGTGAGTAGGAGTTGAGAGGGCGAGTAACGAAGAGTATGAGTAGTTAGTCGTTAAGACGAGACGAGACGAGACGAAACGAGATATTTAACGACTAAATATCTAACCTACTCTACCCCTAACCACCCCCCCAACCGCCCAAACCCCTTTCCCCTCACTAACTTACGGCTGTTAGCAGCCAACACCCCTCACTTTTAATTTTTAATTATCTCACACACACTAAACACACACACAACTCACACATATCTCCATTGTTGAGGAGTTGGAGCTTTTGAGCTCCGTTTTGAGCGAGAAGACGAGCCCCGATCATCTTTTCGATCACGTATCTAAGTAGGTAAGATCTCTACCTACGTTTTGATGGTTTTCTTTTCGATTTCCGTCGACGTCGAAAAACGTCGATTCTCGACTTTATTTTGAAACGACGTCGGATCGTCGTGAAATTTTAGTATGTTGTTCTTGGGTAGATGTTGAGCATGTTTAATGAAGGGAGTAAGAACGGAACGAACCGTAGCTATGAAACCCATGAGGGCAGCCCCGTTTTTCACATATTAGCTTGTCTTTCGATTTTTGTTTGATCGTTTTGACTTGATATTTGTGCTTAAGGGTATGCTAGAATCGATATATATTAAATTCGTATTTTCCAAGCACGAAAATTGTATAAGTTTTTAGAGTATGATTATTTAAATTCGTGAAGTTTGAGACGTTGCATAATGAATATTATTGCGTATATGTGTTCTACGATATCACATGAGCATGCTAATTGATTTACAATTTATGGATGATAATTGTTGAACGAAATTAAAACTGGAATTCTGTCAAAATTTTACAGCAGTTTCAAGCTTATGTTTCGATGAGTTTTCATTGCTTGATGGCTCTGAAATTTTAGTATATTTATCTATGATATGTGTATTTCGTTGCTGCAAAATTTCATGTCTTTTGGATGATGTTTGCTATTTTAAAGATATTTTGAAACATCCTTGACAGAATCTGTCAACTATTGGTAGACTTTACAAAAACGTTTATATCTATTAATCCATGAAGGATTTTGCATCACCGTTTTTTTTAAACGAAACTAGACTTCAATACTTTTCTAAAAACATAAGATTTCGATTTTTATGACCTCTGAAACAGAGCAGTTTATTATTTCAAAAATGCCCTGTTCTGCTGTCATATTTTTCCAACAGTAAAAGTGTATGAGTTTCATTGTTTATTTGGCAGATCATATGAACGTTTTCTCTTGTGAAATTTTAACCAAATCTTCAAGGATACCTTTAGTTTTGGCTGATTAAATTTTATGGAATTTTATTAAGGTTTGCCTTGGTTTCTAATGGCCTAAACAAAATTGGCAGAGACTGTCAATCTTTGACAGCCTGCACTAAAAGAGCAATATCTCCAAAAACCTTTAACCTTTTTGGTTAACTACCATTTTTAGAGTGAACTACACTTCATGGAGTTTTTGAGATCAATTGGTATGAGAGTTCATGATGATTGAGTTGGTTGTTATGAATTTTTAAAGATGACACAAAAACAGCAAAACTTTCTAGAAAACAACTTGATTATATTTGTTTTGATGGATGATACGATATGACTAAATGGTGTGAGTTGTGAGAGTTATGATTAACGCACATAAATGTTGGTATCTGACACTCGAACAATTGGTGTCGAGTATAAATGATAGTTTACTGATAAAGAGTTTTGATGATTTTGAATTGTTTGGTTTGCGTTGAAAAGATGTCAAGATGTTAAGTTTTGAGTCGAGAGACGAGTTCACGTAGTGAGATTCACGCGTTGAAATCTCGTGGCTGACATTATATATGAATAGGTCATGCCGAAATTTTTAGTGAAATTAGAATTTGAGCATAGTCAATTCTTGTTGACCCGTGACTCAAATACATGCCTAATGGAAAGTTTAACTTTCTAATCGGTTAATTAGACGAGATGAGAGCGAATAAATCTGCTAAGAAAGTGGACTTTTCGATGTGTTAAATATTTCTTTTAATTGAAGCGCTGCTAATTATAACATAAGGATGTTATAATTAATGAGTAATGACGAGAGATAATAATTGTTATATTGATTAACAATCAAGAGAGATGAACATTAGAGATACTAATGTTTCATAAAAGAGATTAGATTATTAATCGAGGTTTCTTTTATAACTTCTCACCAATTCTTCATAACGATGAAGGTCCTTTTGGGAAGTAACGACTTGAGGGAGAGAGTGACGTTACTCATTGATACAGAGACACAACGAGGTGGGCATTACTTTTACTATACGTATATAGAGATCCCCTACGTGTCGTAGGCCTCTTATACGAATGAATGCATGAGATGATTTAACTGTTAATTTCAGTTTTATATATCTATCAAACGAGTTTAATGCTACCTTTGAACAAGTTATTTCGTTACAAATTTTTGAACTGGAAAATATTACAACTGTTGTCTTGCCATAAAATGTTTAAATTTTAGTATGATATCTATCTGCTTTGGCTTTGCCAATGATGCAATCGAATTCGAGTCCTGAGCAGTTGATAGCTATCCTGCCAGGGCTAGTGTACACCAGTGACCGTGAGTCATCTAGCGGGTTGGCCGGTCAAGTGACCGTGAGAGGTGGCCACCTCTCCGGCACACAGTTTCAGATATGATAGATTACAAAAGAACTTAGTCTGATCAGACGAACTTTAAGAATCACAAATGAACTTAGTAAGCTTGGGCCTTTTTAGCGAAAAAACTCCCTTGCTGTACTGATTATGATGGCATGACAATTTACAGTTTTGAAGCATGTATTTTTATACCTAGGCATACGTGCCCACTGAGTGCTTTTGTACTCAGCCATGCATATGTTTTCTAAATGTGCAGGTTGAGCTGATGTGATGATGGTGCTGCAATGAGCGGAGTCTCCAGGGTTGTTAATAAATAGTTAACCTGTCTAGAACATGTCTTCATACATATGTCTAGCTACTTTCCGCTGCAAGATGTTGTTGATGTTATAGTATGTTATGTCATACGTTGAGTCTTAAAAGAATGGTTTCATATGATGTATAACTTGATTAATGATATTAATTAAGTTTTATGTTGTCTTTCATAGACTGTTCAAAAGAGTATTAATGAGTAAATACGACGATTTTTCTTAGGTTGAGTAAGATTTACGTTTTCAAATGACGCCCCTTTCTTTCCCTTATTCTTTAACCCCATCCCTAGTCGTAGATCACTCGGCTTAACTATCCTTAGTTAAGGCGGGCTGTGACAGAGTGGTATCAGAGCGAAGGAAAGCTCTGAATTAGAAGTCTTGAGTTTAGTCTAGAATGAATCACTAGACTAATAGTTATTAACAACCGTGAGCTCAGCGCACCATCACACCAGGCTCAACGAGGTATGTAAAATTTCAAAGTTTATTTGACGTTAAATTTTGAAGAGCATGATGTTGAGGTTATATGATGAGTTATGATGTTACACTTTAAAGGTGCATAGTTTGAGTTTGAGGATGACAACATGATTAATAATGAGTTATTATGTTGTAAGAGCATATGTTGATGTTACATGATGAATCATGAGAGTGTTTATATCATATGATGTTATATGATTGAGGATGCATAATTATGAGTTATGATGTGATGTATTTGAGATGTTTTGTGATGAGAATTGTTTGAGCAGTTGTGATAAGTCACGATGATTTAGATGAAGGAATCTAATGTCATTGTTAAGAGAGATTTTTTTTACTAAGTAGAAGGATGAAATGAGAACTTGGAGCTAAAGCTTGAGAGAATTAGCAATTGCTTTAAGTACTTGTTGGTTTGAGTTATGAGTTTGAGTTATGAGCTTGAGTATAATAGCATGATTAATGATGAGTTATTAGCATGTTGCAATGAGATATTGTACGATATGTTGAGTTGTTTTGTGACGCGAGTTTTGCTAACGCAACCTTAATGGTACTTGAGGAGGTATCATGAGCCATAGTCTTTGGAGATGGCTTTGAGAGAGAATTGTTGAGTTGTCTTACTGAGTCACGATGATTTAGATTAAGGGATCTAATATCATTGTTTAGAGAGATTCTCTACTGAGTAAAGATGGGACGAGATGAGAATTTAGATGTTTTGAGCTTGAGTTTTAAGATAACAGTACTACTTAATAGGAGTTTTGCTAAGTTATGTTTTGTTTATTTCTGTTGCTGGAGCCAAGTAAAGTTAGTTCCTAGAGTCACCTTTAAGTTCTCCTTATAGGTTGGCCAAGACTGTTGGCACTGCACGAAAGTGGACTGCTGTGAGATCGAACTCAGGGAAGATCGGATACGAGGACGAGGCGTACAGTATGTGGTACAGAGATACCCTAGCAGATTTTCTAACACATGTTCAAAGACTATGAAATGATGAAAGCCTTATGGTTGTTACTAGATTGGATGGCATCGTGCACCTTATCCCCGTGCTACCAATCGAGTGGTAGGATTGAGCAAGGAAGAAAGCCTCTCAATATGATGGGACAGGTCGTCTTGAGCGCTGGACCCACAGGAGATGGGATTTGTTACAGATACCTAGATTTTTCTATGCGGATCTACTGACCGGATGCTTGTTTCCTACCAGGGACTCCAGAAGAGTGTAGTAGATATCGAGTCGATCCTTGAGTATCAGTTACCAAAGATGATAAAATGTTAAACGATAATGAGGATGAGAAGTAGCCGAGGAGGGCTAGAGTTGATGAGGATGAGAAGAGAAGCCGATGTAGGCTAGAGCTAAGGATGATCTTGAGAGTATGCGCGGTACACCCTCGTTTTTGATTAGTTGCAATTACATTGCGATGTATATAACTTACTTAGGAGATACTGGTACTTGAGATTTTGACATGATGATAGATAAGCATGCGAATTTAGTACCCTACTGATGTTAAATAGATGGATGTTCCTAGAGTGCTAAAGTAGCAACTAGATGAGTTAACTGGTAGCAATTACCGTAGGAGGTCCAGACCGAGACATAGTACTATTAATGGTGTCGATTTAGAAGGGACATTACGATAGATACTATGGTTTTTGTAGGGTTTATATAACCCCTTTATGTAAGTCCTCTAAAAAGAGGCATTCTACTGATGGATATATTAGGTTGACCAGAGTGGTCTTTTTGTTAGCATTTCGTGAGTGCTTATTGCCTTACAGATGAATGTTAAAGTGACCGTGAGGGTTTCCTTAAAGTTGAGTTAGTAAATTGAACTTGAGTTTCGAGGATGCTTAGAGCGTTGGTCGAGTTGAGTTTTCCTTTTGTGATTTCAAAAATGCCTCAAAGATGTCATCAAGAGTGTGATGTGAAGGATAGGCGGGATAATACTCCGCCACCACCACCGTAACATGAGAGGAGAGTCGAAAAATATTGAACTTTCGAAACAAGAGTCTAGAACATAGGACCCTGAGTTTAAGCTTTTAGCTTGCTGGTGCGAACTTAAGTTTTGTTATGTATAGTATGTTGAGGGTTTAGAAGACACAGAATTTCCAAGTTCGGGATAGTATATCCCGTGTGACTGGGGAGTGATTATGTTGGACCTGGCCAGTCCGCATGATCCAAATCTCAGTAGACGTGTTTTGGGTTTATAAACCCACGTGTTTCAACTTTCGGTTGAAAAGCCAGATGAGTTCTTACTCTAGGTCATTTTTGTTCGACCTGGTAGTTACTTCATTCCACCCTCTGGTCATTCATTTGAGTCTCTTGAACAATTTGTTTTGATGTCATTATAGGGTTGAACCCTTACAACTTTTGAGTTATCCTAGTAGATTCTTTTGATGTATAAGACTAGTGAGAGGCACGTCAGAGGACTTTAACACCCGAGCAACTGGTAAACTACACCTGAGAACAATTCAAGGCTACTCTTGAGAAGTATGTACCGAGGAGTACAGTAAGCAGCGAGAGGTTGATGATCGAAGTTTGATGCAAGGAAAGAAATCGATTGTAGAGTATAACTGAGAATTCTGTGAGCTATCATGATTTGCTCATCAGAAGATGGATACTGATGAAGAGATGTCTGAGTTTTATGTGCCGGTTTAAGGCAGGACTTTAAGGTAGTATGGGCAAGTTATTGGATGCATCAGTTAGAATCCTGTTTAATACAGGAGCCTCGCATTCTTTAAGTGTTTGAAGCATGTTACCTTCAAACTCGAACCAAAACGAGCTAGTCCCAAGTTGAGAGTAATCACTCCTGTAGGAAGAGCTACTACAGTTTCTCACATGATTTCTAAACTAGAGTTTGAGTTAGGATCACTAAAGATGAAAACAAGAACCTTGCACTTAATGCCTATGTGGAACGTAGACATTATTCTAAGGATGGACTGGTTAGCAGAGAACTTTGCCCCGATTGATTGTTAGAAGAGACAGATAACTTTCCAACCACCTGGGAAGGAACAGACATGTTTTCACGGCATTGATAGAAAGAAGAGAGTTCCAATCATTTCGGCACTTCAGGCGTCGAAATTGGTAAAGAAGAAAGGAGCACAAGCTTACCTAGTTTACTTGAATGATGAAGGAGAATCAAGTAAAAACTTTGAGGATGTAGTAGTGGTAAGGGAATATAGAGATGTATTTCCTGAGGTCTTACCAGGATTGCCACCAACAAGATAGTTGGAGTTCACTATCGACCTAGAACCTGGATCAGCACTAGTGTCGAAGGCACCCTATAGAATGGCGCCTAAGGAGCTACAAGAGCTGAAGATTCAGCTACAAGAATTGCTCGAGTTAGGTTTTATTAGACATAGTGTATCCCTGTGGGGAGCACCAGTCCTTTTTGTCAAAAAGAAGGATGGCACGTTGAGAATGTGCATAGATTATCGAGAGCTGAATAAATTGACACTCAAGAACAAATATCCTTTGCCGAGGATAGATGACTTGTTTGATCAATTACGAGGAGCGAGTTTTTCTTGAAAGTTGACTTGAGATCATAATACCACTAGTTCAAATTTTGACAGGAGGATACACCTAAGACAGCTTTTCAAATGAGGTATGAGCACTATGAGTTCATAGTTATGCCATTCGGTTTAACGAAGGCACCAGTAGTTTTCATGGATCACATGAATTGAGTTTTCATCAATAACTGGATAAATTTGTCCTAGTTTTCATAGATGATATTCTCATCTATTCGAAGAATGAGCAGGAGCGCCAAAACATTTGAGAACGATGTTGGAAACGCTAAGAGTTGAGATGCTTTTTGCCAAATTCACCAAGTGCGAGTTTTGGTTGAACGAAGTAACTTTTCTAGGACATATTGTATCATCCGAAAGAATTAAAGTTGACCCCGTCAAGGTACAAGTTGTACATGAGTGGAGATCACCAACTACGCCTAACAAGATTCTCAACTTTTTAGGCTTAGCAGGATACTATCAGAGGTTTATTGAAGGATTTTCCACGATAGCAAGACCGATGACACAATTACTTAGAAAATAAGCTAAATACAATTGGAAAGAGGAGTGTGAAAAGAGTTTTTAAGAGCTTAAAGGAAATTGACTACAGCACCAGTGCTGATAGTCCTAGAAATGGATAAAGAGTATACCATCTACGCAGATGCGTTAGAGAGTGGGCTAGGATGTGTTTTGATGCAAGAAGGAAGAGTTATAGTCTATGCATCACGACAACTTAGACCCCACGAGATAAATTATCCAACGCATGATTTAGAGCTTGCAGCCGTTGTGCATGCCCTGAAAATTTGGAGACATCATCTCTACGGAGTTAGATGTGAGATTTTCACGAACCACAAAACTTTGAAATACTTTTTCGAGCATAAGGATATTAACATGAGGCAAAGGAGATGGCTCGAATTAGTAAAGGATGTTAACTGCGACATTAATTATCACCTTGGCAAGGCCAATGTAGTAGCCGATGCATTGAGCCGAAAGGTCTCGTCAAAGTTAGGATGTCTTATCACGAGAGAGGATGAGCTTATAAAGGACTTTGACAAGATGAGGATAGAGATGATAAAACCACCAGAGACGATAGCGAGTATTGTTGCGACGATGCCTAGTTTGAGGAAAATGGTGATTGAAGCACAAGGAAAGATGAGACAATAAACAAGTTACGAGAAAGGATAAGAGCAGGAGATCTCAAGAGTTACAAAAAAAAAAAAAAATCAGACAATGCTATCTTATTTGAGGGGAGAAGATGCATTCCCCGCGATGATGAACTTAAGAATACGATCATGAGTGAGACTCATGACACGCCTTACACCGCCCACCCAGGAGGCACAAAGATGTATCAGGTTGTGAAAAATAGATTTTTGTGGGACGGAATGAAATGAGACATAGCTTCGTTTGTAGAACGATGCTTAGCTTATCAGCAAGTGAAAGCATTACACCAACGACCCTATGGGAAGTTAAAACCGTTGGAGATTCCCAAGTGGAAATGGGATCACATAGAGATGGATTTTGTGACAGCTTTACCCAAAAGTCAAAGAGGAAATACAACAATTTGGGTGATTGTAGATCGACTAACAAAATCTGCCCATTACATACCGATCCTAATCGCGTATGGACCAGATAAGTTAGCACAATTGTACGTTCGTGAGATTATAAGATTGCTTTGAGTACCGATGTAGATCACCTCAGAGAGAGATCAAAAAAAAAATATTACATCACGTTTTTGGATGAGTTACAAAAATAGTTGGGTACAAGGATGAATTTTAGCATAGCAGACGATAGAAGATATGATAAGAACTACTATCCTTGATAGAGGAGTACATTGGGAGAATGTGTTGCCACTAATTGAGTTTGCCTATAAGATGTGAGACAAAGTTTCGAGATAGGAGACAAAGTTTTCTTGAAGGTTTCACCCTCAAAGGGGATGAATAGATTTGGAGTTAAAGGACAGCTTAGACCCAGAGTTATAAGTCCTTACGAGATACAGCAAAAGATAGGTCCAATAGCGTACAGGTTGGCTTTGCCACCTAGCTTTGGAAACGTGCATAACGTGTTTCACGTGTCATATTTGAGAAGATATATTTGAGAAGATATATTTTCGACCCAAACCATGAGGTTTACTAAGAAGAAATGATCTTAGAACCAGACTTGAGTTATGAAGAGAGACCTCAGATGATGCTAAATCATAAAATTCGGCAATTGAGTAATAAGTCGATTGCATTGGATAAGGTCCAATGGAAATATGATAGTTAGAAAGAAGTGGAAAGAGAGCTTGAGGATAAGATGTGAGAGAAGTGCCCGAAACATTTACAGGAGGTACAAATTTCGGGACGAAATTTATTTTAAGGGGGAGGGTATGTAATACCCGGGCTTTTGATGACGTGTTTAATTGCTTGAGTTTGAGTAATTAGGGTATAGATCCCTTGTTTGATTACTTGTACAAAGATGAGGAGTTATATGAAGTTTTCTTGTTTTTAAAAAGATGTTGAGATGTTCTTTTGATGATGTGGAATTTTATATCCGTAATTGAGTTTGAGTATTTGAATAATTCGAGATAATTATTTGAATGAGAACGGTGAACTCGGAAGTGAAATCTGAGTCCGTTAAGACGTTTTTCTTACGTGCATGTCGTCGAGAAATATTCTTACGTGCATGTCGTCGAGAAATATTCTTAGTTTTTCGATACGAGTCCAATAATGAAAGTTTTTATTTTTGGACGACGAGTGAATAGTAAATTGGGATTTCTCGATAAACGAACCGAGCTCGTTTATCAGAATTTCGAGAACGGGCATGCGTTTTCTATATTTATATAGAATTACGAGTGTAATGAAAGTGAGTAGGAGTTGAGAGGGCGAGTAACGAAGAGTATGGGTAGTTAGTCGTTAAGACGAGACGAGACGAGACGAAACGAGATATTTAACGACTAAATATCTAACCTACCCTACCCCTAACCACCCCCCCAACCGCCCAAACCCCTTTCCCCTCACTAACTTACGGCTGTTAGCAGCCAACACCCCTCACTTTTAATTTTTAATTATCTCACACACACTAAACACACACACAACTCACGCATATCTCCATTGTTGAGGAGTTGGAGCTTTTGAGCTCCGTTTTGAGCGAGAAGACGAGCCCCGATCATCTTTTCGATCACGTATCTAAGTAGGTAAGATCTCTACCTACGTTTTGATGGTTTTCTTTTCGATTTCCGTCGACGTCGAAAAACGTCGATTCTCGACTTTATTTTGAAACGACGTCGGATCGTCGTGAAATTTTAGTATGTTGTTCTTGGGTAGATGTTGAGCATGTTTAATGAAGGGAGTAAGAACGGAACGAACCGTAGCTATGAAACCCATGAGGGCAACCCCGTTTTTCACATATTAGCTTGTCTTTCGATTTTTGTTTGATCGTTTTGACTTGATATTTGTGCTTAAGGGTATGCTAGAATCGATATATATTAAATTCGTATTTTCCAAGCACGAAAATTGTATAAGTTTTTAGAGTATGATTATTTAAATTCGTGAAGTTTGAGACGTTGCATAATGAATATTATTGCGTATATGTGTTCTACGATATCACATGAGCATGCTAATTGATTTACAATTTATGGATGATAATTGTTGAACGAAATTAAAACTGGAATTCTGTCAAAATTTTACAGCAGTTTCAAGCTTATGTTTCGATGAGTTTTCATTGCTTGATGGCTCTGAAATTTTAGTATGTTTATCTATGATATGTTTATTTCGTTGCTGCAAAATTTCATGTCTTTTGGATGATGTTTGCTATTTTAAAGATATTTTGAAAAATCCTTGACAGAATCTGTCAACTATTGGTAGACTTTACAAAAACGTTTATATCTATTAATCCATGAAGGATTTTGCATCACCGTTTTTTTTAAACGAAACTAGACTTCAATACTTTTCTAAAAACATAAGATTTCGATTTTTATGACCTCTGAAACAGAGCAGTTTATTATTTCAAAAATGCCCTGTTCTGCTGTCATATTTTTCCAACAGTAAAAGTGTATGAGTTTCATTGTTTATTTGGCAGATCATATGAACGTTTTCTCTTGTGAAATTTTAACCAAATCTTCAAGGATACCTTTAGTTTTGGCTGATTAAATTTGATGGAATTTTATTAAGGTTTGCCTTGGTTTCTAATGGCCTAAACAAAATTGGCAGAGACTGTCAATCTTTGACAGCCTGCACTAAAAGAGCAATATCTCCAAAAACCTTTAACCTTTTTGGTTAACTACCATTTTTAGAGTGAACTACACTTCATGGAGTTTTTGAGATCAATTGGTATGAGAGTTCATGATGATTGAGTTGGTTGTTATGAATTTTTAAAGATGACACAAAAACAGCAAAACTTTCTAGAAAACAACTTGATTATATTTGTTTTGATGGATGATACGATATGACTAAATGGTGTGAGTTGTGAGAGTTATGATTAACGCACATAAATGTTGGTATCTGACACTCGAACAATTGGTGTCGAGTATAAATGATAGTTTACTGATAAAGAGTTTTGATGATTTTGAATTGTTTGGTTTGCGTTGAAAAGATGTCAAGATGTTAAGTTTTGAGTCGAGAGACGAGTTCACGTAGTGAGATTCACGCGTTGAAATCTCGTGGCTGACATTATATATGAATAGGTCATGCCGAAATTTTTAGTGAAATTAGAATTTGAGCATAGTCAATTCTTGTTGACCCGTGACTCAAATACATGCCTAATGGAAAGTTTAACTTTCTAATCGGTTAATTAGACGATATGAGAGCGAATAGATCTGCTAAGAAAATGGACTTTTCGATGTGTTAAATATTTCTTTTAATTGAAGCGCTGCTAATTATAACATAAGGATGTTATAATTAATGAGTAATGACGAGAGATAATAATTGTTATATTGATTAACAATCAAGAGAGATGAACATTAGAGATACTAATGTTTCATAAAAGATATTAGATTATTAATCGAGGTTTCTTTTATAACTTCTCACCAATTCTTCATAACGATGAAGGTCCTTTTGGAAAGTAACGACTTGAGGGAGAGAGTGACGTTACTCATTGATACAGAGACACAACGAGGTGGGCATTACTTTTACTATACGTATATAGAGATCCCCTACGTGTCGTAGGCCTCTTATACGAATGAATGCATGAGATGATTTAACTGTTAATTTCAGTTTTATATATCTATCAAACGAGTTTAATGCTACCTTTGAACAAGTTATTTCGTTACAAATTTTTGAACTGGAAAATATTACAACTGTTGTCTTGCCATAAAATGTTTAAATTTTAGTATGATATCTATCTGCTTTGGCTTTGCCAATGATGCAATCGAATTCGAGTCCTGAGCAGTTGATAGCTATCCTGCCAGGGCTAGTGTACACCAGTGACCGTGAGTCATCTAGCGGGTTGGCCGGTCAAGTGACCGTGAGAGGTGGCCACCTCTCCGGCACACAGTTTCAGATATGATAGATTACAAAAGAACTTAGTCTGATCAGACGAACTTTAAGAATCACAAATGAACTTAGTAAGCTTGGGCCTTTTTAGCGAAAAAACTCCCTTGCTGTACTGATTATGATGGCATGACAATTTACAGTTTTGAAGCATGTATTTTTATACCTAGGCATACGTGCCCACTGAGTGCTTTTGTACTCAGCCATGCATATGTTTTCTAAATGTGCAGGTTGAGCTGATGTGATGATGGTGCTGCAATGAGCGGAGTCTCCAGGGTTGTTAATAAATAGTTAACCTGTCTAGAACATGTCTTCATACATATGTCTAGCTACTTTCCGCTGCAAGATGTTGTTCATGTTATAGTATGTTATGTCATACGTTGAGTCTTAAAAGAATGGTTTCATATGATGTATAACTTGATTAATGATATTAATTAAGTTTTATGTTGTCTTTCATAGACTGTTCAAAAGAGTATTAATGAGTAAATACGACGATTTTTCTTAGGTTGAGTAAGATTTACGTTTTCAAATGACGCCCCTTTCTTTCCCTTATTCTTTAACCCCATCCCTAGTCGTAGATCACTCGGCTTAACTATCCTTAGTTAAGGCGGGCTGTGACAAGTGATTCCCGCTGCCGCAAGTGCATCCTCATTCCCGCTGCTTGTCTCAAGAACCAAAGCCTTACGATCCAAATTTGAGGAAGTCAGGTCATTCCCCAAAGCAACCTCAGCTGTGCTTCCATCCGACATCTCAACCTGAATCTCCTCGTCCACCTCCACATCGCTCCCAGCCTGCTGAATATCATCCCCCTTGTCATCCGGAGCCGTCGCCGCAGCTGGCAAATCAGGACTATGAGGCCGCAGCTCCTGAACCGCCGAAACAACCTGGAGTTGTTGCTGCTGTATTTCCGCACTATATATCAATTATATCCTGAACTATTGAAAATAATTTTTTAAACCTTGAACTATCAATTTTGTATCAATTGTACCCTTTATCCATTTTTCATCCTTTGAATTTTTAATGAGCAATGTATATAATCACGTCGTTTTATATAATATAGGTCAAAAAAAGAATGGTTCTAAATACAGTGTGGTATCCGGTGAGCCACGTCAAATATTTGAAGCTCAAAAAATGAACGAATGGTACAATTGATACAAAATTAATAGTTCAAGGTTTAAAAAATTATTTTCGATATTTCAGGATATAATTGATAGTGCGGAAATAGTTTGGGGTTTAAAGTGATATTTACCCATTATTTAAGGGTGTTTGACGTGACAAACAAAGAGGCGAGGGAGGTGAGGGTGGCTGATGGCGGCGACTTAGCCAGAGGAGGGAGGCGGTGGATGAGAGGTAGGCAGGAAGAAGAAAGTGAAAGGAGGAACAAAGTCTCTTAATTAACTCATTAAATTTGGTGGGCCACACTCAATTTCTTAATCTCCGTGTCGAAAAGAATGTGGCCACTAATATTGGGACGGAGGGAGTACCTTATATGGAAATGGGACAAAAATAGTGGGACGGAAGGAGTACAATTTTTTTTCAATTTAATTAATCTTTGCGCGCACTAACACACACATAGAGATCTCTATAGATTAAAATAAAAATTCATTTTAAAATATAAAATAAGAATCATTTTTAGATTATTAAGATTTATTGGTTAATTTATCGATTGTTGGATGAATTTAAGGTATTGGGTTTGATAGTGAGCTAAAATTTTAATTTTTAAAATTCAAACATTTATACAGCGAATTTAGACGTATGATACATAGAATTCAGACATTTGCACTGCGATTGTCCAAATGTTAAATCTCAACCGTTAAATTATGAGTATATCAATGGTGTAAATATGTTTCTAGTTTATACCCTCATATATGGTGAGATTTTAGATTGATTTTTTGGTGTTGATTTAATATATTCTATGTCTGATATTTAGATTGAAGCTGAGCTTAAGTCGAGATTATGGAGTTGGATGACGATCCATAATGTGCAGAAATCATCCGAGGACTTCAGGAGCTGGTTCGGCGCAGCAAAACCAGGAGATTCTTGATGTGGCTGGTTTTTGGTTTTATTTTGTTGTATCTTCTTTCTCTTTTGCCTCTTCTCCTTTTGTACTATTTTTTGGTACTGCTGGTACCGGTTTTATGAAAGTTTCATCCTTTTTTCTACTCAAAAAATTTACCTGGTGGAGGAAAAAATTTACTTGGGTTCGAATCATGGAGTGAGAGAAAATTTTACTTTTTGTTTTAATATCGTTAATGAACACTATACACTAGTTTATTTATTATTTTCACTTCTCACGAGAAATAGCAATCTCACTAGAGCCTAACCATATATAGGGATTAGTTATACTGAAAATGCTATCTTTCGTGATAAATAATAATGATTGCATAAGTCAGTATATAGTGTTGCACAAATTTTTTACCTAGGTTCGAATCATGGAGAAAGCGAAAATTTTATCTAATTAATTGATTTTCGTTATGCAACCATTACAAGCAGCTCATGCAAATTACAAACATCTTATGCAACATATATATTGACTTATGCAATCATTCTCCATTCTCACCACAATTGTCCATTCTCATTTGATCTTATCCCTATATATATATACATATATTCAGGGCCGGTCCTGTATCTCACAGGGCCCTAAGCAAAAATTTAAAAATAGGCCCTTATAATTTTTTTTATATCGATAAAACAACAATAATATATTAACACAAACTTTTTCAACCAATTATTCAAAAGAGTTTTCAATCAAAAGAGAAGAAAATATAAGTTATTAAGAATTCAACATTAACGGTATGATCTAAATGAAGAAAAGAACTTTCATAAGACGAAGCTATGTAAATAAATACTTTATAATATGGTTCACCATAGTAGCAGTATTGAATGCAATCTGTCCTCACAATATCTAACCAAAACACAATTTCTTGTATATCTAGCAAGGATAAAAAGGACAAAAATATTAGAATTTTAGAAAAAATAAATAATATGAAATATTGATAGAACATACAATAAAAATTAGTTCAAAATAAAGATATGTTTCTTACTTTATCTAAATACAACACGTATTACAGTTTTAGAGGCAAATGTATTTATCAAGTTTGTAATCTAACTGATCAACCAATTTTCTTTCAATTGATAACATAACCAAACCATTCAACCCGTCTTGCGATATAGTTGATCGTAGATTCACTTTTTTTTAGAATATCTTTTCAGTTACTGCATATATTTTTGGAATACTATTTGTTAAACAAAAATAATTATATATATATATATATATATATATATATATAATTGGGCCCCCAAAATTTTGGGGCCCTATGCGGCAGCATGTTGAGCATGCCCTCAGGTACGGGCCTGCATATATTTATATATATAAGGAAGAGCTACCGTGAGTTTTATGTACAACACGCATGAATTCGCTGTATAAAGGTATGAATTCCGAAAAATAAATTTTTGCTACATTTGGGATTCGAACTCAGGACCATAAATTCATCCAACATGATGATGAATCAACCGTAGATCTTGATGATCTAAGGGCTGAAAATGATTCTTATTTTATATATTAAAAAGTGTACTTATTTTAGTCCTCCCCTATATATATATATATGTATATGTATATATATATATATAAGAATCATTTTCAGCCTTAGATAATTAAGATCTACGGGTGATTCATCATCTTGTTGGATGAATTCATGATCCTGAGTTCGAATCACAAATGTAGCAAAAATTTATTTTTCGGAATTCATACCTTTATACAGCGAATTCATACGTGTTGTACATATAAATTCATACATTTTTCCTAGTTCTTTATTTCTTATTTTAAGAGGTGCTCTCACGGTAGCCCTTTACTCTCTCTCTCTCTATATATATATATATATATATTATGAAATAGTTCAAATGAATTAAGGTTTCCCATAAAAAATTATGAATTGTTTAAAAAATATATTGATGAAATAAAAAAGAACAGAATCATCACCTATGGGATTTATCAATTTGAACTTTGGATTACGAATGAAATTAGAAAAATGACGAATTCACCGTAAATCTTCACGATCTATAAGGTTGAAAATAGTTCTTAAATATTTTATACGATAAATACTGATTTTTGTTATGGACATTGTAAATTATAAATAATTGTTCATTTTTTAATACTTTTAGAAAATTATTACGGAATAAAAATAAATTATTAAAATGGGTAATAATGTCAGTGTCTTTTTTCCTTTTCACAAAATCTTGGATACACTTGGGTGTACCGTACAACCGGGTTGACCCGTATCCATAATAGTATTATTTATATGGGTTAGGTCAGGATATGGATTCAAATTAGGGTATGGATCAAAATTTTAGTGAAGGTATAACCCGGTTGTACGGTACACCCGGGTGTACTCAAGATCACCTCTTTCCTTTTTGATAACCCAAACTCAAGTAATGAGAAAGGAAAAATCTTCTATACACAAACTTGAAGAGACGACAATTTATTCATGTCACGAATATCTCGTCTTTCAACTCATATAGAGCAGTTTACACTATTTTAGTTTACACCCTCCTTCCCCGAAAGCGTCTCATTTGAAGATTAATCATATTCTAAGAAGTGTCTATGGCATGAATTTATAGTAAATGTAGTGAAATTTTCCTCTTTCTCTCTTTTTTAATTTTTTTTAGTATAACATAAATCTCTATACTTTTTCAGTTTTCAATACAATAATTAGAAATAAGAAAAATAAAATTATTGTACGAATTTTGAGCCGAGATAGGTGAGTGTAATTAATCACTCACTAAGCATAGTAATTAGTGAAGAGATGAGTTGTAGCATAAAGATTCTATATGTCGGCGACTCCCTACCTTAAGGAAGACGGCAGTTACAATTTGACCGTTTGGCAATCCTTTTTCTTTAAGGAAACCGTTTGGCAATCCTAAAGTAAACAAAATGTTGTCCATATTCAAGATTTATTTTCTTTCTAAAAGGAGTCTAATTCTAATAGTCGATTTTTTCGTAATTTCACCCAACTCTTCCAATCAACAACTGTGCCAAATCCGTGTCATTTTCCAAAAGCCAGTCGGGTGTTTCTCATTGGTCATCATAATATTCAGAAATATACTAAATTATTGAAAAAGATGGCGCGTAATATATTTGACAATTTGTTATTTGGCGTCGCAACAAAATATTATTATTTGAATTTTCTTCTTGTGAATTATTCAATTTTCTATAGTGGATTAAAGCACGTAGAAGATAAATAGTGTGCAATCATCTAATCAATCACGACAGTTGTTGAAGGGGGCAGGGGACCAACCTTCTTAAAAAGAATTCCTTTCAAACAAGTCGGTCTTCGTCATCTAGGACCTTCTTTGGGGATTTATTACATGAACCTCCTATGGTTTGTGCGTGTGTATATATGTATATGTATAAGAGTTTAAATAAAAGTTTTTAATTATTATGAGAATAGAACATTGTTTTTAGTTCTACCGTCGTGTCAATATTCATGGTGAATGAATTATCTTGATTTGAAATTTTCACAAAGAGTAAAAAATACATTTGTTTTTGATTTAGTTAATTTCACAATAAATCCAATAATTTCATAAGTTAGGTGCAACGTAATTACATTCTTATGAAAAATATAATTCTCACGACAGTCAATTTCTATGTCTTTGTTATAATTTTTGTTTAGTCTTATTAGTTTTCTTCCCATTTTTTATATAGAGAGAAATTACAACAACTATCTAAACGTACATGGTAAATTTAATTTTTGAATAATAGCATGCAAATAAAGCACACTTAGATAAACAAATGTGACAGACTCGACTTAAAAGATGATGGTGGGATGTTAATTTAAAACTTTTGATTTTAGGAATATTCGTTTTTAGGCTTGTAAACAAGTCGAGAAGAGCTGAATACTAGTTGGCTCGAGCTCAATTCATTTAAATATCGGGTGTTCTAGCTAACTCAAGCATTTATTTTGTTGATCGAACTTGTTTAGCCACCCAATTATCGAGCCCATGTTCAGTTTGTATAACACTTGATAATAATGTATTCAAGCTCATATTGACTTGTTTGATATTGTGTATATAGTGTTTGTTGTGGTTTGATCAACATGTTGATGATACGTGAATGAAATCAAGAATACGAAAGGAAAAATACCAAGAATTAATATGGTTCGATCGTAAAGATCTACATCTAAGAGAGGTCACCATAAAAGATTCACTATCATGACAAGAAAATATAGTTACAAAATTGAGCAAGACATTGCTCTCAATAGCAGAATTCTACAATTCTCTATCTCTAACTTTAATCTGTTTCTCTCAAAGATTGTTATATGATATGCACCATGTGCGTGTTTAATTAATAACGGCTATGGCTATTTATAAAGGTAAATTAACTTCCGCATAACTGTAATTCAGCAACGAAGTTCATCAGCCAGTAATCCCATCATTTAGTATACTCATATCAGCAGATCTACATCCTATGCCAGCTGAACTGACTTCTACTGAAAACTGATTTCCTCAGTTTGTTGCCCTATACTACACATCTCCACCTTGACAATAAACTTCCTAGATTTCCTCCAAGCCAGCCCCACTACAAGGCTCTCCCAAAGATTTATCGAGACATTACAAATATCAACTTAAGGTAGTATCTAAATTTAGAACCTTATCCTTTAGATGAGATGATGCCCAAATTTCAATTATGACATTTCAAACTCCAAACGAGATGATTCTCAGTTCTGGATTTTCAAACTCCAGGCGAGATTATGCTTAACAGAATTATGGTCTTTCCAACTCTATACAAGATGATTATCATAAGTCAGTTATGATCTTATAAGCTCTATATTATTATGATACTTACCTATGCTCTTTCAACTTCAGATAAGATGATGTTCAAAAGTCAGTTATGGTCTTTCAAGCACTAGATAGTGATGTTTAGATGTCCGACGCCCAAAACTTAAATGTGGTATTTCAAGATCCAAACAAGATGATATACTCAAAAGTTCAACGTTCAAAAGTTAGATATGATCTTTCAAACTTAATATGATATTTACAAGGTTCGATGAAATGATGCTCTGATGACATATAGTCTTAAATTATTTTCATCCATCGAAGTAAAAATATATATATATTAAAAATTAATAAATTATATAGCAATAAATGTGAAACACTAATCCTCCATCGTATCCTACGTCAAATTTATTTATTTTTTCTTTTTTATACACATCAACCTCTTATAGAATTTTATCAAATGAAAACTTATATAAAATGGTATTTCTATTATTTGAACAAAAATCAATTTTTAATTAAAGAAAATTGTTGAGATTAATATAATTTAAAATATACCATTAATTTAATTAATCTAAAAAATATCAATTAAATAAATAATTTATATAAAAATATTTAATAGATTTTGATTATAAAAGCAATATAAAATAATTCTCTGTGGAATTTCAACAAGTAACATACTAATTAATTTTATAGAGTTTATCGATCTACGAAATTGCACTCAACCGATTAAACTGAAATTGTTGCTAGAATATTTTTTTTTTTTTCTAATTATGGCTCAACAAGTAACATACTAGGGGCGTAAAAAAAAAGTAGGGTTTGCTGAGATTGCACTCAGCCAATTAAACTGTTGCTACACATAGAGGGTGCTAGAACATTCACAATTGCCGTTGAAAATGACTAGTTTTTCAATTTTCAATTTCCAAAATTAAAGTTGTATAACGTACGACCACGAACACGAAGAATCTATCATTCTATCTATATATAGTTAATTTCTAATATCCTATTCTAAAAAAAAAAATTCTAATATCCTATTAACCATATATCTTAATAGCAGTAGATTATCTATTTTAGAAAGTTGTCTATCTATTAATTTCCAATAATCTCAAATTAAATTTAAATCAATATTTATCATGTGAAAAGTTTTAAAAAAAATGAATATAAGAACACTCTCAGTCATACTATACATATATAATTAAACTATTATACAGGATATAAATTAGAAATACTATATTATCAAAAATAGGAAATCCTCCCGGGTCTACCCAGAAAACTCTATAAATAAGTGTGCGACGGTACCTTCCATAAGCTTGCCCACTTCTCCTTTATTTATTTCTTCTTCATTACATTCTCTCTCTAATCTCTATCATCATCATATCCAAAAAGCAATCAATAGGACCCCTAGAAATCCACCACAACTATGGGTGGATCTTCACTTCCTTCTCACAATCTCACTCCTAAGTCCATCAAGTTTCTCTGTAGCTACGGCGGCCGGATTCTGCCCCGCCACTCCGACGGCAAGCTTCGTTATCACGGCGGGGAAACCCGCGTGCTCTCCGTTGATAGCTCTATTTCCTTTTCCGGTTAGTACTTTTATCATATTGATGTTGCATCCATCTATTTAATATATTGCTCGTATATATGCTTATAATTGGTGAAGTTTGGGAAATCTGTTGCACATTTACACGAAGCTGTAATTATAATTGTGATCGTGTAGCACATCTAGCACAAGTGTTTCAGATTTAGGTTTTATTTTAGATGTCATTTGGGGAAATTTTAATTATGAGTTTTCCTTTATAAATTATAGAGTTGTTGGTGAAGATGGGAGAGATGTGTGGATCATCGGTGAGTTTGAGGTGCCAATTGCCCGCGGATGATCTGGACGCTTTGATATCGATAACCTCCGATGAGGATCTAGCCAATCTCATCGAGGAATATGATCGTGCCGCGGCGGCGCCGTCTTCTTCCTTTAAGATCAGAGCCTTCCTTTCCGCCCCCAAAACCATCAAAAAGGTATCTCCGCCTCCCTCCTCCGCCTGCTCCTTCAACAGCCACGCGTCTACGCCGAAATCCCCCTTCGGCTTGTACTCCGGCGGCGGCGGTATACCTCCTAGATGCCCGTCCTCCGGCGGTCGGCCGTTCAAACGGATCTCGTCAAAGCCGCCGGCGTATCCTATTATTGGCCAGAAAGTTACCGGGAAAGTTCCTCATCAGTTTGTGTATCTGTATCAAATTGGGCAGGGAAATGGTTGCCGCGTCGGTCGCCTCGTCCACAGCGGCAACCACTGGCAATAGCCAGAAATCATTTATGGAATCTTCTTATATATATAGAAGTAGAAAGCTATGGTAAAAAATGTAGATGTGAATTATGATGATGTCAGATGCATAGATACGGATGTAGTAGTATATGATCAAGAAGGGGATCCTATTTTTATTGATCCCCGATCGGCGATCTTCGTGCCAAAATTTATGGAAATTTTATGCCTATTTTCGCTTTCCGATCCATACTTATGAATTATGATGCTTATTGCTTTTGTTTCATAATTAATTATGATTAATCATCAATATGGAGTATTATATTTCTTGATTATCCTTTAAAAAATTTGGAAGTTTTTAGTTATTTGTTCAGTTTTGTAGAAGGGTTTCTTCTTTTTAAGCCAAGAGAATATACTACACAAAATAATGTTTCAGATTTCTTATTAGAAATCCAAAGATGTTCTATATCAGAATATTTAACAGAACAATTATAAATATATTACTAAATGAATTTTGACCTAGATATTCTATGTCTTACGAATTTTTCTACGTTTGAACGACCTTGCATTAATTGTATTCTTTCAAGATTCCTTTTTGCTCTCCTTAATAAAAAAAATTGTACTCCCTCCGTACACGAAATATTGCCCTATTTACCCATTTTTCATTGTCCACAAAGTAATTTTTACTCCCCCGTCCACGAAATATTGCTCTATTTACCCATTTTTCATTGTCCACAAAGTATTGCATTACTCTGCTTTTTGTACTACTATACTATTTTTTCTTTCATTTATTTACCATCAATTGCCACGACCCACCTTACAACAATTTATTTCAATTTTATATTCTATTATTAGTGAACCCACCACACAACACCTTTAACACTTTAGTTAATTGTTCTTATATTTCACTCACAATCACTTTATCAGCTTTCTTAAAACTTGTGCTGAACAGTAAATGGGGCAATACTTTGTGGACGGAGGGAGTAGTATTTGCCTAATGAGAGGTTCCGCATCTTGATGGAATAACAAAAAGATTTGTATCAAATCGCACAACGGATTTTTAATCTATCATAATACTAATATTTAGATTTGAATTTATATTCGTGTGCATATCTTTGGTGGCATATCTAATATTAGACATATTGATCATTTACTATTACAAACCTATATCATATGACATAGTATATGCAATTTTATTGGTATAGATAGTGAAGATACTCGCATTCGGATCCAAATCATTCATAGCATATTCGGTGGCATATTGATACGTATTTGAAATTTGTTGGTATTTTAATTTTGATTGCAATGAGGATTTTTTTTAGAAGTAATTAACCAGGTAATATTATTAAGGAAATGTCATCCAAAACAATGTCCCTCGACCACGGAGGAAAATTCACAGTCCAACATATAGGGATTTATTTGAAATGTTGCTGATATTTTGATGACAATAATTGAATCTACATCTTAACATGTCAAATGGTTTAACACAAAACTACTCTTTATCTTTCCATGTATTGCAGATGCATGTAGATAAAAAAAAACTTCCTTGTCTATTCTACAGTAGATACCTTTAGGGGTTATAAAAAAGTTAATCAATTCTGATCTAATTTATATTTTAGACATGCTATAACTCATATTTTGATGACACTAATTTTTTATTTTTAAAAAAATCTACATGCTTAAATATTTTCAGTGATGGAAAAAAAAATGACTTAGGCATATTCTTTTTATATGTTAGGTAATTTAATTGAGAAACTAGAAAAAAAAAAAAATCATGCCGCGTCATTTTTGCATTCGTCAGAAAAATTCCAATGTATTACTTCTGCTTTATATTGAGAAGTGGCGTAATTATTTAAACGATCCACCAAAACATATATAAACAAAAATCGGATTAAAATTGATGAGTTTTTGACAACTAACCATAATTTTAGATGTTGTTTGCGTTTTTCTTTTTCATCACTTGAAAATAGTACTAAAAAGAGTTTCCTCTAAACTGAACGGATCTGATTTTATTCGTCCAAAATAAAAACAATAAATCTATGCAGCCACATTGTGGCCACCCATACACTAATATAATAAGGATAATCTTGATTTATTTAATTTATTTTTTTAAATAAAAATAGGATTTAGTTATTTTATTATATTTTCTATATTGTACTTATTTTTTAATTTTTTTTTGCATTTTTTATTTTTAATTTATTTTTTAATAAAAATAAAAAAGTTGCCAAAAATTACAAAAAAATTACTATAATGTAGAGAATATGATAAAAATGACTAAATCTTATTTTTATTTTAAAAAATATATTAAATAAATTAAATTATTTTCTACTTAAGTAAATTGTGGACAGCCACATTGTGGCTGTTTAACATTACTCAAATAAATACTCCACCATATCATGATATTAGTTCCTCTCCATCTTTGTCCTCAAATTCAATGCAAAACGACAATTTTATTGATTGATGATACTGAAACTGGGAATCATGGCTAGCTATGATTGGTTGTTTGAATATAATATCAATAAATAGTTGCAGCAGAAATTGGGAAAGAAATGAAAAGCCTTAGTTTGATTGGATAATTTCAGAAAAGCCATGCTGCAATTGAGTTGAATTGGAGATATTGGACGTGGCCACTGCAACTGCAATGCACCAATAAATTCAACTCATCGAAACTGGGAAGGAAATTCGGTGCTCGATCATGACTGCTGATTCACACCAAATTAATTACTTTACTAGTACTATGTTTGGGTATAAAGGATTATGGCCATAATAATATCAATAAATCTATGCAGCCACATTGTGGCCACCCACACACTAATATAATAAGGATAATCTTGATTTATTTAATTTATTTTTTTAAATAAAAATAGAATTTAGTTATTTTATTATATTCTCTACATTGTACTTATTTTTTTAATTTTTTTTTGTATTTTTTATTTTTATTTTTATTTATTTTTTAATAAAAATAAAAAGTTACCAAAAAATTGCAAAAAAATAACTATAATGTAGAGAATATGATAAAATAACTAAATCTTATTTTTATTTTAAAAAATAAGTTAAATAAATTAAATTATTTTCTACTTAAGTAAATTGTGGGTAGCCACAATGTGGCTGTTTAGCATTACTTTCCATTATACACACAATTAGTGAATTTGTTGAAATAATCTGGTAGATTATAATAATGCTAATAATAAATTCTAGTGGAATTCACCCATAGATATGTGATAATTGCCTTGAGATATAATAGTATGGTTTTAATAATCTTTTTTTTTTTTTGTGTGATAACTTAACAATTACTATTATGGCTTTAATGAAACTTTTTTTTTTGTTTACCTTTCTATTTCCCCAATAAATTTTAATGAATTGAAGGATGAAAATGAAGTAAATGAAAAAGAAAGTGCAAATTGAGGATAAGGAGAAAGTGGGTTAAAAGGACTTAAGGTTATCCTGTCCCACCCATGTGGATCCAATAGGATGGAAAGAAAAATAAAATTGCCTCTCAAATATATCGTTGTCATTTTTTGGTGTCAAAGACTTTGATTATTAGCTAGGCTCTCCTTAAGAATTGCTGATGTGGTTGTTATATTTACTACTGTTGTAATAAATTTTAAGGTTGATGATTAATTATTGAAACATAGGAATTGATTTTGGAAGTTCTCATCTTGTGGGGCTATATATAACAAAATATTACTGTAAATGTAAATTAATATATGGATATTTCTGCAAATAAAAGCTAGACTCCTAGATTAAATAATTTCTTTAACTCGGGGCTTAATTGAGCACAACCTCCGAACTTAAAGCGCATCTAGAGAATTTAAAATTTCTACTACTCTTTCACATTAATCACGAAAAAGACCTTCGAAAATGAAAGAAAAAGTTTTGTAATGCTTCAAAGAGAAAATAACTCGTTCTATGAGATCCTTTTCATGATAGTATTAACTGATAAGTTACTTTTTTTTATTTTTTTGAATTATTGATAAGTTACTTTTAGCTAGGGGAGTTGAAAAGTTACTTTTATGGGAGTTTACTTGTGAGGAATAGTTTAGACAGTGAAAAAAGGTCGATTAATTCATTGATTATATATTAAGATGGAATTGAACTTTAGGATATTTTAAATTCTTTGATAATATCTACTATTTGAACTAAGTTGCTTGATTCATATTCTATTAAGGAATTGGATCTAAAGAATCCTAATAGGAAGAATAAAATTACTCAATCATACAAGTTATGAATGTGCTCTGAATGTATAAATTATATTTTGTCTAACCCACAAGTTATATCTATAGCGGATGAGTAGCCACCGCTAAACAAGCCTTATGCGAAAAACTCGATTTACAAAGCGATAAAAGGGTATTTATTTTTCATGATTGAGAAATTATATAATTTTGAATAATTTTATCCTTATTATTAGGAAATTAGTTCAAGTAATAGAAATTAAATTATTAAAGAATTTCTGATATCCCAAACTCTAATTCATCTTAATAACATATAGTGAGGTAGTTATCATGGAGCCTCCGTTGCTAAAGGAAAAGAATATATATTATGCATGACGTTAATGAAGAGGGATAGATGCATGTATTAGTGTGTGAGATGAATTCCAATTTAATATTCGCAATTGGAGAGCCACCAAAACAAATATTCAACATCACCCACTTGAGTTGAACCAATTAAAATACGAAAATGCATTAAACCTATAATAGTGTGTTTGAATTGATAATAAGGCTGGATATGATAATTAAGGACGTCTTTTGATAAGATATCTTGGAGAATAAAAAGGCCAAAATATGTGACATCAATGCTCCATTTGTTCGTGAAATCAAATGTAACGACACAAATTTAACAAGAAAAAAATATAAAATATCTGCATTAAGGTTTATCCAGTACACCCCACCTCATCCCACTCTCTCCTTTATGTTTGATTCTTTACTCAAAGTGTTTTCAGTTTGGATATAATATCTTAGTGTTAACAAAATCCATTATCCAAAACCTGAAAAAGATCTTGATGATCGTTTTCGAAAATATAGTTCGTCCTCATCCTTCAACACACTATTTCGCTTCTTGTTTCCAAGTGAAATGAGGCTACTAAATTATAATCACTCATTTGACAAATTATGAATAATTAAGATTAAATGAGATCCTCTAAACAGTTTTCATATCACATGGATTGATAAATGATAAAGCATCTTCTTCTTTTTTTTATTGGATAAACAGAAATTTTAAGTGCGAGTGGATTCGAACCCAAAACCTTTAGCATTAGATATTGATCACTTTATCACTAGACCAACACATGCACATATAATAATGCATCTTTTGGTGAAAATAGTAGATAATATATATAAGACAGAGGAAATATTTTTATTTTATCAGGTACCTCATATCATATTAGAACAAATTCAAATGAACTCGTATATCTTAATTTAAACTTGCGGATTTGTGTTCTATTACTCTAATCTTGTTTATAGAACATTATTTAAATGAGCAATATATAGAAGAAAAAAAAAATCCATTACTAGCAGCCCCCATTTTGAATTCAACTTCTTCTTCTGCTTCTTTCAAGTGACAATCTTTGAAAGTGCTTGATCTTGGACCACTTAAAAGCATGGACCACATGATTTTATTTGTTAGGAAATTTTGTGGGGCTTGCCACTTGCTTGATTTATGAAATATTTAAGTAACTAGATAGGTACTATATATGTTTTCATTCTTCATTTCCCATAAGTGTAAGAATATAATTCTCAACTCTAGAAGCTCCGGATCCCTATTAGATTTTGTTTTCAATTTGAGATTTTTCAAAATATTTGAAGAAAAAAGAGCTAATGCTTACTCATTTATTTATATTTACATGTCAAGGAAAATCTGTAGTTGCTACTTGATGATGTATTTGAGTTAACTCAATTACTGTACAGAGAAAAATGAGAGATTATTAAGGGCACAAAACTCAATCATAATAACAAAAATAATTGAAACCATTCCATTATTATTATATAAGCATTTTTTTTCGTTATTATTATTATTATTATTATTATGAGGGAGGGTAGAGCTAAGACTGGGGAATGTAAATTACTATCTTTCAAGAGTTCTTAAGTAATGCAAACTATAAGGATAAAACTACAGAAATTATATTTGTATTATATTTTCAATGGAAAACTAAAGAAATTATATTTTATTATATTTTCAACGTCCCATTGATAATGACACATTTTCTATTTTTATTTATCACACTCATAATGACTAGTCTAAAAGTAGAAATAATTAGAGCTCTAACCCTCCTTAATTTCGGTGTCCAACTTACTTTACACATCATCCTTAATTAGTAGTGGTCCCTATTTATTTTATAGGGTTAAGTATCAATTTCACCCCTAGAGTATAGGCCCTTAACACGTCTGACACCTTATGGCCGGGGGTGTCAGTTAAGCCCTTGAAGTTCCTAATTTTCTCCAATTAAGTCATCTGACTTAACGGCCATTTGACACTATTAACTATTTTAATGTTTTAAATTTTTTTATTTTGTTGGTGGTGGGATCCACACCTTCTTCTTCACCAAGCTCGCCGAAAACTCGTCGAAAACCTAATCCACCCCTTCATCCTTCTCCACCACAGCCGCTCCTTCCTCCCTCATTCTCTCTCGACTCTCTCAGTCATCACACACAAATAGACTCGCACCCCCCTTCCCGAAACTCCGGCGTCGCAGCGGCGACAAGCCGCCGCCGCCGCCTCTCTCTAACTCCTGAGAAAGAGATCCACAGGGTCTCGTCAACGTCACTGTATTGAGAATTCTCATCGTCACCATCATCGCGGACGTCTGCATCCAGATCTTCAGGATGCGGTCGTTCCTCCACCACCGCGTCCTCCTTCCTTAGGAGATCCTCGCTCTCATCCTAATGCCATCATGCTTTTCGTGCTCGCCTCCACCACGGGCATGGTGCTCACCACCAAGAAATACCTTGAGACCAAGTATCAGGAGAGGCAAAATTTTGCCGAGAGCCAGGAATTCTCCGACATCGGGTCGTCGTGGTTCGATTAAGATGCTCTGTCGCTGACGGTAGAATCTTGAGCCGTGAATTCAAAGTCGAGGATTATTGGACTAAGAAGCTCGTGGAATGCCAAGGAAGGCTGATTTCTCCATCAATTAGGCACCACATATGCAGAAGATTTCTCTACACCGCGAGAGGATTCGTTGTGTAACTCCTTCTCAGGAGATAGAGAGAGGCGGCGGCGGCTTGTCGCCGCTGTGACGCGGAGTTTCGGGGAGGGGGTGCCGAGTCTATTTGTGTGTGATGAGTGAGAGAGCCGAGAGAGAATAAGGGAGGAAGGAATGGATGCGGGGGAGAAGGGATGAAGGGGTGGATTAGATTTCCGGCGTTTTTTTGGCAAGCTTGGTGAAGAAGAAGGTGTGGGTCCCACCACCAACAAAATGAAAAAATTAAAAAAATTAAAATAGTTAACGGTGTTAATTGGAGAAAATTAAGTACTTCAGGGGCTTAGTTGACACCCCCCGACCATAGGGTGTTAGACGTGATAAGGGCATATACACTTGGAGTGAAATTTATACTTAACCCTATTTTATATTCTAAATATCTCATTCTTAATTCTCGGGTCTAAAAAAAGTATGCAATTATCAGACAGATGAAGTAATATTTTGAGCCCAATGAACAGATAAAAGGGTTGTAACTTGTTAATAGGCTTGCTACTCTCAAATTTAGTCTCTTGTATTCATTCACCTATAGCACAGGATTAGTGGATTGAAGCCCATAAAAGGAAGTGGGCCGCTTCAAAGAAACTTTGTCTTACAAATCTTATGGGCGCTTGTAAAAGTAATAATCACTGCTTTCTTGAATTTGATAGAGATTTCTTAAAGAAATGGGCCGTCGTTTTGTAAGAAGCAAATCTCACATTTAAAGAAGTACTGATGTGTGAATTATTATTATTATCATCATTCTCCATTTTATATTTAATTTATTTTTATACTTACCATGCACCACTATTTTCGTACGTATTACTCTTTCCAATTTCAATCGTTCTTTGGAATAGTATTAATTTTATACTATTATTAAACTAAGTTTTGACTTTGAGAGATTTCTAACATGTACATTGGAATTATTACAGAGTTCACAAGATAAAATATGAATAGTCCAAAGTTGAATTTTCGATCAATTTAATTTCATAGTGAAAGACTTCCGCCCGATCAGCCTCTGCAACACCACCTATAAAATGGTAGCGAAAGTCTTGGCGAATCGTTTGAGAGCTCACCTCCATCTTGTGATTGATGAGTCGCAAAGTGCCTTCATCCCGGGTCGACTTATCTCGGATAACATTTTACTTGGATATGAATGCATGCACTGGCTCCGAAACAAAAAGTGTGGATCCGATGGCTTTGCAGCGGCAAAAATTGACATGAGCAAAGCTTACGACAGAGTTGAATGGCGCTTCCTCAGGGATATGATGTCAGTGCTCCGTTTCCCTCTTCACTTGATTGATCTCGTGATGCAGTGCATATCCACCGTGGAGTTCTCCTTTGTGGTTAACTCAAAGGTTTACGGATCTCTCACCCCCACACGAGGTATCCGTCAAGGATGTCCCCTTTCACCTTTCCTGTTTGTTATATGCGCACAGGGCTTCTCGTCTTTATTGCGAAGCTATGAGAATCAAGGCCTCTTCTGCGGCATCACCTTGGCACGCCACAGCCCGACGATCACGAACCTCTTCTTCGCTGACGATAGTCTCATTTTCTTCAAGGCAAAGGAAGAAGTGGCCCGGAGTTTCAAAGAGATAATTCAACTTTATGAGATGGCGTCAGGACAAGTGATCAATTTTGAAAAATCATCCATCTCTTACAGCCCAAACACTAAGCAAAGTGACATTGATGCTGTGACGAACAAGCTGGGTATCCGGGAAACTCAGGGTCACGCCATGTATCTCGGCCTCCCCACGGTGATTCTCAAGCAGAAAAAGATACACTTTGAATACATCCGAGATAGGGTTGTTAAGAAAATCCACGGATGGGACAACAAGTTTTTCTCAGCAGGGGGTAAAGAGGTACTCATCAAATCCGTGTTGCAAGCTATTCCGACGTATGCAATGGCGTGTTTTAGAATTCCGGTGGGGATCTGCTCAGATATTGAAAAAGCGTGCTGCGACTTCTGGTGGGGAACAAATGACAACGGAAAAAACTTACATTGGGCTTCATGGGATCGGTTGTGCAAACCGAAAAACAAAGGTGGTGTGGGTTTTCGAAAATTGTGTGCTTTTAACCAGGCTCTCCTTGCTAAGCAAGTGTGGAGATTACTCAAGAACCCGGATACTCTCCTGGGAAGAGTACTCAGGCAGCGATATTTCAAGAAATGAGACTTAATGGAGGTGAAAGTATCCCCTAACAGCTCTTTCACATGGCGATCCTTGTGTTGGGGGAGAGACCTTATCGAGCGTGGGAAGCGCTGGAAGGTCGACGATGGTAAAAGCATAAATGTCTTAAAGGATCGCTGGATTCCGGGTAGAGATCGATGGCGAATGCAACCTAATGAAATGGACGACCAGCAGAGAAAAGTTGCTGATTTTATTACAGCGGATAAACGATGGGACAAGGATAAACTTTCAGAGGTCTTCCCCAGGTTTGTGGTGCATGCCATATGCTCGATTGATATCCCGAAAGAACCGAGACCAGATTGTATTTTTTGGGGTTTCGAAGAGAAGGGACGTTACTCAGTGAAATCGGGGTACCTGTGTGCCACTGATTACTACTCAATGCCAGAGAATGTATCCTCAGATTTTGATGATTCGTGGTGGAAGAAAGTTTGGGGAATGAACGTCCCACCCAAAGTTAAACATTTCAGCTGGAGAATCCTCAACAATCTGATCGCGGTCGATGACACCCTCGCCAAGCGTCATATCCCGGTTTCAGGTATTTGCTCGTGGTGTAAAAAAGATTGGGGAACGATTGTGCATTGCCTGATCACTTGTGAATGGGTTCGAGATGCTTGGAAAAGGTCTTTTTTTTGGGAGGCTATTGGCCCGTCGATACATCTTGCCTTTAGGGATTTGAGCAGAGTAGTGGATGATGTTTTTGGAGATGAAGGTCTTGAGTTATGGTTTTTTCAGTTGTGGTTTGTGTGGAAATGCTTTTGCGACTTCAGGCACAATCCAACAAAAGAGAGAGTACCTGTTGAGTTCGAGGAATGCCAGCTTTGGCTTCAGGAATTCAAGAAAGCAAGAGCCAACACCTTTATTACGGACCGAGCCCTTCCACTTGAGGGAGCGCGAAACTGGTTCCCACCACCGCCGGAAGTTCTTAGACTCGATGTGGATGTGGCATTCGAAGAAGGGGGGCAGCGTCTGGGAGCTGGATTTATTCTGCGTGATTCTGGGGGCGCGATTGTGGCAGCAGCCTGCCAACGCATCAGTCACTCCCCCACGGTGCTTCTAGGAGAGCTGCACGCAATCATGCTTGCTGTTGGTTTTTGCATTAGGAATGATTTTGGCCCGGTCGTTCTTTACACGGACTCGCTCCTTGCTATTCACGTGCTTCAGGAAGAGAATCGGGGCTCCGACTCCCTCTGTGACGAACTGTGGGAGGCGTTCCAACAGGCGAGAGAAAAAGTTGTACTTGAGTTTTTTCACGCTAGACGTGAAGCAAACAGAGCTGCCCATGAGCTAGCTCGTTTCGCTTTTGTTGTGTCTGATGTAATGATCTGGAAGTCGGGTTTCCCACTCTGGCTCCTAGATATTGCTCGTTCTGATTTTTTGGAATGATATCTTCTTCTTTTCTCAAAAAAAAATTTATGGCAGGCACAAGGTATGACTAGTTTAACGAAACCCGTCAAACATGTTATACCCTGAAGCCCACACATCCGAACAAAAGCAAATATTTAGAAAGAGGAGAAGAAAGGAAGAAGGATATATAATTATAATATTCTTATTTTGAAGAAACATCAATTTTCTACACATTCTCCAAAAATGTACTCCATGTTTAAAATATATTTGGCTGGAGATGCATATAAGGTGACCCACACAAAACATATACCACATATTCTATGTTACAGGCCTTTCGGAAAGGCTAAAGGCACAATGCTGTGTGCGTGTGTTTTATTTAAGGACCCAAGGTGTGATAATGGTGTTCTATTTCATATTTAAAATGGTGTGATAATATTATCCCTCCTTTGTAGTATAAATGAGAAATGAGTAAGGATCAAGTAGGATATGTGAGAAAAGAAATAAAGAATTTAAAGGGTGAAATTTTGTTTATCCTTCATTTCCCCATGATAAATTTACAACAAAAAAGAACGCACCCAATGTATACAAAAAAGAATTATGAAGTTATTTGTAAAAATTGTCTGAAATTTCATAAATCCAAAAAATTATTTCAATTATGACGATATAGAATGCCCGGAGTTGATATAAAAATTATGTGAAACTTCTAAGTTCATTTGATGTTTTCCCAAAATGCAAACAAATATAATAATTCTCCTTTCTTGTGAACCATAACCTCGCATAAACAATTTTATTTTCTTTAGTAAAAAAATATTTTTCAATGCTCGTGATAATTCAACGAATAATTTATAAAGTACATGGCGATCATCCCAGTGGCGGATCCATGATTAAAAAACTGGGGGTGCAAAAAATAATCTTATAAACATTGACGGAGCTAGGATTTTTTTAAGGGGGTTGAACTTTTACGGGGGTTCGGGGGCGGTAGCCCCCGAGAAATTTTTTTTAGGCCTTCAATATATTTTAGACATTTTTTTTACTAAAATACAAATATAATTAGTAATAACTCTGCATTCCAAATACAAAATGTGTACGTTCAATTTTTTTATTTAATTAAGAATTGAGGTAAAGGATTGATTATACTATGTTAATTTGTTAATTTGGCGGAGCTAGGATTTTTTTGGGGGTATGGGGATTAGAGAAAGGGAGTTAAAATATGTTAATTTGGTGTTTGGTGTCTGTAGGCGTGTAACTTGTAAGTTGCTTAGGGAACACTCCAACCTTTGTATCTAAATATATTATACTATGTATATATACTAAGAAAAAAAATTTTTTTTTGGGGGTACAGCTGTACCCCCTTGCACCCATCTGCGTCCGCCCCTGGATCATCCTTGTTGAGGAATGTATATATACAACTCAAATTCTCCTTCTCTATCTGTGCGTAATTAGAAAAATTCGTGTTGTCAAAAATATTTTGCGAGAGAAAAAAAAAAACGGTGCGAGATTAGGATTAGTATGATAAGAGAATTATTATATTTTATTAGAAATATTTCAAGTGATTTTAGAATATCCACATAATTTTCACGTAACTTCGAATTTTCCACATTATCATAATTTGAACCTAAAAGTGTACATAACACATTTACCACATGCATGATACTCCCTCCGTCCACGAAATGAGTACCCATTTGTGGACGGCACGGGTTTTAAGAAATGTATGGAGTGTAGTGTGAATAGTTTAAGGGTCCCACTTTTTGAGTGTATTAATTAAAGAGATGTGTGGGGTACACTTGCCAAAAAGGGAAATGGGTACTCATTTCGTGGACGGACGAAAAAGGAAATATGGGTACTCATTTCGTGGACGGAGGGAGTATTAAATTGGACTAAGTGCGTCTGTATGGGAAATGAAATAACTGTTCACATTACTAAATATTGTTCTTTCTTCTTTTTACTTTTTGGTGAGCCGCCATTTTGGCTCGTGTTTAGGCGTGTAAAATGTTTAAGGAGTAATAATCAATAGTAGCTTAAATAGTTAAATATGTCTCAAATTAATTATCATTATTTTTAAAATTATATCTAAAATATTAACTTTGACAAAATAATACTCAAATTACATGAAGTTATGCAAATTTACCATTAGACAAAAAATTTTGCACATAGAAATATAGTAGAATCACTGCATCGCAATTTAAATGTGACTTGACGTGTGTAAAAATAAATTATTTTAATGTCAAGTAAACTTGATACACGTTAAAGTTGTGATATAAATTTTCTCAACTTTCAAGTATCTAATTTTTTTTTCAAAAATAAATTTACATAATTTTTCGTAATTTATGTACTCCCTCCGTCCATGAAAAAACTTCCTAGGAGGAAGTGACACGGATTTTAAGAAAAATATTGTTGAGTGTATTGAGAGTGGAGAAAAGGTAATTGAGTGTATTGGAAGTGGTGAAAATGTGTTATAATTAATATTGGGAGTTGTGAAAAGTGAAAAGTAAGAGTAATTATAAGTGGTGGGGTATAGTCCAAAAATAGTTCTTTCGTGAATATCCCAAAAAGGAAAAATTAGAAGTTCTTTCGTGGACGGAGGGTGTATTAATTAGTCAAAATTGATAATTTAAAATAAAATAATAATTATAATAATTTAAAATAAATTTAAGTATTCAAATTAGATAATAATAGCAACTACCAAAAAAAAAAAAAAAAAAAAAAAAAAAAAAAAAAAAAAAATAACCAGGGGGCTTAGCCCACTGGCCACCGGGTCCTCACTTAAGTGAAGTGACCCGGGTTCGATCCCTCTTGGGAACGAATTGGTGATTGGAGATATAAGGTGGAGTTTGGTGAATGGAGAGATAAGGTGGTTCTTGGAGTGGATGGGGAACTAACTACTAACATCTAATAACATCTAACATGACTTTGACCGATCAAAAAAAAAAAAAAAAAAAAAAAAAAAAAAAAAAAAAAAAAAGCAACTACCAAAAATAGAAAGAGAAAAGGAAAAGTTAACAAACTTTCTTTGATGTCACGATGCGAGATTTGGCCAAAATCTGAGGCCGATTATTCATTAATGAAAATATTAAATTATGAATAACTAAATCTTGATTGTTGTGTTGTCGCCAGCCTTGAACTCTGTCACACATCACGTGGAATATATTTAGAATCGTCACTACTCCCTCCGTTTTTTTTAATAAGTGTCATATTTTACTATTTTCCTTGTTTCTTAATAAGTGTCTCATTTCAAAATTTGAGAGTATAATTATGATATTCTTCCTATTTTATCCTTATTTAATACTTGTATGAATATAATAATTAGTTGTACATATGAATTTATTATGATAATTACTAAGATTACAAATGTAAATATCTTATTTTATTGGTATGTGTATTTTGACGTCTGAGGACACTTAATACAAAACAGAGGGAGTATATTCTAGCTACAATTATATAATAATTTTTTTTCTATCAATATTAATAAAATTATAAAAATAATAATTATTGTGATTAAAATACTCTTATATCATGTAACAGTGTAAAATACATTTTTAGTTGTTACACACGTTTTACATTGTTACACATTTGTAAAAATAAAACTCATTTTGTCTCACAAAAACATTAACATTTCTATATTGATACAATATCCCATCACAATTCCTTTACTGTTTATTTCTACTTTTTATAAAGTGAGATCATTTTTCCACTCACAATACGTGTCAGCATCTCTGTCTTCTTGTAAGTTTACATCATCTAATGAATCGTTAGTTGATCTTCTTATACTTAGTAAAATCTTCGAATTTTGGAGATTGAACCTTCAAGCTTATCAACTGATCCATCAGCTAATCCTTCAAGTGTTTGTACCATAAACATTAGATGTACACTATTTAACACATGAACTACAGTTTACAAGATACACCCTTGTCATACAATTATCAGTTAGGATTTTGATATAAAATTTACAACAAACTAAATACTATGTTGGTCTCTTATCAAACCATAATTAATACTCTCTTTCTCTGTTCATGAAACATTATTTGCGGTGAAGTGGACATGAGTTATTAGAAAAATTAGTTGTGTATTTTGTGAGTGGAGCATAGGTCCCACAACTTTGAAATATTTTGATAATTAATGGGTTTATGTGGATCAATTAAGGGCAATATGTATAAATATGTAAAATTTTAAGGGTGATAGTTAGTGAAATTATGTCTAAAAACAAATAGGAAGATGTTTTGTGGATGGACGAAAATGACAAATTATGAAAATATTTTGTAGATTCAAATTATGACAAATTATGACAAATATGAAAATGACAAAATCTATATTATAAATATAAATAAATTTATACTTTAAGGCTTAGTCAGAGGGTTTCTTAGGACAGTAACTTAAGTTGATTTGGAAATTAGGACAATAACTTTTGGACTTGTAAAAATTGGATACTATAATTAATAAGTGTTGCACCCGCATGACATTTCTTGGCCAATTATCGAATTTTTTACATCCTCTCTGAAGCCGTAAAAATGACGTGCTTGCCACATAATCAACCCCTCCGTGCGGGCTGTCATGTGCTTGGTCCGTGTAAAAAGTCCCAAAATTCAATAATTGGTCCATAAATGTCAGGCGGGTGCAACACTTATTAATTAGTGTCCTACTTTTACAAGTTCGAAAATTATTGTCCTAATTTTCAAGCCTTAATCTCTTATTTCAATCTCTTCAATTTTTCTTTAAAGACGTAGCAGTTCCAACCTATAATGCCGCTCCTTTGCCATGACTCTTGAAATACCTTCTCGAAATCAGGGTGCCTTGTCCAAACGTTGAAACATCGGAAACGTTTCGGGGCCCAATCTACAAGCTTTGTTTCTCAGCAGTATTGGACAGTGGTCTGAGACCGACCTTTGCAATCCTCTAACTTTTGTATTAGTCCATATTGACAGCCACTTCTCATTGACCAGAAATCTATCGAGTTTCGACTTACATTGGCCTTGTGGTTGATACCACGTGAATTTTCTGGCTTGCATTCGGATTTCCACCAGGTCGTTATCTCTCACAAATTTTTCGAACACCAGTATATCTCTCTGAGAAGATTGGGATCCCCTACCAACCCTTTCAGAACAGTTTCTAATTGAGTTAAAGTCTCCTGCAATTCAAACACAACAATCCCTATATTGCTCCACAACTCGACCAAGTCTATCCCACAGCAACTCTCTATCGTTCAAACTTTGGGGTGCATAAACGTTCACCAAAAAACAAAAATTGTTACGTGAATTCCATTTGTCGTTCACTATCAAAGCTCCTGGTAAATCCCATTGGCTGGAACTGGAGAATTGCAAAGAGATGATGAGAATGTCTCCTGACCTTCTTTCGGCTTTGCGAAGTGCAAAAAGAAAGCCTTATGCGCTCCAAATGAGTTTAAGGTCTAGATCGCTCAAGTTCTCGGTTTTAGTTTATTGGACAAAGCTGATATCAATTTCCATTTTCTGTATAATCTCCCATACCTCTTTTTTTTTATCTTACTCCCCAGCCCCCGGATATTATACGACAGCATCTTCATTGATCACGCTTTTTCGGATTCTCCTCGATCCCATCTTTTCCTTTGCCACTGACCATTTGCTTGGCCATCACAAGATCTCCATGGTGGTTGGTCAGGCCGATAACCTTCCCAAATTCCCAGATTTTAAGGCCTTCGTCAATATGTGGTTGATTGTTTTTCGCACTATCTTCCTCCGACTCTGGTATGGATCGAGTTTCACTCGACCAATTTCCTCTTCCCTCTTCGTTGTCTGGAGCTTGAGGTGGGATCTATTTTCCATCGGGCCTTTTCCTAGCCATCATTTTGAAGGAGTTTTTCTTGTTTCTGTGCTGCAAAAACCGATTGATCCCTAATTTGAGCGAGTAATCACCCCCAATTTTTTTCATTTCTTTCTTTTGTTGAGTTTGATTGCGCCTCTCTCTCTGGGGTCTACCAAGGTTTAGGGCCTCGGGTGATATCTGCTCTGCCCCCGGTGTTGTGTTGGGCTTCCCTTGATAAGATTTTGGACATGATTCCTCAGGAGAGCCCAGCCCAATTAAATCGGTTCCTCCGTTTTCGCTCATCCCTTCCTGGAAATTACCCAACCCAACAGAAATCTTATTTCCCCAGCCGGTTCTCAGGTTATTGGGCCCGTTATCGTCGGCTGGATTAGAAAAACTAAAGCCCACCCTTCTTGGGTTCAAATGCGGAAATCCATTAGGGCTTGTTTGCACTAAAGCATTTTGAGTTTCTGACAAATAGCCCCCACTCCTCGGGGTTGACACTGGTGGGTCCCTTGAGTTAGCCTTTTCGTGAGAGACGTCTTCTAGAATCTGACACCCTAATGATTGGTTGGGGGTGGCGTGCATGCGATCACTTTCAATAGTTGGAAAAATGGTTGCACTCATAACAGAATTCGAGGGGTCGTCCAGTTGAGCCGGTTTTGGATCGGATTCGCCCCTTCTTTGAGTGTTTTTCGATGCCCCACCGATTAGAGCATTTGTCGGAGATTCTGAGAAAACCGCCTCCTCCTCTTCTTCTGAGCTATCTTCCCCTTCTGACGTCGAGAGCTCTTCGTGAGATTGGGAATATTCTGGTAGAAACTGTTCTTCTGCTTCCTCCACTCGAATCTTGAAGTGTGCACCATCTATTTTACATTCAATAGTTTTATCGATCGAGGCTAAACCTGTTGAGATTTGAATTAGCGCGATATCCAAATGATCTTTGGCCTTTATTTTTCCGTGAATCTTCAGAACCATCCCCAAACAAGCCCCTATGACATTGAAGAACCTTGAGTTCCATGCCTGAAGAGGGACTCCATACCACTTGGTCCATACTGTTCTTTGAGTGTTCACGTCGATATATGTCCACGGTCGAACCCACTCGAACCAGAAATTCGACCATTCGTCGAGATCTTTCATCAGATCCTGAACCGGTGTTTGGTTCAAACTTTGAATGAGTTTGCGCATTCGCTTTTGATTTCTTCTTCGATCTCTTCCCAAACAAATTCCGTTTTCACAAAGCCTGTATATGACTTCCGAAGCCATGATGTCCCATCTTCTGTTGATTGGAAACCAAGCACTTCATCTGCAGGAGGTTCAATTGTATGGCTTATCCCTCCAAGAATCTCCGCGAATGATTTTCCATTTACTCTCATGCTCCTTGGGGTTATTTGAGTACTCCTGTACCTAACAGCCATCTCTTTCTTCGCTGAAGTGCCACCTGCTTCCCGCATTTTCTTGTTGCTCGTTGGCTCTACCAAAGCTGGTCTCTCAAACCTAGGTATGTAAGCTCTTAGTTTGTAGCTACCGAACCAGGTTTTGTTCAGTTCTTCCAGGATCCTTGCTCTGTCAGAGCCTTTCTCAAAGCGAACGAATCCAAATGGTTTACCTTTGATGTCTCTCTTCCTTGGGCAAAAAATGTCTATGACCTTTCCAAGCTTGTTGAAGCTTTTTTCCAAAGTCTCAAGCCAAGTTCCTTCCGGGAAATTGTTGAAAAAGAAGGTGGATCCATTTTCATGGTGCCTATTTTCAAACCGGAGTGTTTTGGACTTTGGGTAAGACCTGGGGTGTGGGTTGATTGAGTGCCTCGCCGGAGATCACTCGTGGCGGGATGAGACTACTCCTCTCCTCCTCATCTCCCTCCACTCTCCTTCTCCCTCTCTCCATTTACATATCAGGCCTAATTAATACATCAAATGAATTTGCTTTAAATTTATGTGTTCGACCATATGTTTGATGTATTTTATTTTTTAAATTGTGTAATTTTTTTTACTTTATAATAGATTTAATACTTTTTATTTATTAATAATTAAATTTAGGAATAATATTTATTTTATATAAAATTAGTAATTGAATTTTTTTTGGGGGGGAATGTATAATTTGTATGATTTAATATATATGATTGAAGTATACAAAGTAAAATGAAAAAAAATAATTAAATAATACTCCAAGAGAATAATTGGAGTATAACTAAATAACTAATGTTGTTCCAAGAGAATAATGATGTATGTAATGAAGATTATTTTTAATATAATTAACGTTTGTTGGTATATTTTATTTTGTTTCATATCTGTTTACCTATAATAATTTTATTTTATAATTTATCATAACGAGCTTGAATTATTTAATTCAGCCCATTTTAATTTTTCATATAGTCTAAAGAGATTCACGCCCAACAATTTTTTTCTAAAATAATGCTCATCTATCCATTTTTTTATATAAACTTTGATATAGTGTAGTCGATCTATTCATATTACCTCCTTTATATGAGGTGTGTATTAAATGAAATTTTCTTTGTATACAATATTATTTTTTTTCATTAAAATATTTTTTAATCTTTTACATTAATATTAAAATATAACTTATATATAATTATTCTATTTTATCCTTATTATTACTTCATATATTATTTTTAGAAATATTAAATAAAATTATTTTAGTAATAGAAAACTTTAAGATATTTTAAATTAAAAAAGTAAGTATATTTTAAAATATTTAAAAGACTAATTTCACATATTATTTGTGCCGCATTAGTGCATTTTAGTGAGCATATAATGTTGAACTTTTGAATAGATGATTCATAATTTAGTATATATTGTTAATATTATTCATTCAACTTTTAATCCTTTTTCGTATATATAGTTAATATTTTTTTTATTTTTTTTAAAATAAACATATTTATGTGATCTAATTATATAAAATATGATACAGGTATTTACTGAGAGATTACACTCATAGTTTTTATAGCTAAGTATTTATACATTTTATAGCTACTTATTTATATAAGATAGATGATAGGTTTTCACATGATCAGATTATTTTAAAGGTAAAAAGTAATCAATAAGTATTATTACTCACAAACAAATTTCTCTTTTAAATTGTGATGTAGAATAATATTAATTTAAACGGATAATAATTTTCTCATAGTGGTCCAATGAGCTAATGATAAAAATTATATATATATATATATATATATATATATATAGGGTTGAGTTCAACAGAGAATTATCTTTTTATTCATCATGAACAAATCTATATATTTTACGAACAGATCAACATAACTAATGAACATACGTATTTAGTAAAAATATAGAAAAACTCGCCACCAACAGGATTCGAACCCGGGGCAAATTGCTGTTCATGCGGTACATTGATTTGTTCATTAAAATTATAGATCTGTTCGTTTTTATTTTACGAATTCTCTATTCTCCACAATATTTAGCTTCTCTGTTGAACCCTTCTATATATATATATATATATATATATATATATGTGTGTGTGTGTGTGTGTGTGTGTGTGTGTGTGTGTGTGTTTGTTTGTTACTAGGTTTAATTCATGCTTAAATAAAAAACACAATGAAGTTATAATTAATGTTTAAAATTTTCATATTGTTGTATGCATTAATTTGAAAATATATTATTCACACATATGCATATACTATAAAATATATAAAAATAGACTTGGAACGAATAAATTATAATTATTTAAAAACTCGTTTAGTTTCGATGTTCGCCGTGTATGACACGGAAGGGAGTATCAGTATAGTAATATTAAGAAAGAAGGAAAAGTGAAATGCTATAATGCACGGATTCGCCGGAAATCACCACATTGCAGTATCCGATTCGCTCAAGGGTGCGATTCGCGTGCGATACGCACGGGATTCACCACATGGCGAATCCCTCAAAAAAAAAAAAAAAAAATGGGTGCGCGAATCCGGTGCGCCAATCTCACGAATCCGGCGGTGGCGAGGGAGCGCGACTGCGTCTGAAGATGGAGGTTGAGCGCGGCGGCGTCTGAAGATGGACTTCGTCGAGGGAGCGTCTGGAAGTCGTCGAAGCTCAGCCCGGAGTTGGAGCGCCTGGAAGTCGTCGAGGGAGCGGTGGAGCGCCTGCCCCAGCTCATCCACCGTGATTGGGGAAAGAAAAGGGGGGGGGGAGGGAGTCGGTGGAGCGCCTGGAAGAGAAAGAAGGAAGAAAAAGAAAGAAAAGAGGGGGGGTGGGGGAGTCGGTGGGGTTGGGTAAGGAAGAAAGAAGAAAAAGAAAGAAGGGGGGAGGGAGAGAGAGAGTTTGTCGGCTGAGTGGGGGTGGGGTAGGTAGGGTTTTAATTTTTTTTTTGGTTTTGATTTTTAAAGTATTTTTATTTAAATTTTTGTTTCTTTTTTTTTTAAATTTAAAATAGAATCGTATAAATGAGATTAAATGAAAATGAGGATTTAAGCACCTTCTTATTACAAATTTATATATATATATATGTATATATATATTTGATTGGTTATATATAATAAAAATATATAATATAATAGACGTATCCTACACGAATCGCACCCTATAATTTTTAAAAATCCGTATCCCTGCACCCGAATCGTATCGCTCCCGCACCCGCCCCTCGCACCCGTGCAATCTAGGTGAAATGTGAAAGAAACTTTTCTTGATGTCACGATGGGCCGATGGCCCGATACGGCATTTGGCCAAAATCTGAGGCGGATTAGAGTTATTGATGGAATTGTTTTTTTAGGGATAAAATATTAAATTATTAAAATCTAAAATGTTGATTGTTGTCGCCAACCCCGAATTCTTCGTGAATCACGTGGTGTAGGTTCTGGCACGTTCTTCTGTCGTGGGTCCCAAATCATGAATCTACAATTCTAAACTTTTCACCTCATATTCATTCTTCAAGACGTAATTGTCTTCCAATAAATAAATAAATAAGACTAAAATAGTAATTACATTTCAAATGGCAGAAGCTAGGGGTGGGGCAGGGGCGTCACTGGGCTCCCTTGGGATTTTCAAAAATACTAGGATATTTTTATAATTTTATATTAAAAATAAAAACTATATAATTTTATCAACATCATTATCTTGTTGAGCTATTTTATAATGTACATGTAAACTTTCGAGTTAAGACATTTAGAATAAGTAAACATATAATTAATTTATACATATCATGTTTGGATTGGATTCTAGAGATTTATTTATTGAATTTTATATTGAAAGTTACTTTGCCTTACAAAGTTTCATGGGATTTTGGAAAATAAAACCACGGACTATTTTGAATTTATAATTTTAATGTCTTTTTAGTTTGACGAATTAAATCATTATTTTTTTCAAGTTTTGCAATTTCGTCCCCCAATTTTTTTCGATCGCTAGAGCGTCGAATTGGAGCTTACATGGATTAGTAAAGACGATGACATTTTTGTGAGGCCTAAACGACATCGTTTCGTACCATTTCAATTAAAAATTTCTCCAAATTAGAAAGAGATTGTATCTTGTATTTGCACTCTATATAATATTCAATAGTTAGTAATTTTATTGCAAAATACATCGTAAAATGAATATGAGCTTGAAAATCTGTTAAAATGTGTTTTTTGTAATTTAAATAATATTATAATTGTGTTATTGATTCATTTATTTTTAATTTAATTTAATTTTTATTTTTTAATTTAATTATTAATTTTCTTTTAAATTTTTTTGGACCCCCTGAATCGAAAGTCTGGCTCCGCCCCTGGGCAGAAGACACACCTTAATTATGAGTTATGACCAACAGTAGAAACAACTAATCGCATTCTATTAATTGTTTCAAGGTTTGTAAAATCAATAACACACATGTTACACAATACACAGTAGAAACAACTAATCGCATTCTATTAATTGTTTCAAGACGCTTGTAAATTAAATGAACTTACCCTCACATCACAAATCTTATTTATGTTACATCTTGTCGTCTGAATGTTGTAATACATAATTTTATGATACAAAAAATGAGAAAATTCTTAAATTTGCAGGTCTGATGGAGGGGTAACATAACATAAGGTTCTAATTGAGTCGTTCTTAATGGATTTCAACATGTTTAATTGGATTTTTTTTAAAGAAAAAAAAAAGACGTGTGGACTCAACATTGTGATAGCAGTCTATGCTTAAATAAATTGGAATATTTATTTTGTATTTTTTGAAAAAAGACTATATATGTTTCGGGCAGGCTGACTTTCTACTGTAAATTCTGTTTTAAAATTTCACTTCAATATCACCGATCTATGTAGGTTAAACACAGCAAATGAAAAATACTAACAATCAAATTATTGCGCGAGTTTACAAATTAAGTTAAATTTTAAACGCTGTTAGTTTAATTATGTATATATATATAGGGGCGCGCTCCAGTGAAACCCCCTATTTTTTGTGTAACATGAGTACAATGAATAAGACATATAATACTAATTAATGAACAAAACGTATATCTAATTAACAAGATGTATATACTGATGAATTTTTGTTTAAAAAAAAATCGTAATGAATAAGAAATATATACTGATGAACAGAGCCGTATATACTGATGAACAATATAACAAAATTTAAAATATTCTGCTCCCTCCAGGATTCGAACCCTGCGAAAAAAAAAATCACCCTCCAGATACAATATCAGTCATAGGATTGATAAAATAAACGCATCAGATCGTGCCCTAGATCTCACTAAAATTAGGGGGTCTCATTGGAGCGCCCCCTATATATATACTAATCAATTAATGGTAAATTATCAACTTGTATAAAACTATTTAACTTGTCTACACATATTATCAACCTTCCTTATTTTAGTAACTCAAAATTAATATGTACCATTAATCTTTGTATGATCCACAATTAATATAAAAAAAATACTAGTAAATTGTTGTATAATAGATAAAAAGCATTACCAATTTATCTTAGAAGAAACAATATTATATGTACAGATAAATATCATAAAAAGAAACATTATTTAAAGCGAAAAATGATGTATTTAGTCAAGACATGGTATTTCAATAAAGAGGAACTACTCATTAAAAAAAGAAAAAAAGATGAATTACTGGCCAAGTGAGACGAACCGACCATAGAGCATCTTCGTCCTCGGTGTAATTGGTCTGTTTATTTACAAATAATGTTCCATTATAATTTTTCATATGCGCTTCTGAGTTTTGCAGCTGGAAAAAATATTACTTTTAAGAGAAATGATTTATGTACATGCTTGATGTGATCTGAAATAACTCCAATATATGGTTATCTACGATAATTAATTATTATAAATATTGGCCTAAAGCTGTACGAGTATATGATATTTTAATCAAATAATTATAAAATCTCGTTGTATATATAATGTATTTTCTATCTGTGTCAGGGAGCATATGGGAGACTATTTTCTTGTGGGTCTCTCCTACCTTATAGTGGTTTTGTTAGTTTCATAAGTGAAACGTGTCTGTCTTCATGTGAGGATGGTATAACTGTCATTGTTGTATTCGATGTTATACTTAGTTTTTCATAATTGTATCAAAGCACATACTATGTGTTTCATCCATCAATGCAAAAAATAGGATATACTATATCTTTTGATGAGTAAACGAAATTTATAAAATACAAAGTTAGGGCATACTCTATAGGCAGAACACCTCAAACAGTGGGAATAGGGAGGGAAATCTAGCGAATTTAGGAAAATAAATTTTTTCGTCTTCATTAAAACCTTGTGAGTAAAACGTCACATGATATTTAATATAAGTAAATACCGACTCCTATTACACTTACTATAACTATATTTTCTTATATATGATTGTTTTCTTTGTGTCCTTATACCGTTGTATTTGTATACTTAGCTCAACTCTACTTTACTACTTTGGTGCTCCTCTCACAAAAATAACAATAATAAAAAAAATCATTAATATTATAAGTGCAACGGACAATAATACTTTGTTGAATTAAAAAATGTGTAAATCGATTGAAACACATTCAGTTAAAAGTTTCGTAAATAAATTTGTATAGTTGAGATTTTTAATAAATATAACCAAAAAAATCGTATGAGACCATCCATGACCATCCCATGGATGAATCATGAAAAGAGTTTTAAGCTCATGTGCAATGAAATGCTTGTAATGTTGAATTATATTTAGATACTAGTTCTGATCCGGGTCATAAAATTTGACGAGTCACATAATAGTATAATATTCATATTTGATGAAGATCTTAAATCGATTATAAAATAAAATAAAACAAACAAAAAAAACTCTTGATGGGACAAAATTCCAACTCAGCACACACACATACAATCCTACCCAAACACGTCACGTGGTGCTAAAATTAAAGTACTATTTAACACCTCCACCTTCCGTAGTAAAATTCCAATCCTCCATTCAGCATAACATGGCCACCGCGTCTCCTCCGGCGGCGAGATACGATCTGGAAGGCGCCACCTCCTACCTCCCCATCCCCGCCGGCCCTAATCAGCCCCGCCCCCGCCCTTCCACGAAGCTCCTCTCCGCCATTCTCTTCTCATCTTTCCTCCTAATCTCATTACTTCTCCTCTTCACAAACCACACCGCACCCTCTCAAGTCAAACTCAACGACGCCGCCGCTGCCCCTCACACTCCGTCGCGAGGCGTGTCGCAGGGGGTGTCGGAGAAGGTTTTCCGGCAAGTCAGCGCCAATGGTTTGACTTTTCCATGGAACAGCGTCATGCTTTCCTGGCAGCGAACAGCTTTCCACTTTCAACCCGAACAGAATTGGATGAATGGTCGGTTTTCAGCTTAATTCTACTTTTTTATTGGTTTAGTAATTTTAATTATACGTCGCTTTCGCACATTATCTAACTCTTCCTTTCTAATTTGTTATTCAAAACTTCTGCTTGGATTAATCTCTGGTGGCTTCTGCACAGATCCTAATGGTCAGCTTTTCAGCAAACCCTTTTTACTTTATTGTCTTTTTTCATTATTTAATTATCTTATTACAAATTAGGTTTATGATCTCTGTATAATTCTGCGTTTTTTCAATTGTTTGATTTGGCGAATTTTGAAATTTTTGTGTGGGCAAGCTGGATTAATTATTGGCGGGTGAGGGTGTAAGTAAACCACGATATCTGTGAAACTAAATTAAATTTTGATTTTATTATGTTTTGGAGTAATAATATTAATGGGTGACACTTGAGGGTGGGCCAATGGGGGGCCAGATTTTGCATTATTGTTGCCTTGGGATATATAGTTGAGGCTCTATATACCTATTCTTCATAATATACTATTATAATTTATCATAATTCTTTACACGAATTATAAATCAAATATTCATGCTCCAAAAAATAAATCACTCTAGCTATAGCTGTTTCTCATGTTACTGTGGTCCTTTTGCCCATTGCCACATCATCTCTCCCTAATTTCAAATTTTGTAGAAAACCAGGAATACCTTCTAGTTTACAAACTACCATTGTTTTAAAAGTTTGACTCTTTCCTTTTTTCCAAAATGTGCATCGGTCTAGATCTTCATTTTAATTTTTCGATTTTTTTTCCCTAATTTATATCTTCATCAATTAACATACTAATTCAATTTCTGTCAAGTAAAAAAGAAACATATTTCTGTGCACTAATTAGTTATATTTATGTATAATAACTTCAATCTATATGTAATATATGCGTGTGTAAGTACATAGATTAACATGTACTCTGAATTACAAGTATTTTAATTATCAGTAGCTATCTTGCTCGCATTGAACAAAAGTAAATTTAGAAAATCTATTTGCTTAATTGGCCATGCCTAATCACATGTGATTATTCAAATCTCAATAAGTGCATTTACTATAAATGATATAGACGATGTTGATAGATAGCTGATTATTTAATTTAGTCCACATGGCTGCACCATGTGCACCAGAACTTGAAAAAATGGCCAATCATGTTGTTTTCTGTTTTCTATTTAAAAAAATAAATAGAAAATGACAATGACAAATATTCGACTTTATACTAAATGAAGATGCAAAACGACAGGTCCATTATTTCATATGGGATGGTATCACCTCTTCTACCAATACAATCAAGATTCAGCTGTGTGGGGCAACATCACATGGGGCCACGCAGTCTCCAAGGACCTGATCCACTGGTTCCACCTCCCCTACGCCATGGTCCCCGACCAATGGTACGACGTCAACGGCGTCTGGACCGGCTCCGCCACCATCCTCCCCGACGGCCAGATCATCATGCTCTACACCGGCGACACCAACGACGCCGTCCAGGTGCAGTGCCTCGCCTATCCGGCCAACCTGTCCGACCCGCTCCTCCTCCACTGGGTCAAGAGCCCCAGCAACCCGGTCCTCTTCCCGCCCCCCGGGATCGGCTCCACCGATTTCAGGGACCCCACCACCGCCTGGCTCAGCCCCGGCGGCGACAAGTGGCGGATCACCATTGGCTCCAAGGTGAACAAAACCGGCATCTCTATCGTCTACGAGACCTCCGACTTCATAAAATATGACTTGTTGGATGGCTTCTTGCACCAAGTTGCGGGTACGGGTATGTGGGAGTGCATTGACTTCTACCCGGTCTCATTGACCGAGGGAAACGGGTTGGACACGTCGATTAATGGGCCGGGCGTGAAGCATGTCATGAAGGCCAGCTTGGATGATGATAAGAATGACTATTATGCCCTTGGGACTTACGACCCGATCGGCAACAAGTGGACACCCGATAACCCGGAGTTGGACGTCGGCATTGGCCTCAGATATGATTACGGCAAATACTATGCGTCCAAGACATTCTATGATCAGAATAAGCGGAGGAGGATTCTGTGGGGTTGGATTAGCGAAACTGATGCTGAAAGCCTTGATCTCTTGAAGGGATGGGCTTGCGTTCAGGTAAATTTCATTAACTAGTTTTTCTCCCTTGCCATGCACGATAATAGTTATGACGGTTGTTGTTTTGGTTCAGTCTATTCCGAGGACGGTTGTCTTCGACAAGAAGACAGGTACCGACATACTTCAGTGGCCAGTGGAAGAAGTGGAGAGCTTGAGAGGAAAAAGTGTTGAGCTCGACGTGAAGCTAGGACCGGGTTCGATTGTGCCAGTTGAAGTTGATTCTGCCTCTCAGCTGGATGTAGAGGTGTCGTTTGAGGTTGATGAAGAGGCCGTTGAGGCGGTGGGTGAAGCCGGTGCGGGTTACGACTGCACTACTAGCGGTGGTGCTTCCAATAGGGGAGTATTGGGACCATTTGGCATCGTTGTTCTTGCTGATGACAAACTAACCGAGTTGACTCCAATCTACTTCTATGTGGCTAAAGGGCCTAATGGCAAGACAGAGTCTCATTTTTGTGCTGATGAATTAAGGTTAGTTTCTTCTGATCATTTGAATTTTGTTTATTTTCTTAGTGCTTACAAATTATTGGTGTAATGGTTTGTTAATTTAGGTCATCGCAAGCTCCAGATGTCGTGAAAGTAGTTTATGGAAGCAGTGTTCCTGTTGTTGATGGCGAAAAGTTCACCATTAGGTCATTGGTATGTGACAAATTACTTGTTATTTTAATTTTTCTAGCTTTGAAATAGGAAAAGTAAGTTTGATAAATTATGGTGTGGGGAAAACAGGTGGACCACTCGATCGTTGAGAGCTTTGGTCAAGGAGGAAGAAGAGTGATCACTTCAAGAGTGTATCCTACCAAGGCCATTGATGGTGCAGCGCGAGTTTTCTTGTTCAACAACGCGACTGGAGCAAGCGTCACTGCATCACTTAAGATATGGAAAATGGGGTCTGCCGATATTCGCCGCTTCCCTTCGGATCAATTGTGATATCTATATTCAACATTCAGTTATGTCATTGATTTGCATATTTATATCTCATATGTGCAGAAAAAAGCCATTAGATCTTTGAGGAGATGATTGCTTTTATTTATTTTTTTTAGAATAATTGAAGGGTTCTTCCCCCTCTTTCTTTTGATGTTACCACATATTTTTTTTTTTTGTAAGACTGTAATAGATAAATGTTAGTATTTGTTCAATGCTGGAAATGAGGTTATTTGATTTTTTTTTTTTTTGCGATTTTTAATGCGTATTTGAAAAAGATCAATACTCTATTGATATACTCTTGAATAATTTTCAACTAGTACGGCCATTCGTGCGATGCACGACTAACATCGAAATTAAACAATAATTTAAATAAATAAATTTTAAATATTAAATAAAATTATAATATAAATAAATATAAAATACATTTTAAAAATAAAATAAAATAATCCATGTCAATTACTCAATGAAATCCTGAATTTGAATATATAAATTTTTAACTTTGTATAAAGTGTAATGATAATTAAAGTTATTAAATAAATTTTAAAAAAAAATCGATAATAAAAATTAGCATTACGCATTATTATCATTATAGAGTATTACACGTTATAATAAATAAATAAATATTTTCATACACAAACATAAATAAAAAGGTTGTAAAATTTTAATAAAGAGAGAAAATAAAATATTTTACATTTTAATCTTTTTCATATCTTATTTATTTTAATTCATTTTTCATGATTTTGATACTATATTAAATTTAAAATGCATATTGAATATTTTTTTTCATGAATCAAATGTAACAATGTTTAGAAAAGAATTAAAATACATAAAAAATAAATAGTGAAAAGATTAGTGGGAGAAGAGAGAGAAAAAAGAGAGGGAGACATTGGAGGAAAAAATTCCTCTTTATATATTATATAGATATATATTAAATTAAATTTTTTGTCATTATCTTTAATTTGATATGTATGTTGAAGATTTTATTATTAATTAAAATATATAAATTTTAGAAAAAGAAGAAGAAATGAAAATAACAAAAAAGAAATAGAAAAAGGGTATATAAAAAAAAATTAGCATGAAAAACGGGTACATTAAGATATGCTTGGGGGGCTTCTTTCTTTGTAGCATTGAGTTGGCCAAAAATGTAGAAACGTGAATTTAAAAAAAAAAACTAATTTTGTTTTTCAAATTTTAGCGGTAAAAAGTAACCGTTGAACTGCTCTTTTATATAATATATAGATGGCTCAAATAATTCTTAAGGCCCAAAAAATTAAGAAACAATGGTGTCAAATGGTCACATTGAACATGCAAACACAATATTTGGCCACTAATTGAAAAAACACTAATTATGGCTATTAATTAGGCAATAAGCCTAATATACCCCTAACTGGGCGGACTGGGTAGGGTCAGGAGCGCGGGTCGCGTGCCGGGTAGGATCAGGCACGCGGGTCGGGTTAGACACTTATGGCACTATTAGTGCCATAAGTGCCAACAAAATTTTTTTTTACTCCCCCTGCCCTGTCTACCCCCCCAGACCCCCGACCCCACCCACCCCCAAGCCAAAAGGAACTTTTTAAACACTTCCCCTAGGGTTTAGATATTCCATTTAGGGTTTAGATTATCCATTTAGGGTTTAAATGTTCCATTTAGGGTTTAGATGATGCTGTTGTTTCTATATTTGTTCTGCATGTTACTAATAGTGCCATAAGTGCTAAAAAGATCGTTTTACTTTATTTTATTTTAGATTTTCGTTGGCACTTATGGCACTATTAGTGCCATAAAATAAAATAACAAAAGTAAAATTTGATTTATTTTTATCTAGGGGGAGTAATTTTTTTTTTATTTTTGGCTTGGGGGTGGGTGGGGTCGGGGGTCTGGGGGGTAGACAGGGCAGGGGGAGTAAAAAAAAATTTCGTTGGCACTTATGGCACTAATAGTGCCATAAGTGCCTAACCCGACCTGCGTGCCTGATCCTACCCGGCACGCGACCCGCGCTCCTGACCCTACCCAGTCCGCCCAATTAAGGGCAAAAACGTCCCAAAGCTATAAAAATGACCAAAATTTATGTTTTTTCAATGAGCGGCCATAATTTGTGTTTTATGATCCATTTTGGCTATTCCAAAATTTTACTCAAAAATTAATATGTGTAACTCGATATGTTTTCCTATCCCTGTTTATTTAACTCTGACAATTTTAAAATTATTGGCTTAAACTTTTTTGATGTAATTTTCTAAAATATTTATTGATATTTTTGGGTAAACAGTTGTATAGCACTATTTATTTTGTCTGGAAAAAAAAAAACTCGTAAATCATGATCGGTGTTCCCACGTGATGGATATCATAGTAATGGATCGTCATCCCTCCTATTGGGCTTGGGCTCTTTCTAGACTTTCACCACAATAAACAAAATAAATTAGACTCCAGTCCAATAGCACATCCACAATTCTCTATTTTTATTTATTTAAAATTTTTATTTTATGCTTTTTAAATTTCAAAATATATTTTCATGAACTATTTTCATCACTTATTTATTTCCAATATCTACACTTTCCTTATAGATTTAAACAATCAATTTATCCTTGTCTGAAACGCATGTATATATGGAAAAATCATATATATATATATAGGGTGTGGTTTTAGAGAGAACTACATTATTTGTGAGAACGGGAGAACCATCAAATCTAATGCATCCACTGTAAAAATTAATGCATTTGCTGTTAAAATTAATGCACTAAAAAAAATTTTAAAAAAAATTTCCCTTCAGGATTCGAACCCAGGATCTGCATTCATCCAACAAGATGATGCATCCACCGTAGATCTTGATGATCGAATGGCTGAAAATGGTTCTCCGGTCTTCTTTTATTTATGGTTCTTTCTTGAACCTCTCCCTATATATATATATATATATATATATATATGTGTGTGTGTGTGTGTGTGTCAATACAAATTAATTAGTCAATATTAATAAATAAAATACATCATTTTCCAATCTTTCATTACTGGAAATCTGGAATTATTAGTAATCTTTGCGTCAAAGCCGTAGAATTGAGATTTTTCAACTACCAAATTAATTGTTTCTTATATTAGGCATTGGGCATTCTTTTTAATTTTTTGAGAATACAAATTGCATGCTTTTATTGCTTAGTATTATTGTTGAGCATTTCAAATTGTGAGATGAATTTCAATTGATTCATTGTTGCTAAGACCATTAGAATATTTTTCTCCACATGAATCATTGTGTTTATTAAAAATGGATGTGATCGTTTTTGTTGAAAGAGGGATTACATGAATGAAATAGCGGTTTTATTAAAAAGAGAAAGCAAAACCAAGAAAGCCAAGAGAGTACAACGAAGCAAAAAAGACCAAACCAAACCAAAACGGAAAGGAAAAAAGGAACGAGCAAGGCGAGAAGGGCAGCGTCAAGAGCTCCGGACTGACCATTGCCCCCGAGTCACCCTTCATCAACCATCGCGAAGACCCGAACAAAGCATGCAGCACACCAGAAAACTGCACACCAGATGTTCGAACAAAGAACAACCAAGAAGCCACCCACCAAGAACACCACGAGAGCCACGCCAACAGCTCCCGCCAACAGCTGCATGCCAAAAGGCACCAAGGCCGCCACCAAGTGCCCGCCAACTTACCAACAGTGAGAGAAAGCCGAAAAGAGATCAGCCACCACAAAACCGGCCCCAGCGTACCAACTGTTTGACAGAACGCCGGAGAGAGATCAGACACCTCTATCCCGCCGAGCAGCGCACTTTGCGCAAAAAACTGTGAGTTGCCATGTCCGCGATCACCAAGTCTTTGATCCTATCAATCCCATGAGGCCACCAGCCCTCCGGACAAGAGAGGTTAGCCATCGAATCTGCAACTGCATTGCCTTCGCGAAAGATGTGAGAGACCCGAAGAGTGAAATCCATTAGACGCGTAAGAGTCACTTTCCACGCTGCATGAAAACGCCAGGGAACATCAAGAGTTCTTTCGTCTAAAAGCTTCACGACATAGCTAGAGTCAGCTTCCAACCAGAGTTTATACCAACCGCGCGAATGCGCTATATTACTCGCAGTGATGTAATTCCGCCTCAAACGCATATCCTTTGCCACCATTCAAATGGAAACAACCTCTGACCACACCAAACTTATCTCTATAAACCCCACCTACTGCCATCTCCCCAGGAGCGCCCGCAGCCGCCCCGTCAGTGTTAACTTTGATCCAATCCTCAACAGGAGGCCACCAATGCACGCAAACATAAGTTGGTGGCGGCACCGCCCGAGTGGAAATCCCAATAGCACGAGTGATTAAATAATCTGACCACTCATTAGAGGTGTGTCCAATACGAGCAAAAGCACCATCCACTTCCTTAAAAGAAGCTTTTAGAAATGTTAACACACGTTGATGAGCAAACTTCACGCCATCAAAGATAACCTTATTCCGCCACGACCAGATAGACCAAAGAGTAGTAATAACTCCCAGCTTCCAGAAACTTTGAATAAGCGAGGAAAACGAAGTCGCCCAAGCGTTCACTAAAAACATATTAATATCTGCACAATCCAAAAGTTGGGGGATTTGGAACCATGCCAGAACTTCCTGCCAGATTATGGAGATTTTCGAACACTTCCAAAAGATATGATCAATGGTTTCCGCATTATTCATACAGAAACAACAATAGTTAGGAGTTATTAAACCATTGCGAATCAATCTGTCTAAAGTAGGCAATCTCCCATGAATAATACGCCAGCAAACAATAGATCGACGCTCTGGAATGTATTTGTTCCAAATCCACGAACCCCAACAAACTTTAGGGAACCGGTGACCTGTCTGAGCAAAGGCTAGAGCAGCCGTGACATCCCCGCGAAGATAATTTTTCCAAAAACGAGAGTCCTCCTCTCCCTTAATTGGAAACGTGATGATATCAACAACAATATCAGGGTAATTCTCCACAAAGTTTGCCGAGAAATGCCAAATCCCATTCACTAAATAATCCGCCACCGATTGATTCAGAAAATCATGCATGAAAATAGGAATAGCAAGCTTATAACCTAACCAATCGTCAGTCCAAAACCGAGTGTGATACCCTTTCCCCACCAACGAGTAGGAGTTTTCCACCAGCTCTCCAATTTCCGGCTTTAAACCCAACCAAACCGAAGACCCCACCACAAAGTCCTTTGCCAAGCAAAACTCATCCAAGTATCGAGATCTCATCAGATTATAAACAAACTCCTGACCTCTAATCAGCTTCCACGCCATCTTCATCAAATAGCACCTGTTCATCACAGAAAACGAATGAATACCAAGGCCTCCCTCCTCTTTCGGCGCACAACACCTTCCCCAGCTTACCCCACAAGTAGGGCCTTTATCCACATCGCCTGTCCACACAAAATTTCGACACTTCCTGTCCAACTCATGAAGCAGCGTTTTAGGCCATCTAAACACCATCATGGAGTGTACAATCGAACTCTGAATAACAGACTTGACGAGACAGAGGCGACCTGTCGTGATTTGTCCACATGTTAAGGAATTTAAAAGAACGTTTAGCAGGAGGAGCAGCAAACGAGCATTGCAAGAGCAACGGCGAATGATCAGAGGTCGCGCGAGGCAGTACATGAGTATTAATAGATCCCCAAAGATTCGCAAAAGATTGAGAAAAAAGAGCACGATCAAGTAACGATTCCACATGTCTAGGCAGAAAACGACGGCCAGACCAAGTAAAACGAAGACCAGAAGTAGGCGACTCTATAAAGCCCGAATCATCAATAAACTTGCGAAAATCACGACAAGAGCCCCTTGGAGGCATAACCCCACTAATCCTCTCATGAGAGTCAGTTATTGCATTAAAATCACCTATAAAAACAGTGTTGCCGTGAGCAAAATGTAGTAGGATAATCCACAACTCTCTTCTGACAATGGGATCATTCGATCCATGAATAACCGCCAAACGAAAATCCAGATTCTGCCAAGAGCAGTCCACAATCACAACCTGAGGAGAGGAGAACACCGTTGACACAATCACCGAAGGCTGCGCAAAAATCCAAATATTAGAGCATCGAGGAAGCCGGTTGTTCTGATGATGGGGAATCATATTCAGAGAATTCCAAAAAGAATGACCAGTATTACGAAAAGCAGTTTTAGGTTCAATCAAACCCAAAATAATAGGCTTAAAAGAGCGACAGTGCTCTTTAAGAAGCAGTTTAGAAGCATCCGTAAGCCCCCGAATGTTCCAAACTAAAATATTCATCAAATATCGATTTTAGGGAGCGGGTGCTCGCCCGCCTCAACCTCATCCGCCCAGGACCTATTCCCCACATTCTGCATGGCCCTCAAAGGAGCCGAGTCTGTCGAATCCACAACAAAATCCCTTGGGTGCAGCCCAATCTCAGCCTTTTGTCTCAAGCGATGTTTAATACTCTCATCTGTGACTTGAGATATGGTTCGAAAGCCCCTTCCTCGTCCCACTCCAGGAGGTCTCCCTCTCCCTCTTTTGACGTGTGTAACAGCATGTTCTCCGGCATCCTCCGTATGTGAATCCCTATCAGTTAAGTATTGCTCTAGCCGTTGTATTTTCATAGCATTTTCAACCGCTAACGCTTTTACCTCAGAGGCACTTTCAATCTTCCTCTCCTATTCCGCTGCCGAGTGGTAATTAGCTTGAACCTCGTTTTCAATGGCAACATCATTAACATTGGAATTTTCCGTCGGATCATCGAACTTACTTTTGTCGGGCGATTCCACTAAAGTGACAGGCGAGGCATCCACCACCTGCTTTGTGACCCGCTCTCGTGAATCCCGTCCTGATGACAAAGCACCCAGGGGGTTCAGCTCAATCTCAACAATAGCTCTGCTGCCTAAAATTGGCGTCTCCACCTCCACCTCCTCCGTCAGAGCAGCAAACCTGTTGCTATTGGTATTGGTAGGCGACGAAGCACCATTACTCATGGTAGTAATGCGTGTTCCCTTCCCCTTCTCCAAAATCTCCTCCGTTCTATCTTTCGATTGCCAACTCTTGTTAGTCTCCACAGGGCGATTCTCCTTTGCCACCGCAACAGGCTTATCAGGTTTAATATGCCGGCGGCATCTATCAACGGTGTGTCCGGTAATTCTACAACGTGAACAATATAAAGGCATGGATTCATAGCTAAATTCCACATAGCAAGAGGAAGTTCTTTCATCAATATAAACTCCCTCCAGCAAAGGAATTGAAAGATCCACTTCAATCAAAACTCGTGCAAAGTGCCCCACTGTACCCGCAGCAGCGCTACTTTCAATGCGAATCGGATGCCCTACCGCACGTCCAATAACCGCAATCACCTCTGGATGCCAAAACTCCAAGGGGAGATTATAAATTCTCACCCAGATTTGCGCTATGGATGACGATTCTTTATAGGGATCAAAGAATTTTGTCCATTCTCGCAGTCTAACGCACCCCGAAGATAACTCCAAAACAGGCTTGGCTTTTGCAATCTTTTTATCCTCCATGCACTTAAACTTTAGCGTAAAGAATCCTTTCCCCATAGGAATGCACTGCCAATCCGACAGTTTCCAAAGATTTTGTAGTTCACGTTGTATTTCCACAAGTGGCTTCGGCTTCTCTCCTTTCCGAAAAATCATTCTACCAATAAGAGCAAATTGGAAGGATTCTAACTGTTTCTGGTAAAATTTCTGAGGAATAGAGATAGTCACAACATCTCTCTCCTTCTTATGTGTGAAAGCCTGAAAACGGTGCGCCGGCACGTCGGTTCTCCTATCTCTTGGGATAACAACATCAGCGTACGCAGGCTTTGGAATCTCGGCAGTGTTTACAGCCTGCTTATCCTGCGAATTAGGGTTTTGCGAAACCCTAATGGGAGAGTTTTGGTTGTTGTTATGTAGGTTGAGACATCCATCAGCAGGAAACCTTAAAGCACCAGCAGTCGAAGTAGGCGCCATGGAATATGAAGTAGTTGGAATCGTCGGATTAGAGAACAAGACAGCCGGAACAACATCCGTCTGCTTAGAAGCGTTGAGCGTGAAGTTATTCGATATCGCCGGGAGATTGAGAGCAGAATTATCCGCAGAACTGCGAACGACCTGGCCGGAATCCATGAAACAGGTCGGCGGCGGTAGGCTAGGGTTTAGCAAACGTTGAGAGAATTTGCTTCATAGTTTTATTGGTTTCTTTATATTAAGCACCACGTTGAAAGAGGGATTACATGAATTATTTGATAGATGAATAATTCACCAATCTATATAATCTACATAAAACATGAGTTTAACGTAAACTTTTTCCCACCAAAATTTATCTCTCATCATTTTTTTTTATTCTCTTTTAAAATTTATCAACTTTGATTACTAAAAAAAATATTCAATATGGATGTTAAATTAAAGATAATGACAAGATCTTTATTGATGTAAAAATTATAAAAAAATAAATTTAAAATAAATAAGTTATTATTGTTTAAAGTCACAATTTTTTTTTTATCTCTCCTCTCTCATCTATCATCTCCTCTCTCCTATCCACTTTCTTGTATTTGTTTTTCTTTTCTTTTTGTTTTATTTTTCTTATTTTTTTATTTTTTTTCTATTTCATTCCTACTTCTACAATTTTTTATTATTATCAATTTAATGCGATAAACTTATATTTGTTCATTTTAGAACTCTATAGAATAAAAATAAAATTTTAAAGGTAAAAATTTATGTTAATATAAATTTATAGATAAATAAGTAAATATATATATATATATATCCTAAAAATTGAATTTCAAATATGATTTAGATTTATTAAATTTTCATAGTATGTTTTTGTATGAATTTTTATATTTATTTATATTAACATATTTTTTTATTATGTCTTAATTAAATTTAATATATTAGATTGACAATTGACATTTACATATTTATTAAGAAACTCATTGAAAATGAACTCTTTTTTTATAGTAGCACATCTATTTAAATTTACTGAAAGCATATACATTTTATTTTTGAAAATGATCGAACGACACACATTCATGCTCAACCTTTTATTTTTCGACTCGCCCATTGATAAATAAATATTTGTTTGTAAAATAACATGAGTAAAAAATTTGATGCATATATAAATAATTATTGTCATGTTTATTCAAATTACATAGCGTATATACACTAACGACTCACCGATAAAAATATTTATCAAATTTTTTTATTAAAATTGTAACCCAACAAAAATAATGCAACATCATCGTTCAACATTATAAAATTAAACTTAATAAATTAATGATTTTCTTTATGAAAATAAATCATATATTTTCAGCAAAATCAATTATTTGGATGTTGCGTAGGAACTTTATTTTAAATTTGCATTTAAACAAAATGACCACATAAAATATAATTTAAATATTCATTCAAAAATATATTAAACTATATATATGCTATGCAGAAAATAGTTTTGTGCGTCTTAAAATATTGTATGACGTGAAGCTGGATCGCAAATTTGCTCAATCCTTCTTCAAGATCTTGAATGAATTGAAAAGCTGGAGTCATTTGCAAAAACGAGTTGCAGAAAAAAAAAATGTGTATGATGTGGTGTTGGAGTGAGATTATAAATATTGTAGTATTGAGATTACTAGTACGCACTCCCGTGCAATGCACGGGACATAACACATTTTATAATTAAAAAAATTAAATACATACATATATAAACATCAATCTATTATTTTTTTTTTATCAGAAAAAACGTAGGTATATTAAAATAGAACCGAAGGTACCAGAGGTACCACAAACCATTAAGTACAGAGGAAGGCCGAGGGGCCAAGAGAGAACCAAGAAGAAAAAGAGGTATCCCAAACATAGATGTTAAAGATATTATTCCAGCTCCACATTCTAGTGATGATTTCCCCCACTGTACCAGGGATGTCCCACCCCTTTCGGTCGAATCTGCTTGCGTTCCTTTGTCTCCAAAGAATCCACACAGTGCATACCCAAAGAGACTTCAAGAACTTCTTACTCTTCTTACCTTTGCCCAAATGGGAGAAAGCAAGATAGTGATCCTGCAGATCTTGCGGTCGGGCCGTTTGGAAACCAATCCACCTTGAAATACCATCCCAAATTGCCGAAGCCTTCGGACAGCGGAGAAGAGTATGGTTAAGGTCCTCAACTGATTCGAAGCATGCGTTACAGTTCATCTCAACTTCATCGATCATGACATTTCTTTTTCTCAAGAAAAGATAAACAAATAAGTTTACATAATAAATAAATAAATAATTCTTACACACACACATCACTAAAAATAAAATAAATTTAAATTGTATCAAAAATTTGGTTTTTTAGATATATAAATCGAATTCTATTTGTTGGAACATGTTAACATGACCGGTACGGATATCTAACTAATTATTCATCTAGACATTTATATTAAAATCAATACAAATTCTTTAAAAAAAAAAAGTTTATTCTTTAAACTAAAGAGTTCTAAAAAGAATCAATATAATCAAATTTTATTCTTTAAACTAAAAAGAATCAATATAATCTTTTTCTCCTTATTTGCCTTAAAGGCTATTATTATTAAAAAGTGTGCAAAAAAATATACAAAGGTTGATATCGAACAACAGTATAGAAAATTAAATAAATTTAATATAAAAAGGAAAGCAAAGAGAGAGAAAAAAAAAGTTGTTTGTTAAATTTAGGAGAAATAAGAGATAAAAAAATATTACTTTAAGCGCAGATTGTGTTATGGGAAAGTAGTGCAACTTTCCAAGATTCTTATTCCTGACTTTTCAGAGGTATTCTTTTCCGTATTCCCAGGATTCTTATTTACATATATATTCAATATTATTTGTAGTATTATTTTATTAAATGCAAATTATTATTATATTATTATTATTATTTAATTGATTAATTCATTCATGAATTATTTTAAGAAATCATAATCCCAATTCATCCACATAATCATTTTCCTGAGAATCACAATTCCAATTCACATTACTTTCCAGACAAACAAACATGACCTAAATTTTTGAGAGGAAAGAGAAAAAAATTCATTAAAATTTTAATTTACCATAACTTATTCGTTCCAAATTCATTTTTGGTGATTTTTATATCAAATTAATATCATCTTTGACAATTTAAAAAAAATAAAAAACACAAGAAATACAAAGAGAAGGGAGAGAAAAATTGGTGAAAAAATATCACCTTTAGAATTGTCATTTTATATATTACTATATAAATATGGATAATTGTTGTCATATTTTTTCTATAAGGAAAAGAAAATAAAATTGACAAAAAATGAAAATAAAGAAATTAAGTAAACACAAATATAAAAATAAATATAAAACTAAAATCAAAAGACAAAAGATTATTCATTAGAGAGAGAAAAATAATAAGTTTGATATTTCTAACTTTTATAATATTTTTTATTTTAACTCTATATCAAACATAATGTTTATTAAATTAAAATTATTTTCATGATCTTTAATTTAATATGTATATTCAATCTTTTATTATTATCAAAATATATAAATATTAAAAAAAGAAGTAGAAAAGAAAATAACAAAAAAATAAATAGAAAAAGGGTCATTCTTTTTATAATGAAAAGCGGTATATTGTGGGGTGTGGGGTGGGGGAGAGAAATAACAAAAGTGCAGTTTATTTCGGTTGCATTGTGTAACTTGTGTTAGCCGAAAAATAGGAATCATGAAGTGAAAAAAAATAAATTGATTTTTTAAAATTTGGCAGCAAAAATTAGCCGTTAAATTGTTCTTTTATATACTAATATATAGACATGACTGATGTATGAACGTGTCTAAATGGGCTAGTGGATTGAGATTATTGTTCGAATTGAGAAATTGTTTACATTTTTTTTTATATAGTAGCATATCATAATTTATTTGTTGGTTTGACCATGTATCAGTTGGATAATGGATTGAGTAATTTCATTTTAATCGTGTTTTATAATTTATTAATAAATAGATCTATTTGAATTAGTTCATTTGTGAGTGTGAGTGTGAATGTTCATGCGTGAGTTTGAATTAGTGGAGTGTGAATGTGTTCTAATTTATTTATAACCTTTATATTATATTATATTATATTATATTATATTATATTATATATATATATATATATATATATTATCATTCAAATCAATTTCAAAATCAAATTGATTTGAAATCAATTTGAAGTTGAGAGTTCCCTATTTAATATAGTACAAATTTGGTAAAATAAATATAATTTGACTAAAAATATACTTCATTCGTCCTATAAACATATGCAGTGTTTTTGGTAACACAAACTTTAAGAAATGTTATGTGAATGTGTTGTGAGTGATAAAGAGGTATGTCGTTAATCTGCTTCAATCTAACCGTAAATTAAGAATAGCTATTAACTTATCTAGAATATACTGATAAAAGAAACACATATAAACACAATAATTAATGAAAACATAAATTAACGCTAATTTAAATTCTAATCCTAAAGAAAGCATAATCCATTTCAACATAAAAAAGCATAGAAAAGATACTACGACATATTATAGCATAGCTAAAAATTACAGAAATTAATTAACGTTAAATGAAATATACAATAATCACAAACATGTATTCAAAGAAAAAACATTGACATTATTAAATTCAAAGGCAAATTAAAAACAAACACGCAATGCATAATTAAAGCAAAAAATAAATTATAGAAGGGAAACAAGAATAATGTTTGCACGAATGAGAAAACGAGTAGCCCTTACAATAATCTAGACAAATCCAATAATCTAGACTAAAAGCAAAAATTTAATATTCTGATCTGAAATTGTCTAAAATTCTTTTTCCCCAAATTTAATTTGCAAAGCAAACATGAAGAAAAGCTACAGAAAGTGGTATATGTATGTGCGTAACTCCCAACTCTCATTCTCAATTCTTTATGGCTGTCGAGGTATCCCTTTGCAGTTTTCTCTCGGCGGTAGGAGTCGGGTCCTCTGTGGCTGTTGAGGTATCCCATCGAAGTTTAGTTTGGTTATTCTATTAGTTCTTAAATTGAGGGGAAGTTTAGTTTGCATTTGGGGACGAGGGCCTTCTACATTAACTATTGTTGTTTAAACTATTTGTTTTGAGTTAGTTTTTGTTGTTGTTTATTCATGCGTTGAGCAGGCTTTTGAGCATCTTGTTTTGTCTACATAAATGACAAATTGGGAGATTGTTAAAATATAGATTATACTCTTAGGTATTTGTCATTATGTAGACTGTATCTTCTCTGTTTGATACTTCTTCAAATACTAGTACCAGAAAATGTTCTAGCTTGTCTGATACTTGCAGAGTCTCCTTATCTGCACAGAATTTGTAAGAAGATATACTTCATAGTTTATTATATTCGTAAAGACTCCTGAACAAAAAGAATTCCAATCTCCTTATTATTAAAGGTATAATATGTTAAAATTATTGTTGGTTCTGTTTATGGTTATCTTCAAATAGATGTGTATCATTCTTACAATAAGAGCTTGGCTAGGGTTTTGCAAGACAACCTTCTATATAAAGACAATGTTAAGAACGTTTGAGAGATGTCACTTTTATATACTTTTGAGTGTTTAAAGTATTTTGAATTGTTATGTAAAGATTATACGGTGTTTATAAGTGTGATTGTGTTTCGAAGCTTCTCATTGTGTGAGATAATATTGTTTTGTTCTTGCATAATATATTCGTTTACTTTGTTAAGGGATTAGTGAAGCTTTTTTAGCGATTATTTGGTGAATGGATTGAGTTCACACCCAGGTTATAAGTTGCAGACTTGCTTCCAATTTTCCACCGTGGGTGAAGTTTTGGGAAGGTATATGGGCCTAGTAAGAGAGACTGAGAGTGTCTTATTGTGTAAGTCCATGTGTATCTTAACTTCAATTAGTGGAGGCCCCCATAGTAGGTGTGTTAACCGAACTGGTAACTAATTTCTGAGTAGTGTTCTTTATTGTTTTACTAATACTTTACTTGGCATTAGTATCACTAACCATACTAGAAATATCTACTGCGAGCATTTATGCATACGAGTAGGTGACAATTTCAGAGGTTATATAATTGAAATATATTAAAATTTCCACACTTATTTTATTAATTTTTTAATTCCCATATTACTAATATAATCATACTTTAATGTTATTATTGCATGCATGATTAAGTCCAAATGAATGAAGAGATGTGTTCGAATTCAACAATCACTTCAGTCACTCCCAATAAATTAAATGTAAACATATGAATTTTTTTCAGACTGATGTAATTGGTGTTGATATACAGTTTTCAACAACAGAGATTTCAAAGAAGTTGAACCACATTTATACAATAAGACATCTTCAAATCTATGTAAAAATCATTAATGATAAATTATCAATCTCTATTGATGTGCGAGTCAAGATTATATCTTGAATTATTTTGGGTGCTTTTATATATTTGTTTGGTTTGGAATATGTTTGCTTAATATACTTATTTTTTTATGTTAATTAATTTTATTCATTTTTAAGTGAAATTTGATGTAGTTCTGTTGACTGGCGTTATATGTTATAAATTTTAAATGCCACTTATAAGTGTACCAATTATCGTATGAGAAAATGAAAGAGAATCCAAGTGATGTTACACTAGAATCTGAACAGCGGACGGAATTGCCATGTTGATTGGCACTCCTCAATTATACTCCCTCCGTCCCATTGTATCTGAGACTCTTTCTATTTTGAGCGTTCTACTGTAAGTGAGACTCTTTCTTTTTTGGGTAAAAGTTTTTTCCTTTAAACACATTTTCACTTTTTTATCTACACACAAAATATACATTTCTTAAGTCTCGTGCAAAAAAAAAAAAGATTTCACTTACGGTGGGACCGAAAGTTGATATACATGTACATATATTAAAATTCAATCTGTTTTCAAGTTTTGATCTGATTATGACTGAAAGTTGATATGAGTTTTGATAATAACTTCGAACTTAACGTGACAAAATTAAATGAGTTCTAATTATAAATTTGTGTTTATGAATCATTATTCGTAAAATATGTCGTTGTAAATCCGACTTATGAGGCATAACTATAATATAAAAAAATCATCAACAATGACAAAATCAGATTAAATGAATAATAATTTTATTATTAAAATAATTAAAAAATATTCACTACAAGAAAAGGCGGCGTTAACGACCGAATTTTCGATCGTTAAGACCTGAAATTTGGTCGTTAAATTGGTTAACGACCGAATTTACGATCGTACAAGGACGTCGCAGCTTCGATCGTCGCGCGGCTTTTAACGACCGAAAGCAAACGGTCGTTGTTTCTAACGACCGAAAATTCGGTCGTAAATATCGTTGAGCATACGACCAAAGTTCGTAATTCAACGACCGTTTTTTCGGTCGTTGGTTAACGACCGAAAATTTCGGTCGTTAATCAACGACCGAAAAACGGTCGTTGAATACTGTTTATACAGTTATGAGACCTTGCTTTGACTCGACCGAAAGATTCTTTCTACGACCGAATTTCGGTCGTTATTATTATTTTTTATATATATATATTTATATTCAGATTATTAGTATACTATTATTATTATTTTCCATAACATAGCAATATATAAATGATTCATAATAATCGTAGTCCCAAATCATGAAAATACTAAAAACAAATAATCATCCCATAACAAAGTAGAAAATCCTAAAAAATATCAACAAAAACAAAAATTCAGTATTCAAAGCATAAAAAAGTACATGAAAACATAGTCAGCATAATCAAAGGTCTGGGTGAGTCTCATTAGAAGGGGTGGATGGTCGAAATCCTCGCATGAGCAACGCGATCTGGGACTGCATCTCCTGTATAGTCCTAGCCTGCTCCTCCTCTCTCTGTCTCCTGGCCTCTATCTCCTGCACTGCTGTGGTCAGAGCCCTCGCTGTGGTGTCAAGATCCTCCCTCAAAGTGGTAAACTCAGCCTTTGAAGGAGCATCGAAGTGTGAGGTGCTGGTGGAGGTGCTCGACTCACCGCCGCCTGAAGTAAGCGCCTTCGACATCATCATACCTAATCCCATGATGCGCCCCTTCGGATCAGGAGTGACTACCTCTCGGAAGATGCGATCCACGTCGGCGGGTGTGACCTCTCCCTGTATCTCACGCAGCTCTGCCACTCGCCTCTCGACCTCCAACTACAATATAAAAAATGTTAGAACAGTAGTAAAATAGATTATTATAACAAAACAAATTAAACATTTGCAATTAACGTCATACCCCGTGCTGCGCAGGTCGTCCGGCGGTATACTGTCCATTCTTAAAATGGATACGTCGAAAGGTAGCCCAAGACGCCGCGTCAAAAGGGATATTGCTCTCCCGAGCCTTCAAAAATACGTTAAAGTAAAGTAACGATTTAATAGACATAAATCCATTGAAATAAAATTTAGAATGTAAAGTTACCAGATGCTCAGCATGATCTAGAGCGCTACGCGACCCCCCATGATGGATAGCCATCCCTGTACCAACACCGCAAGGCTCAGAACGACGATTCTTAGACGCCTGTGCAGACCTTGCCTGAGTTTCAGGCAATGCCCAATAAGCCCTCCAAGCAGCCTCAACAATAGGATTGAGATAATCAATCTTCTTCTTGTGTAGTAGGAGGGTTTTCTTGCATGCAGAAATGTAATCCTTATATGCTACTCGAGCCTCTGAGATCCACGCCTTCTTAATTTGGTGTCTGGTATATTTATCTTGTTGCCAACAAAATGCTTTCTGTTGAAAGTTATTGAAAATAACAGTAAAATTAGTATTTGTGAGTGTTCATTTAGAATAAGACATAATTATATATATTACATGATTATACCACAAATTCGTCGAAGTACACGTCCTTCATCTCCTCAGTCAAATTCTTCCAATTCGTGCCACTTGCATCTGGCATACCTTGGAAGCTATCAGTAGCCCTAGCCCGAATAGGTCCACTCGGCCTCAAAACACTTAGAAATTTGAAACTTAGATTAGAATTAATGTTTATTTACTTTGGAAGTAAATTGATATATATTATTAAACAGACCTGCCATGAAGATGCACCCATATGCGCCCATCAGTAGCAACACCAGTCGGTATAGCCCCCGTGGGCGGCGTCACGGACACATCCGCATCGTCGGTCGAATGCGTAGATCCGGATTGGCCAGAAGTAGACATCTATATGATAATTTGAAGTGATTAATTCATTAGTTCCAATAAGGATTGTAGACTACATTAAATACATAAGTTGACAAATATATTTACTCAATTAGAATCAGAATTTGAAGACTCGGGTGAGTCTAAAGGAATGTCTTCATTGTTAATTTCATCATCTTCATCGTCATCTATCTCCACCTCGCCTCCAAGTGGGTGAATAATTGTTGGGATGTCATCTATAGTCGTTGGAGATATTCTGCCTATGACTTCCTCTTGAAACGGCAAAGATGTTGTTGGAATTTCAGTTGTGGAAACTTCAACAACTGGCCTTGCTTTCACTTTACAAGCAGCCAACCAATTCCTTCTATTGTTATTTTTACTAGGAAAAGAGGAATAATAAACTTGTATAGCTTGATCGGCAAGGATAAAGGGTTCATATTTGGAATAACGACGATTTTTGTTGACTGAAACCAAATTGAAGTTACGGTCAACTTCAGTTCCACTTCCAATCTCAGGGTCGAACCACTCACATTTGAACAATGTTGTTGTTTTCTTTGCCAAATGAATCCTCACAGTATTTGGAGTATCAAATTTTTTGTTCTTACATTTCGTGCACGGGCATTTGATTTTATTTCCAATCATTAATTCTGGTCGAGAAGATGCATAATGGATAAATACTTCCAATCCATCCATGAACTCCTCAGTAAGACTACCTTCAGCATAACGCCTATACATCCACCCCCGATCTAAACTCATAATTATACTTCCTGCATTCATATTGTAACACCCTAATCTAATTAAGGAGTTAAATATAAAATTTAAATAAATATTTAATGCGGAAGTCTTTTAAAATAATTTAAAACTCACTTTTAAAATAAATATTTTCGAAAATAATTTTAAGAAAAAGAAACCTTTAAATAAAATTGGTTTTTAAAGCACTTTTAAAACGATTTATAAGATATCAAAAATTTTCAATAATGTATTCAAATATAAATCTTGATTTTTAAATCATAAATTTAACAACTTTATTTTCAAAGCACGACATGAAGATGTCAGAAAAATAATTAACTAATTAATAAAACTTGTACTAAGGAAAAACTCTAAATATAAAATAATATCTTTTTAGCAGCGGAAAATATAACAAAATAAAATCTTTATATAATTAAAAATTATGTATGTATCCATGTATATATTTTCGTAAAGATATAAATTCTTAAATAAATATTTGAAATGAATTTAAATATAAATTAAACAAGTCATGACATTAAAATAATATAACAACATTTATTTAAACAAATCACACACAAATCTCAAATAGTATAGAATTTCAGAGTTTACATAATCAAGAGATATCACATGAAATAACATAATATGTTTTAGGAAACATTTATCTTTAAATAGATTCGACGCGCCCATTCGACTCTCCACGCGCCTCCGATATCAATCACCTGAAACTGTTGAATATGGGATGAGCATACAGGGTACACTCAGTGTGGGAACATGCAATAATTGTCCATGTTAATAAAATGGTAACACATATTGTCATAACGTAACATAACTTCCATACGCACTGTGGCAACTCCAAGGACTTTAATGTCCCGGACCCTATATATGGATCCCTGGCGACAATATAATGGTTGCAACCCTGTAACATGAAATCGCTTTGTGGCATACCAAGGACGGTGAAGTCCTGGACCAATTATGCTGGCCCCTAGCGATAAATATTTTTACAACACATACGGTAAACACATAATATTAAAATGGACAAATATTAACCACGTGCATGTACTGAAATAAATCCCACACCTGAAACTTGAACTTTTGAGCTTTGAAAATTAACTGCAAGAATTTAAAGTTCACGTCCTAGTCGCGTCGCACCTAGTCAGATAAATTCAAATAATAAATATAAGGCCTAATTAAACTTAAAAATAATAATAATAGTAGTTTAAATCTTAAGAATTTATTATAATAAAATCATTTGGAAAAATCATTGGTCTAATAAATTATAAAAGAATTTTTCTTTAAAAAAATATTTTGGCTCAATATTTAATGAAAACTAAATTTAAATTAATAATGTAAATTGAAATATAAAATTTAATAATATCATTTGTAAAAATATATGAAATTTCAGCCCATAAAAATAAATAGAATTAAGCCCAATTTATTTACTAAACCTACAGCCCAATCACTTAATAAACTGAAGCCCAAAAATTATAGTTAACCTAGGGCCCAAGCCCATTCTAACTTTCCCTAATTAAAACCCCCAATTCACCAAAACACATACGCAGCCTAACCTCTTCATTCTCTCTGCCGCTCTCTCTCAACCGTTCACTCCCTCTCTTCTTCTCTCCCTCTCAGCCTCCTACCGCCGCCACCACCAGACGGCACGCCGCCTGCCAGCGCCACCACCCCGTCCATGCCTCCCACCTCTCCTTTGGCCGGCAGCAGCAGCCGGTCAGGCTGCCTCCCTTTCCAGATCCGGTGCTGCCAAACCAAACCACCGTCGCCGCCTCTGTCTTCTCCCGCCGGCCGCCGTGGCGCGTAGCACCGGCGGCGCTGTTCAACAGCTCCCCGTATCCTAGGCACCATCCCTCTTCCACTTCTTCTATCTCTATTTCCCATGTAATATATAAGATTTATTCTATTTTCTTTTTCATGTATTTAGCAATATATATAAATTACAGAAAAATAGATGTATGCATGATTGGATTTTGAAAACAAAGTTTTTGATGTTTAGCCTTGGTTTTGGCGAAAATGCAGAAAATTGTTGATATGCTTGAAATGAAATAACTTTTCAAAAAGTTATTAAAATTACCAGCTTGAATGAGTGAAATAAATCAGTTGCTGCGAATTGGAAATATTTGAGTGAATTTTTGTTGATTTGTGAATTTGAGAATGATACAATGATGTTTAAATAGATTGAAATATTTGACATAGAACGTGTGAAAGTGTGAAAAGAGATCAATCAAACTTTGTTGCTTCAAAGTTAGCTGCTTCAAAATTTGCTGCTAAATTTGCTGCTGTGGAAATCAAAATTGGCTAGCTGTATTTTCGAAATATTTCCAGAAAATGAGAGAAGCTAATTTTATAAAAAAAGTGAGGCGGTGGAAAGGATAAAATGAATTCCTTATTGCACAAGATTGACTAAATAAATTGGATGGCTGTGGAGGATTCTTAAACTGGAAGAATTAAAGTTGTGGTTGAAATTCTACAAAAATTTAAAGAATCACATTCGATAAGTATCTAAAATATTATGGGCTTTTCAATATTTTTACCCCATGAATACAAGTGAGGCTCAAACAAATAGCCTACAAAAATATTTTATACAAGGCCCAAATTATACTAAAATGTTAAGAATAAAATTTATATTTAATAATAGCTAATGTTTTAAAATTATGCAAAGTTACATAATATATTTGGCCCAACATCATAAATCTGCTCCAATATAAATAAGCTATAATTTATTGAGGTCCAAATTCATATAAAAATATTTGGAAAAATAAAGAAAAACTTGATTTTTCCGAAAGTATAGTTTTGCTTTGTAAAATTTGCAGCGATGATGGTCATATTTAAATAGGTAGTAAATTACTTGTTCGTCAAAGATTTGAATGTGAAAGAAATCAAAGTTTGCTGATCAAAGTTTGCTGCTGTAGAAATCAAAGTTTGCTGCTGTGATGTTTGTCAAATACTTACGGAAATGAATTTATTCAAAATGATTTCTTATAAAAGATTTTCTTTTTAAGGAATTTTGGTTATGTGCATATGTACAGAGGGGTTTGGTTTAATGGGCTTGTGTTGTTTCACAAAATAAATGAGAATGAAAGAAAAACGTAGTAATTTGCTGTGATAAATTAAAACATGAAATCTCACAGAAACAATAAAATTACCAACTGAAGTTTTGTGAAGGAAATATCAGAAATGAGAAGTCTGTTAACCTGAATGAAATTTGTGCTCTGGAAAATTTTGATGAAATGAAACCTAGTAGGTTATTTGGGTGAATTTAAATGTGATAGCAGTGAGTGATACGTGGCTGAATAAAATTAGGTGGCTGAAGGAGATTAAATCAGAATATTTGGCTAAGGAAAAACTGAACCACGTAACATCTCATTTTAATTAAAGAAAGACATATGAGCTTATAATAATAATTGGGCTTTAAAGATGATAAATGGGCTTTCAAATAATAAAATTTTAACCCAATTATCATAGAAAAAGAATAAAAACTATGGCCCAACATATTTATTAAAAATATTTGATAACATAAATTTGTATCTTTTTATAAATATAATCTATAGTTCAAAGTCATTTATCTAATTAGAGCGGTTAGATATCTGATAAGAATGAAAATAGGAATGGCTGGCTTGGAGACTTCTTTAAACAAATGTAAATAAATAGAGTAGAAATTGTTAATTTGCAGATACGAAAATAAGGTATCCAAATCCTTGAAATCATTAATAAACTATAAATGTTGAAACTTGAATAATTGTTTTAGGATCATTGCAAAAGAATTTGGCCCATTAATAATAATAAGTCCCAACACTAATAAAAATTATGAAAATATTTTATTCTTAATCCAAAATTAATATAATGTCCATGATAAATATATTTAAGTAAATAAATTTATTTAGGCCCAAATTTATATAAAAATATTTTAGAATATAAAACTTTATTTCTATAGGTATAACCTAGAATTTAGAGTCATACATCTAGCTAGGGGCGCGACTAGATAATTCATCACAAACTCGACTCATAGATTTATATTTTTAATATCTCGAAAATACAATAAATTTTCAAATAAAATTTGCAAAGGTAGTAAATGGTTTTGGGCTGTGACAAACCTACCCACTTAAAAGAATTTCGTCCTCGAAATTTGACAATTCATAGTTGCAATAATCTTCAACATAATAACTTGAATACTGAACTTGAACATTTTCACATAATAACTTCAATCATTGTAGCAAATTCACTATACTTTCAACGTAAATAATTTATACTCATCCTCTTGAAAAATATTTGAAATATCTTTACTCATAGCTGCAATAATCTTCAACATATAATTTGAATACTAAACTTTCTCATAATAACTTGCATAATGAACTTGAACTTTCTGATAATAACTTCAATTATTGCAGCAAATTTCAACATACTTTCAACGTAAACAATTTATACTCATCCCTATAAAAATATTTTGAAATACTTTTAAAATACATTTACCTTGAAGTCGGAGCACGTAGAGGTCGAATGGATTTTCTCACACATGACATTTAAGAATTTTATGTAAAATATTTTGCAGAGTCTACAGGAAAGTAGACCTGCTCTGATACCATGTTGTAACACCCTAATCTAATTAAGGAGTTAAATATAAAATTTAAATAAATATTTAATGCGGAAGTCTTTTAAAATAATTTAAAACTCACTTTTAAAATAAATATTTTCGAAAATAATTTTAAGAAAAAGAAACCTTTAAATAAAATTGGTTTTTAAAGCACTTTTAAAACGATTTATAAGATATCAAAAATTTTCAATAATGTATTCAAATATAAATCTTGATTTTTAAATCATAAATTTAACAACTTTATTTTCAAAGCACGACATGAAGATGTCAGAAAAATAATTAACTAATTAATAAAACTTGTACTAAGGAAAAACTCTAAATATAAAATAATATCTTTTTAGCAGCGGAAAATATAACAAAATAAAATCTTTATATAATTAAAAATTATGTATGTATCCATGTATATATTTTCGTAAAGATATAAATTCTTAAATAAATATTTGAAATGAATTTAAATATAAATTAAACAAGTCATGACATTAAAATAATATAACAACATTTATTTAAACAAATCACACACAAATCTCAAATAGTATAGAATTTCAGAGTTTACATAATCAAGAGATATCACATGAAATAACATAATATGTTTTAGGAAACATTTATCTTTAAATAGATTCGACGCGCCCATTCGACTCTCCACGCGCCTCCGATATCAATCACCTGAAACTGTTGAATATGGGATGAGCATACAGGGTACACTCAGTGTGGGAACATGCAATAATTGTCCATGTTAATAAAATGGTAACACATATTGTCATAACGTAACATAACTTCCATACGCACTGTGGCAACTCCAAGGACTTTAATGTCCCGGACCCTATATATGGATCCCTGGCGACAATATAATGGTTGCAACCCTGTAACATGAAATCGCATTTGTGGCATACCAAGGACGGTGAAGTCCTGGACCAATTATGCTGGCCCCTAGCGATAAATATTTTTACAACACATACGGTAAACACATAATATTAAAATGGACAAATATTAACCACGTGCATGTACTGAAATAAATCCCACACCTGAAACTTGAACTTTTGAGCTTTGAAAATTAACTGCAAGAATTTAAAGTTCACGTCCTAGTCGCGTCGCACCTAGTCAGATAAATTCAAATAATAAATATAAGGCCTAATTAAACTTAAAAATAATAATAATAGTAGTTTAAATCTTAAGAATTTATTATAATAAAATCATTTGGAAAAATCATTGGTCTAATAAATTATAAAAGAATTTTTCTTTAAAAAAATATTTTGGCTCAATATTTAATGAAAACTAAATTTAAATTAATAATGTAAATTGAAATATAAAATTTAATAATATCATTTGTAAAAATATATGAAATTTCAGCCCATAAAAATAAATAGAATTAAGCCCAATTTATTTACTAAACCTACAGCCCAATCACTTAATAAACTGAAGCCCAAAAATTATAGTTAACCTAGGGCCCAAGCCCATTCTAACTTTCCCTAATTAAAACCCCCAATTCACCAAAACACATACGCAGCCTAACCTCTTCATTCTCTCTGCCGCTCTCTCTCAACCGTTCACTCCCTCTCTTCTTCTCTCCCTCTCAGCCTCCTACCGCCGCCACCACCAGACGGCACGCCGCCTGCCAGCGCCACCACCCCGTCCATGCCTCCCACCTCTCCTTTGGCCGGCAGCAGCAGCCGGTCAGGCTGCCTCCCTTTCCAGATCCGGTGCTGCCAAACCAAACCACCGTCGCCGCCTCTGTCTTCTCCCGCCGGCCGCCGTGGCGCGTAGCACCGGCGGCGCTGTTCAACAGCTCCCCGTATCCTAGGCACCATCCCTCTTCCACTTCTTCTATCTCTATTTCCCATGTAATATATAAGATTTATTCTATTTTCTTTTTCATGTATTTAGCAATATATATAAATTACAGAAAAATAGATGTATGCATGATTGGATTTTGAAAACAAAGTTTTTGATGTTTAGCCTTGGTTTTGGCGAAAATGCAGAAAATTGTTGATATGCTTGAAATGAAATAACTTTTCAAAAAGTTATTAAAATTACCAGCTTGAATGAGTGAAATAAATCAGTTGCTGCGAATTGGAAATATTTGAGTGAATTTTTGTTGATTTGTGAATTTGAGAATGATACAATGATGTTTAAATAGATTGAAATATTTGACATAGAACGTGTGAAAGTGTGAAAAGAGATCAATCAAACTTTGTTGCTTCAAAGTTGGCTGCTTCAAAATTTGCTGCTAAATTTGCTGCTGTGGAAATCAAAATTGGCTAGCTGTATTTTCGAAATATTTCCAGAAAATGAGAGAAGCTAATTTTATAAAAAAGTGAGGCGGTGGAAAGGATAAAATGAATTCCTTATTGCACAAGATTGACTAAATAAATTGGATGGCTGAGGAGGATTCTTAAACTGGAAGAATTAAAGTTGTGGTTGAAATTCTACAAAAATTTAAAGAATCACATTCGATAAGTATCTAAAATATTATGGGCTTTTCAATATTTTTACCCCATGAATACAAGTGAGGCTCAAACAAATAGCCTACAAAAATATTTTATACAAGGCCCAAATTATACTAAAATGTTAAGAATAAAATTTATATTTAATAATAGCTAATGTTTTAAAATTATGCAAAGTTACATAATATATTTGGCCCAACATCATAAATCTGCTCCAATATAAATAAGCTATAATTTATTGAGGTCCAAATTCATATAAAAAACATTTGGGAAAATAAAGAAAAACTTGATTTTTCCGAAAGTATAGTTTTGCTTTGTAAAATTTGCAGCGATGATGGTCATATTTAAATAGGTAGTAAATTACTTGTTCGTCAAAGATTTGAATGTGAAAGAAATCAAAGTTTGCTGATCAAAGTTTGCTGCTGTAGAAATCAAAGTTTGCTGCTGTGATGTTTGTCAAATACTTACGGAAATGAATTTATTCAAAATGATTTCTTATAAAAGATTTTCTTTTTAAGGAATTTTGGTTATGTGCATATGTACAGAGGGGTTTGGTTTAATGGGCTTGTGTTGTTTCACAAAATAAATGAGAATGAAAGAAAAACGTAGTAATTTGCTGTGATAAATTAAAACATGAAATCTCACAGAAACAATAAAATTACCAACTGAAGTTTTGTGAAGGAAATATCAGAAATGAGAAGTCTGTTAACCTGAATGAAATTTGTGCTCTGGAAAATTTTGATGAAATGAAACCTAGTAGGTTATTTGGGTGAATTTAAATGTGATAGCAGTGAGTGATACGTGGCTGAATAAAATTAGGTGGCTGAAGGAGATTAAATCAGAATATTTGGCTAAGGAAAAACTGAACCACGTAACATCTCATTTTAATTAAAGAAAGACATATGAGCTTATAATAATAATTGGGCTTTAAAGATGATAAATGGGCTTTCAAATAATAAAATTTTAACCCAATTATCATAGAAAAAGAATAAAAACTATGGCCCAACATATTTATTAAAAATATTTGATAACATAAATTTGTATCTTTTTATAAATATAATCTATAGTTCAAAGTCATTTATCTAATTAGAGCGGTTAGATATCTGATAAGAATGAAAATAGGAATGGCTGGCTTGGAGACTTCTTTAAACAAAATGTAAATAAATAGAGTAGAAATTGTTAATTTGCAGATACGAAAATAAGGTATCCAAATCCTTAAAATCATTAATAAACTATAAATGTTAAAACTTGAATAATTTTTTTAGGATCATTGCAAAAGAATTTGGCACATTAATAATAATAAGCCCAACACTAACAAAATTTATGAAAATATTTTATTCTTAATCCAAAATTAATATAATGTCCATGATAAATATATTTAAGTAAATAAATTTATTTAGGCCCAAATTTATATAAAAATATTTTAGAATATAAAACTTTATTTCTATAGGTATAACCTAGAATTTAGAGTCATACATCTAGCTAGGGGCGCGACTAGATAATTCATCACAAACTCGACTCATAGATTTATATTTTTAATATCTCGAAAATACAATAAATTTTCAAATAAAATTTGCAAAGGTAGTAAATGGTTTTGGGCTGTGACACATATATTATTAAGAATTAAATTAGTTTAAACATAAGATTTCATTGTGATGTTCGAAGGATGGTTCAACATTAAGTTGATGAATTAATGATTTCGATTAAGATTAAGGTTAAGAATAAAATTTAGAATAAGAGTGAATATTAATATCCGATAAATGATGACAATTAAGAATTAATGAAAGATGATTGTAGTTTAGAATTAAAGAAGGATGACGATTATGATAATGGTGTTGAAGAAGGAATATTCGACTTTAGAATTAAAGAAGGATGACGATTATGATTTGAAGAGAAGAAGGATGATTGAGGATTGTATTTCAACACAACAAAACCAGGGCGGTAGTCATTGCTACCGCCTCCGCCTCTCCCCCACCGGCGGCCCAAACTCCAATAATCACAATCATAAATAATCAAAACAGGCTATTCGCCTCTCCCCCACCGGCGAAACAATCATGCAATAGTTATAATTAAAACATGCTCAACACAAATAATCATATAATCATAACACGTTATTCGCCTCTCCCCCACCGGCGACACAATAAACAAATTCAAATTTATAATTATAAATAAATTTATATACCTACCTATATATATACGATTAAGACCTAAAAGATGATATATTAACTAAGATTTTAACTAAGTTCATCACTAAGTTCTTCACTAAGTTCAAAGATGATATATTGTCACTACTAATTAAGAATATCACTAAATTATTGAAACTAACTTACTTCTATCCTAAGATAAATTTAACTAAGTTCTAAAAACAAAGAGCATCTAATTAACTAAGTTCTACTAATCAAGACCATACTACACTATCAAAAATAACAAAAATAAATCATTAACAATGCATAATCAATATAGTAATCCACATAAACTCATGCTTAACCTAAACTAATCATCTTAAATCATACCAAATTTCACATAAACTAACATAAATTCACATAAACCTACAACAATTTCACATAAATTCATAAAGTATAATTATGAAAAACCTAACCTTTATAAATTCACAATTTATTCAATAACATGCAAATATATTAACCAAAATTAAAATTTATAACCTACATTACATAAGTTAGCATTACTAACCGAAAATAGAGGATTCCGGTAAGGGAAAGGACGGTCCGGCGACAGAGAGAGGTTTCCGGCGAGGCAGCGGGGCGGTCCGGCGAGGGCAGTGGCTGGGATTCAAAATAAACAACTTAAATTCCATAAACAACAACCCAAACACACACCACAACCACTTACCTACGGCGGCGAGGGCGAAAAGCAGCGGCAGCGGCGAGGGCGACGCGATTCCGGCGACGGGCGAAAAGCAGCGGCAGCGGCAGGGGCGCACCGGGCGGACAGCAGCGGGCACGGCGTCGGGGTCGGTGGAGGTGGCCGTTCGTCGGGGAGGAAAGCAGGCGGCGGCCGGGGTCGTCGGACGGCGAGAATCGACGGCGACGGGGAAATCGGTGGGGATGGAGGCGGAAATCGTAAAAAAATCGGCTAAGGAAAAATTGGGGAAAGGAAAAGCAAACCCTAAGTAAATCCGTTCAGCAACGACCGATTTTAATATTAACGACCGAACTTCGGTCGTTGCCATATTTATTATTTTTTTTTAAATTCAGGTTACCAACGACCGAAAATCGGTCGTTGGAAATAATTTAAAAATATTTATAAACTGCCTACGACCGAATTTCGGTCGTTGAATCCAAGGCACCAATTTACGACCGATTATTTAGGTCGTTATATTGCAAATATAAATAAAAAAAACAAAATTAATATCGGTCGTTGACATTAAAAATTCGGTCGTTAAGCCCGCTTTTTTAAAGACCGATTTTTTCGGTCGTTAAACTTGGTCGTTATACCCTTCTTTTCTTGTAGTGATTTATACATTATAAAATAAAATAGCAATTGATCCATAAACCATTGCACAATATTATGATTTTATATGAAATTCCAATTCATGGTTTTGATCCATCCAAACACAAAGGATGTTTTGGGCAATTTAAAAATGGTGAAAGCAATTGAGTCAGAAATATTAAATGGCTATTTGGTAAATCGATGCACTATTTAATAACCAAAAGAAGTTGAAATGCATCCATCCATCTTCTTTTGCCAGACAATCTGATGTGGTTTTTGGATGTCCCAAAAATGTATAGTGCCACGTCCTCCCTTTTTATTTGTTTAATCGTTTTTCTGCATCAAAGCTGATGGATCAGTTGACCGTTAAAACCTCTTCAATTTCTTCATTTTCTCTTTCCTTTTTTCAGTTACTGTTTTATTAACACACTAAGCGATCACTATTTTTTTTAATTAAATACACTACTGCTTACTCATCATTTACAGATTTACTTACGTGTTAACTTATCAAATTTCTATATGATCACACTATTTGGGTGCATAATTGAACAACTTCACTTAGCGGTCACTATTTTTTTAATTGAATATGTTCTTTTAAGTCTTAACGATCACTATTTTTTTTCCTTCTCAAACAAAACAATGATCACTATTTTTTTTTTTTGAAATAAATATAGTTAAATTACAAGATGACATCTTCTATGTATAATTTCACTCGGAGTCTATTCTTGAAACAACTCTAATTATATTAATAAAAATTAAAATATATTTTAGCCAGTTTCATCAGTTTGTGATGAGAGTGGATTCCATTTTATCACGAAGATTTCAGCACTTCATCATCATCATTATTATTATTATTATTATTATTATTATTATTATTATTATTATTATTATTATTATTATTATTATTATTATTATTATATTGTTATTATTTTGATGGGGTTTATTTTGCACGATTGATAAGATGCATGATAAAGTATTTTTATCCTTAAAAGTGTTTTCTTTAGGGCTCGTTTGGTTTTCAGTAAAGAATTATGTAGGATAATTTGTAACCAGGATATTTAGCGTGGATAATGACAGATTATTAATACAGAGTGTATTATTAATCCTAAGAAATCTTGATTAATAATACTGGGTCGTGGGATTAAACCGGGTCATCCGCATTATTACTATATATCAAACACTAGATTGATCTGTACTAAATTAGCTAATACAGTGTATTAGCCAATATCAAACACGCCCTTAATTGATAAATTTATCATGAGAAAAAGAGAGATAACGAAATTTCTCATTTTAAATCCTCTCTTTTTTCGCCTCGTTTTCTACAAAAGAGAAATTTATCATTTCTCATTTCTCATTTTCACTTCAAGAAGAAAAAATATTATCTCTTCTTTGAGTGGAAAAAAGGAATGAGAAATGTTGAAATCTCCGTTTACATAAAATGAGGGAAATAACATTTAAAGGAAATCTTTTTTTGTTATCGATCCTTTTCTTAGTGTAAATAGAATAAAAAAATAAGGATAATGAAATCTTATTAGCAGTGGAACACATTTAAAAAAATAAAAAGTTTTTTTTGTGAACATCTCAAAAAGAAAATTTTTAAAAAATTATTGTGGAGGATGGAAGTATATTTAATTAGTGCCATACATATCCACATCATAAATAAGTGGATATATCGTGTGATTTTTTAGTGTTGTCCGAAGGTGGACATAATCAAATCTTATATGACATCGATAATTTTTTTTTTTAGTCAATTAGTGTCAATAATTGTGCTTAAAGTTAGTGTTTGGTAGTTGGAAGAGAAAATGACGAGATACGAAAGTAAAACGTCCTCGAATTCTTCAATGTCCAAGTACATTAAAGGGAACAGTATCCCCAATAAATGGAAGACATCAATAATAAGTAAAGTAATATTATTATGCTCCGAATTAATTATCTTTTATCATCTTTCTTAGGAGGTGGAAATTAAAAATAAACAAAAGGATGTATTTTATCATAATTTATTTTCAAGATATACTATAATGTTTAATTTCTACATTGTAACTAATCAAAGAATATTTTAACCCATATTCATCAAAATAAAAATATTAGAAAGCAATGGTTGAATAATTAAATGTAACCTTTTGGTCTAGAGCTGTTTAAGAGGAAGATTTTTTTTTTTGACATTTAGGGTGATGAGCAATTTAGGGGATTATATTCAATTCAGAACTTCAAAAATTTTGTTCCTAGCGCAGGAATATTGCTGACTTTGTTCCTAGCGCAGGAATCAATGATGGCTGGATTTGGAATGGCGCCAAGGATGGCGTTGTTTCCACGAAGACAGCTTATGAAGCCATTAGAGAAGCAAAGAACGCAGCAGCAGATACAATTCCTTATCAGGGTTCCTTGTCGAAGGTTTGGGGTATGGCTGCTTCACACAAAGCAATGGTGTAGGCATGGAGACTGCTTAGAAACCATCTACCAACTTCTGACAACCTGAGAAGAAGAAACATCTTGGCGAACGATGAAGAAAGCAGCTGCAATGCATGCATTCAAAATCTTGAAACGGCAAATCACACTTTTCTACATTGTCATTTGTCCAAAGACAGAGAAGATTTGGGACGGCATCTATTCATGGCTGGGTTTCAATTTTATTCGCCCACAAAGCATCGCCACACATTTCATCCAGTTCACGCAACTTGGCAAAGGAAAAAAGATGGAAAAGTTTCTAAAAGCATTGTGGAGTTGTACTTGTTGGCTTATCTGAAAATGGCGAAACGAGAGCAGATGGGAAGGCAAGACTTGGGACATCAAGAAAGCGATAATGGAGGTAAAAGCTAGGATGTGGAGTTAGAATTTTTTTTTTTGGAATTCTTGAGATAGAATCAAGTTTTTCTACTTGGTTGTATGGCGATTTATCACAATGGCTGTTGTAATTGAACATGGTACTTCTGGTACCGAAGTTTGATCTTTCATATAATTTTCTTAAAAAAAAAAAAGAACTTCAAAAATTTTGACATATTTTTTTATAGTTTGTGGATTCTATTAATTTCATGGATTATTTTAATTTTATGTAGAGTTTAGCAGATTCTGTTAGATTGATTTATCTCTATTTTCATAGACTTTATAAAGTTTTAACGAATTTTTTTGATAATTTGACAAGAAATTGATTTAGCTTTTTTTTTATATATATAGATATATAGATTAGTCAATCTTATAAATATATATTGAGAAAAAAAAGAATTTTTTTTGGCTAATGGGTCAGTTTTTTTGGCGGGAAATATATATGATTGAGAAGTGTATTTATATTTATTTACAAAAAACTGCCAACATCCCCTTTCACTGTACCATTCCAGAAACGATGGTCAATAATATTTGAGAGAAGAAAGCAAAAAAATTAAGAGAAAAAGTGCTCTTATATCTATTCACAAAAGAGCTGTCAAAATCCTCTTTCATTGCACCAATCCAAAACGATGATCAATATTTGGGAGAAAAGGAAACGAAAATAGCTGAAAAATTTGACATACCTGATATCTCTTTTAATTTTTCTTATTGACGTTGACGATGGAGAGAGAATGTCAAAATCTCTTATGTAGAGGAGATTTATGGAGGGATTATGTATTTATATTAGGGATTAGTATCCCATAGAGTCCATGATATATTAAATCCTACAAATTTTCAATATCACCAGATTTTGATGGATATTTAAGAGTCATAATTGTATTTCAACAGATTTTAAAGGAGTTTTTAATATTTGAATTGAATACCTATGGACATTTAAAATACAAAAAAAAAAATATTTTGAATAGTCCTAATCTAAACATGAAAATTGTCATTTGATATACATTCAATGGGTATGAGTGATTAGGATATTTACTATACTCATAAAAAACAAATCATAGTGATATTTTATCATGTCATTCTAATACACCATACAATTATTTATTCTTGTTGGATGAATAATGTTTTAAAGACAGTTAAAATTTATTACTCCACATTTAACTTTAAATATTAGTCATTGTACTATTAAATCAACACACATAGAGTATGCATTGCAATTTTCATATCAAGAGTCAACAACTTATAATTTTATGGAAAACTTTATTAAGTTGGTGCCAATAGCTAAGACAACTGAAATTAAATACCAAAATTGGCGGCAAGAAAAGATGAAGATGGACAAACAGTAGGTAGGGACACTATAGTGTTAATAGGGGAATCTACCCACATCTATAATATGTCTTGCAAAATTACCCACTTTGAAAGTCAAAGACCGAAAAGCAAGTTTGATGGTGATGGGTTGCTTGGTTTTTTGTGTAAAAGTTGATGATGATGGAAATTGTGTAAGAGTTGTGTAAGAAAACAGTTAAAATTGGTACAAAATGTGAGAAAATGTCAACTCACGTCACTTTCATGCATTATAAGATTAAATAGATTTGCAAATTTATAATAAATTAGGGGACGTTTGTATGTTACAAACATTGATAAGAAGGCCAAAAAAATCACAAATATGTCAATTCTTAAGAAATGTTTTTTTCTGAAACCAGTGAACCATGTATCCGCCAGTAATTCGTAGCCGGCCGCAGTAGCCGCTGAAGTTTGTTACTGGCGGCTACTATTCAGCGGCTACTATTTACTAGCGGATACTTGTGTTATTCGCTGCAAAAAAATATTTTTTTTCATAATTAACATGATTGTGAATTTTTATCCTTCGTGATCTTTTATTGTTACATATGCACCGTTATTTTTAGATTTTTATTTAATTTTACAAGGGGAAATATGAGAGATAGTGAAATATTTACAGTACAAGAAGTACACATGGATGGGAAATATGAGAGATAGTGAATTTGCCAAAATTTGGATTATAGTGGGGGTAATAACACTCACTTTATGCATGATTTGACTACACATAAAATAATAGACTTGCACATAAAATAATAAGAAATTATATACCAATTATTTTGAAATTCATATATTCGGAAATGAAATAATAGTCTATAGCCAAAAAGTAAAGTATCCGCCATTAAATTATTTTCTTTATCAGTAGCCGCTAATAAAACATATATGGCGGCTACTGGGTCTTTTGTACGATTTTCTGGCGGATACTGGGTCTGTGAGGAAGAAAATATTATTTTATGTCAAAATATGTATAATTGTTAATTTTTCAGCTTGTTATGAATGTTTAAATATAACATACGCATTACTCTTTTGTATTTGTTGTTTTTTTTTTTGTTAATTTTATAGTAAAAAATTAAAAGTACATACTGAGAAGGTGACTCTGCAAAAATTTTGGTTGTAGTGGGGCATTAATGCTAATTTTATGCATGTGTGAGGTGACATGCAATAATAGATTGAAGCCGTATTGAATGAACACTACACTTCACGTGAAACGTTTGCAAGGAATCAAGTTTAGTCCTTATAAGGCTGCATTTGTGAATGACCAAAACACAAATTGAAATACTCACCTTGAATTTAAGAAATTCAGGCATACTCTAAAGATTTGAGTGGTTTTGTGCGAGAGCAGGCAATTTGTGTTGAATTTCAGCCCGAAAAGGTGATTCTCCTGTATTGTTTGTATAAATTATAGTTTGCATGTTTAATCGTATGTTGTTTTTAACGTTGAGAGCATGTTTTACATTATTTTAATGAATTTCTTTATTATCTGACATTTAAAAGCTTTTTAGAGAAATATTAAACCTGTTTCTAATATAATTGAATGTTTTGAACAAAAAAACTAAACTATCCGCCAGAATTTCATTAGCCGCCGACAATAGCCGCCGACCCCACAAGGTCAGCGGCTACTGGTGACGGATAACAATATTCTGGCGGATACTTTATTTTTCGAGCTTATTGTGATGTTTTAAACTTTTTAAGCGTATTTTAATACTATATTTTATGTGGTTTTATAGATGGAATTCGTGAGATACATATATGTGAGATACAACGGAGTCGTCGATGGTATACACTATGTTGGCGGGGCTACGGAGGTCCTTCCCCTCTTAAATGAAACAGTTGCGAGGCTGATATACAGCATCAACAATGTGCTGACAACGCATTCGTTGAGCCCGAACTATCAATTGTATTATTTGGCGACCAATCGATTTGGAAGGGAGACGAAATGCGTAATAAGTGACGACGATGATGTGCAAGGCTTGTTGAAAACTGCAGAATATCCCATGGTGTACGTTGAGCACAACAACAACCCGGTCGGAGAAGCGTACATCCCTACTTTTGATTTTGGCCAGGCTTCGGGATACGGATATGATGAAGCACAATCTAGTCAGTATGAGACGTCGTATCATGCTCGCGAGAGCGCGCCTCCAACACAGTACTTTTCATGGGATGGGCAATTGTTGGACGAATCCGCATGGAATCTGAATGAAATGTGCGGGAGATTCAACCAGGTGCGGACGGATGAAGCCGTACAACCTGAAGACGAAGCCGAAGAACCTGATGACGATTCTGATGAAGAAGACGAAGAATACGATCCAACGAACGAGTCGGGCACAGATTCTGCCGCCTCTGAGGATTTATTAGACGATGATCTGATAGAGTTCACGGCGACCGAGCGAGCAGGTTGGATCCGACAAAGTAGAACCCGTCACGGAAATCCGACGGACTCGACCGGTGATCTATCTAATTGGATAGTTCCGTTGATTCCAGTGGACGCCACGACTTCGCTCGTTGCTCACGAGAGTGAGCTGTCCAGAGTTGCTGATTTGGGGAAGAACTCTTTTTACAACAGTAAAGAAGAATTGGTCCTTGCTGTTGGCTTCTGGAATATGAAGCAAGGGGCTGAGGCAAAAGTTGTACGCTCAGATCAGGGACGCCTCTATTACAAGTGCAAGCACTCTGATAAGTGCAAGTTCGATGTGCGTGCATCTTGTCACGGCGGAGGGATGTGGGGAGTGCATAAGTTTAAAGAGCACTCTTGCGAAGGGGAGTTGGGCATTTTGAAACGAATAAAGGCACATTCGAATGTGGTTGCAGCTTATGTGGAAAAAAGAATACGCGATGACGGAGAGGTCATTAAGCCGAAATCTATTATGTCGGAGTTGTTACGTGAATTTGGCGTCAGAATCAAATATGATGTCGCGCTGCGTGCAAGAAATCTCAGCTTAGAGAAGATATACGGTCGAATTGATGATTCGTTCCTTCTTCTGCCCAAATATTTGTATGCCCTAAGTCAAGCGAATCCAGGCACCGTGATGGATTTGGAAGTAGACGAAAACAACCGGTTCAAACATCTGTTTCTTGCTCTTGCGGCTTCCATCACACCTTTCTTCTTTTCGCTTCGGCCAGTGATTGTGGTCGACGGCACACACTTGAAGGGGAAGAACAATGGCATTTTGTTCGTCGCCGTGACAAAAGACGCAAACGAGCAAGTTTTTCCGTTGGCATTTGGTGTCGGGCCGATCGAGAATGATGAGTCATGGAAGTGGTTCCTCTCAAATGTGAGACAAACTTTTGGTCAGCCCGACAACTTACTAGTTGTCTCTGATGCGCATGTCTCCATTGCTAATGCTGTGAAGAGCGAGTTACCAAATGCTACTCACGGACTTTGCTACTACCACTTGCAGAACAAAATTAAGGGCTACGGGCAAGCTGTTGTTGAGCTTTTCCGCCAGGCTGCATACGCCTACACGGACTCAGAATTTTCACGTGCAATGTCGGCTATGGCTCAATTGAAGCCGGCGGCGTACGGGAAGTTGATGCGCGTAGGCCCTGAGAAGTGGGCACGATCACAAAGTCCGGTGACCCGTTATAGTTTTCTTACATCTAATGCTGCCGAGGCTTTGAATGCCCGTTTGTTGTGGGCCAGACGCCTTCCTATATGCTCCATGCTGGAGGCAATCAGGATGGTTCTGGAGCAGTGGTTCAATGACAGGCTTGCGTCTGCGGAAGAGAGCGATGACCTTCTTACTCCAGAGGCAAAACAGAAGATAAGTGCGGAGATCTCAAAGAGTCGTCGCTACACTGCGAAGAGGACCTCCGAGAGAAAATACAAGGTTCGTGCTGGTGATCGTCGCTTCATGGTTGACCTTCAAGCGAAGAGCTGTGAATGCAATGAATTCGACCTGGACGGCATGCCGTGTTCTCATGCGATCGCAGCCATTACGTATGCTAAATCTATTTTATTATAAAATTACAGTTATTAGATGCCTACTAAATATAATCTTTCTTTTCGCAGTGAGGCGAAAGAGCCAGTGGAAGATTACGTGGAAGCTTACTACCTGCGGAGTTCACTGGTTCAAACATACTCCGGTCCAGTAAATCACTTGCCTCCCTTAGAGCACTGGGAAATTCCGTTTGAAGTTGCAACTGATATTGTTTTGCCAAACCTTTCTCGTCGACAAGCTGGTCGACCAAGAGAATCTAGAATTCCTTCAGCTGGTGAGAGGCCGACTCAAAGGACCACAACAGCGGATGCATCAAGTAGTCTGGGAAAACGAGCACCCAAAACCTGTGGTCTATGTGGCTCGCCTGGCCACACACGTAGAGCATGCAAGGGTACGGGCTGGGAGCAGTAGTTTAATTACCTTTTATATTAAATTTCGATGGATATTGATGTTGGGAGTATTGGATACTGATTGAATATTCAGTAGAGCTAGTTCATTCCAGTAAGTGATGTTCTGAAGTTGGGAGTATTGGATACTGATTGAATAAATTTCGAAGCGGTGTCATTTGCATAATATCGATGAACTAGCAAACACCATGAAATGCTCACTATCCGCCAGTAATTAATGGTTTATCACTAGTAGCCGCCCAACAATAAACATCAGCGGCTACTGGCCGCGGATATGTATTTACTGGCGGATACTTTGATAATTAGCGGTTTTTTGATGTTTTAGAAGCTATTGTGTTGCCTGATTTGAAATATTTGAAGCAGAAAACACACGCCTTTAGTAATGACCAACATGGACATGTCTTAACAATTATGAGTTGAAATTATGAATGAGACTTTGGAGAAGTGAACAATGTTTTATATAAAAGTTTAGTTAATAGCATAAAACACCCAAAGTATGCTTTTTTATGCATTAAACTATCAAATAAGACGTTTAGCCCAAGTAGCCGCCAGAAATTAATTACCCGCCGTGATTAGCCGCTGAAATGTTTTCAAGCGGCTACTGCTTGCGGATAATTATTTACTGGCGGCTAGTTGCATTAATCATCTTATTTCATAATTTTATCTATGATGCAAGTGGAAAATCATAGAAACATACTCAAAAAGATACTGCAACCTCTAATCAAAACGTCATTTGCATAATTATCATTTAAATGTACAAATACATAAGCTATTTCGATGCGGGGATGTAAAACTCGTAGATGCTACTGCCTATCTTGCGCCTATAGTCGGCGGCGTGCCCATTGCCCCACGCAAGGCTCGGCGAGCCTGATATCAGACGCTCCACATACATGCACGCAAAAACACCGGAGCTGCATTGATCTGGCTGCTGAAACTGCTCATTCTCGTCGGCATATTGGATTGTCAACCTTCGCCATTGGAGGTTTTCCAACGGGTTGTCGACAATCGTGGTCCTTGCGAACCACTGGGACACTTCAAGCATCTTACCCAACAGGCACTGCAGCGGATATAGGGCGGCGATCACATCGAAGCGCGGCTGCGGCATGGTCTTGAACAACTGCGAATCGAAGATGTCGCAAACTCCACTCAGCAAATCCACTCGGCATGTAATGTAACGTCCACACACATGTATAGGCAAAATGAGCTGCACACGCAAATGCAATTGGTGAAGATGAAGTAAAAAATGAACTACTCCAACATATTGATACTGTAGATATATATGTGTACCGTTGTGGCATTCATCCAATCGCCATGAGTCGAAGATACCCCCTGCCCATGCACCATATACATCTTCTTGGAATGCGGTTGCCACGTAGCAAAAACTCCGTCGGAATATATAAACCGCCCTTCTGCCTTCGCGGGAAACATTTCCCGCCACGCTGACTTCAACTGCGTGAATTCATCATCGAAATATTTCTGCAGCAATTAAACATTATATTAAAAGCATATTTGATTATAATTCTGTATCCAATAATAATATTTAATTAAATGCTTACGAATAACTCTGTATCCAATACGATGGTGGTCCTCGCATCAACACCGTCTATCAAGTCATCACCCCTCATCAACCTCGATCTCATCGTCATCATGTAGCAATCAACAGCCTGCACGTACTTAAATGTTAGTAACAAGTGACCAGACTTACATGATAACAACTGATTCATAAATTAACCAACATTGGACGAGAGGTCAGTCCTCGTGTTTTGCATAGTGGTCCAAAAGCTAAACGGGAGAGGGTGTTCGCTCTCTGCCATCGACATCGTCCGGTAGTTGCCACGGTTGCCAGCTTTCATCATACGGTCAAACCCGTCAACATACTGTGAGTCGACGGGTCTCGGCACGGCGCTGTGCACGTATGGTGATCGAAGTGCAGCCGACGGGTTCCGTTCTCGGCGACTTCTGCGTGGAGCCTCCGGTGCACAAATACTGAGGGGAACAGCAGCTACTGCCTCAGAAACTGCCTCAGAAACTCCCTATAATTCACTTAAAACAACGCAAGTTAAACAATGTTGACATAATTTAAATTAAATGACTTGTAAATTTAATGCAACGACAACATACCCCTCTAAACTGCTTCCAATACTCGTGCATCTCATCTTGAGTCAGGATCGGAGCCGAAGAACGGGCCGGCTCAAAAGGGTATGCTGAACTCGTGCCCGGCTCAGCCCACGAGTAGCGTGGCCCACCATAAGAACTGGACGCCTCGAATGTGGGCATGTGGTGGACACCCATGTGCGGAGTCTGCACATGCCCAAAACTAGTCGGGCCACCAAACGGATCATGCTGCCACTGCGGGGTGTGCATGGCATCACCAGTAGTCTGTCCCACCTCTCGTGCAGGAGACTCATGTGCAGGGGATTGGTGATGCGATGGGGCCTCTGAGGATGTAGGCTGCGCCGGATCGGAGTCGGGCTGGGGCTCGCGTCTCCTGTCAGAGTGAGATCGTGGAGCAGGTCTGGGCACGTGAACATCAGTGCTATGCGAGCATCGGCAACGCATAGCATCCAACGTGTCCTCGAAATATCTCTTAATCCTCCTGAACAGGCTGTCCTCCACGGTCCTCGCTACCCGTTCCTCACTCTCGCGCATCATGTGCTGCATGCGCTGCCAATCCTCCTCGCTCCATTGTGAAGGTGCAGGAGCATCCTCGTGCCTAGGCCTCGGGGCTCTGTGACTGTGAGACCTTCGACCAGAATCAACGGGGTGATCGCCCCCAATGCTCTGATCGTGATGGCTGCTGCTCGATGAGGTGTCCACTATTTGTCCCCTCGGGCGCTTGCCAGTATCCTGTCTCATACTGCGACGCCGAGGTTGATGCTCAGGAGCATCCTCGTTGTGGTCCCCACCAGTGTAGCGCTGCCGAGGCTGCCTATGACCAAAGACTGCCGGCTCTGGTACTCGAACCCCTATCCCGGCATTGACGCCTGCCACCGATAGCCAGTAAGATGTCTTGGCCTCGTACTCATCGGGGACCATCTCCCATATCCCGTTCTCCTAGAAACAAAAAAAATGTAGTCAAACATTAATATTCATAAAATAAAATAATATTAACAAATAAACAACTAAATTATTACCGGAGACTCAAAATAACTCTGTAACCCATCCAACTTGGTCTTCACGAACGTCCACCTCCGAAATCTAGGGTAAACCCCCGCATTGCATATTGCTATGGCTGGGCCCAAATAGGGAATTTTCTCAAGACCCCAAATGAATAGGGCCCAAGAAGGACCGTAGAAGTGATACTTTTTACAATCCTGTTTGATTGTGCTGTGCTTCAACCTGTAGTTCAAGCTTCTATACGCGCACGATCCCCAAGGAAATCTGGAAAAGGCCGGCAAATCATCCACCAGCTTCCAAGTCCAGGACTGCACGGGTCGGCGCACGTCCACTCCTAATACAAATGCGTGTAGCACCAACAAGTGGGCCACACGGAGGTACAACCCGCCGTCGGTGTCAACCACTGGATTGACGGTGTCGAAATATATATCCGCCAGGTCCCGCACTGACACCGGCTGAGAGCGGCAAAATTGTCTAAATGTATGAGCCCGACTTAGATCGTGCTCAGCCTCGGGGTCAAAAGGATCATCCCCAAAGGACAATCCTGTCACGAGAGCGAAATCTCTCGGAGTAAACTCAACGTCCTCTCGTTGATGTAGAAGCAGATCTCATCATCCTCATCGTCTCTCGTGATCTTAAGATGACGAGAGACAATATGGTGCAATGCAGCATTGCACTTCTGGCCCGGCTGCCAATCCAACATCATCCCAAAGCACCCATGCCTGAACGTATTCTCCAGTGCAAAACCGCCAATTTCGTTTAGTCTCGAGACTACTGTCGATAGGTAACTAATATTGTTGTACGTACTGATCTCAACTGTTGGACGATTGATTTGCTCGGGCCTCGAATAAGGGACCTATTCAATACAAAAAATAACTCAATTTACAAAACATAATGAATTAACAAACATCAACTAATAATAATGCATAATTAACTATTAAATTACTAGAAACATAAATAAAAAAATATAGAACCACAATAAACAAGTATCCGCCAGTAATTAATTTTTTTAAGAATTAGCCGCCTGGTGTTTTCAAACCCGGCGGCTACTTCTTAAAAAGATTAATTACTGGCGGATATTAGGTAATTATGGTTCTATATGTTTTTATTAGTATGTTATAAATTTTTAAATTCTGAATAACCCAAAAAACGTTATTATTTTATGCGTAATACAGTAAAATTAACCTAATGATCTAAATAGACGATTAAATATATCTAAATATGCTTCAACTAAATAAAAATTCCAACAACACTGAAACTATACTCAAACTTGTAAGAGCACTCAACTACACTATATCTAACATATACGAAACATATAAATAAATCTAACAAATACTATATCTAAATCAAAATTCAATACTATACAAAACATATGAAAATTCGAAACATATAAATTGTAACATAAAAACATATAAATTCTAACATAATGATTCTAACATAAAAATTCACCCATATACAAAACATATAAAAATTCGAAACATACAAAACATATACTTACTTAAAAATATACAAAATTCGATACATATACAAAACATATAGATTCTTAACATATAAATATATCTAACATATACAAAACAAATAACAAGTATACTTACTTGGTTTGAAGAAGAAGCCATGGCGTGAATTGTGTAAAATATTGTGTAAATGGGCTGATTTTTTCCTTCTCTCAAGTGGAGTGCGGCTGATTTGAAGAAGAGGAACAAAACAATGGATTTTTTCCTCCAGTGGTTGATTTTTTCCTTCTCTCAAGTGCGCGGCTGCTTCTCTACTTCTTAACCCTAATTTAACATAAAATATTGTGTAAATGGGCCCTACCCAATTTATCTCTCTTATCAAAGCTTCAATTTTTTCAAACAAATCCCACAAAAGCCGTGCCCGCTCAATTCTAGCCGCCCGTGACTTAATTTGCTGCAAAGCCTATAGATTCCCACACTATAAAGCTTCACCCTTGCCGGTTGAATTGTCCAATCACAATTAAATTAGCTTTAGCTCTTCAAAATTGAAAAAAATACAACAACCATTAATTGGAACGATAATAAATAAAATTTATATATATTGTGATATAAAAAGCAGTAATAAATGACATGGTACTATTATCCGCCAGTAAAAAGTATCCGCTAGAAGTAGCCGCTTAGGGTTTCTTTCACGCGGCTAATTCTAGAGGATACGAATTACTGGCGGATAATTATATGGTAGGCTCTCTAGTATTTTGCTGTTTCATAATATATGATTATATATTTTTTTTATCCAACATTTTCTATTATTTTATGTGTTAGGCTATATTAATTCCTGTTAAATAAAATAAAATAAAAAATTCGAGACTTATTACACCACTATAATCCAAATTTGTCTAAATAGAAGCCTATTATGTATTTCTACTTCATAGAATATATTTTAAAAAAAGAAATACAAAATTAAGGTAAGTTTGTGTATAATAAAACAGTAATACGAGGATGACAAAAATTGTACTTTAAGTATATTTGGAAACAAAAAAAAAATTATGAACCTAATGTATACATTATCCGCCAGTAAAACATAGCCGCTAGCATTAGCCGCCGGGTTTTTAAACCCGGCGGCTAATGCATTCAATGGGTATGAGTGATTAGGATATTTACTATACTCATAAAAAACAAATCATAGTGATATTTTATCATGTCATTCTAATACACCATACAATTATTTATTCTTGTTGGATGAATAATGTTTTAAAGACAGTTAAAATTTATTACTCCACATTTAACTTTAAATATTAGTCATTGTACTATTAAATCAACACACATAGAGTATGCATTGCAATTTTCATATCAAGAGTCAACAACTTATAATTTTATGGAAAACTTTATTAAGTTGGTGCCAATAGCTAAGACAACTGAAATTAAATACCAAAATTGGCGGCAAGAAAAGATGAAGATGGACAAACAGTAGGTAGGGACACTATATATATATACATATGAAAGTGGATAAAACCTTTTCATATCAACGTAGGTTCGAGATGGGACCCACCGCGTGGACCCTACGGATTTCCATGTGAAAGCGTTGCAGCAAATCCGAACGTTGGAGTTGGAGGTGGAAAAGGGGGTTAGCGCGCTAGTTGACTTGACTGCCCTCGCTCACCGGCAATTGCCGGTTGCCTCCCCATTTTAGATGCAAAACTCACTAATTGTGGCCTAATTTTTCGGCGATGACTAATGTGTGAATGGCATTAGATTCAATGTCCTCCCATTTTATGTGTGTCATTATGTTTTATTTTTATATTTATTATTTTAAAAATATTTTTTATAAAAATAAAATTTAATTTTTATTTTAAAAAGGGATGAGAGGGAAATCAGCGAAAGGAACTCTCTTTAGGGTTTCAACCGATTTGTTAAGAAAACCTATTTTAGGGAATAAAATGGGAAGCCTACTAAACAAAACATGAGCCGAAAATGGAAAAAAATAAAATAAAATAGGTTTAGCCCAATTAAATTGGGTGAGATTAATTAATGATGTTAAAAATAATAAGGTGGGTCCATTTGGTAAAGATGGTAATTTTAAAAACAAGGGAGGATATATATGTCCATCAAACAGAGTAGGAAGTTAATTGATGGACAAAAATTTAGAGACAAATAGAAAGTTGAGTGGTGGACGGAGGGAGTAATTTTTTTAAAAAAGTATATACAATGAGTTTGAATTTATCAACCTATTATTAACGAATAAAAGTGAAATTAAATGATAAAAATAATTATATACCCTAATATGATGGAATAAACTCTAGTTAATAATCACAAAATTAAACTAAAGCATACAAAGTCGAAATTGAAGAAATAAAAATATAAAAAATATAAAAAATAAATAAAATTAAAAGTAAGACACGAAGTGTGACATAAAATGTGGTACACTGAATCTCTTTCCTATGTGAACGTAAAGAATTTCGAATAGAAACATCTGTTTCATAATTTAGTATATTCATATTGCTTTTAGTTTATTACTCCCTCCGTCCCAAACGAAATGTCTCATTTCTTTTCGGCACGGAGATTAAGAAATGTGTATAAAGTAGATTAAGTGGGTTGGTGGAAATTATTTAAATATTAAGTATAGAGAGAGAGTGTATTGCCAAAAAGGAAACATGACATTTCGTTTGGGACAACCCAAAAAGGAAAACATGACATTTCGTTTGGGACGGAGGGAGTACAATTTTTAATTATTTTTTATAATTTTAATTTATTTATTTTAATATAATAAAAAATAATTAACAAGAGTTCACTCATCCAGTTAGGGTTTATAAGTATTCAAATTAATAATAAATTATTGGATCAAATATTCAAAGTTAATATAAGGGCTGAAAATGGTTCCTAATTTATATTTTAAGAAGCGATATATATATATATATTAAAATTTCAATTTTTAGTAATCAATATTAATTAGAGTTCGTAATATAATAATATGTTTTTATTTTATAATAAAAAATTATAAAATAAAGAGAGTAACAGTTGTATATGATGGTACACACTAAATTATGGAACAGAGGATCTCAACCGAAAAGATTTTACAAGGAAATTTATTTATTTCAGTGGTTTTGTTTCACCCGTGTAATTAAAGGAAATGTATAATATTGGAAAGTAATGAGGAAGCTTTTAATTCTGTTAGACAACTTTTGTTTTATTTTGGAAACACTTTAAATGGCAAATTAATATAGAATTTTCTTATAATTTTAAAATGTACTAATAAACAGATAAATTAATCCAAGATGAAGTTGTAATAATAGTACCCTTTATTTATGTCAGCCTATCAATAGGGCATTTAAATTATCGTTAATTATTTCCTTGAAATATTTAAAAAAAATTATATGGGATTCGTAAGTTCGTAACACTTATTTAAAAATAAAAATCTTATATATATAATAAAATAATGTTCTCTCTCCTATATGACTATTTGAAATGTACCATCAATTTAATTTGATTAACTTAAATTAGTTAAAAAAAATAAGGGTTAATAGCCGAAAAATACATGAACTTTCACGAAATTCGCAAATTGCACATGACCTTTAAAACTAGCCTCAGAATACATCACCTTTTAATTTTGTTGCAAATTGCACATGGCGAAGATTCCGGCAACTCTTAAGTTTGACCGGCGATGACATGGACAACCACGTGGTTTTTTTACACAGTGGCAAGCCACGTGTGTAAAACAACGTCATTTTGATATTTTGAAAAATTTTCTAAAAAAAAAAAAGAAATCCTAAAATTCGGCAGCCATTCCACTGCCTTCTTCCTGCTCTAGGCGGTCCACCGCGCCGCCGTCACCATTTCCAGAATATGGCGAGCCATCACCGGTTTCCCCTTCCGATTCAAAGGCTGAGCAACATGACTCTGCCCCTTCGAAACACAACCACAACCACCGCAACATGACCGCCCTCCTCCTGGCAAATCCGGCACTCCCCCATCCCTATCAGTGGTGCATTCTCATCTTCCTCCTCATTCTCAACTGTCACCACCACTTGGTTATCTTCTGCCATTGATGATGAGGAACCCACTATTTCAGGCTTCTTTCCATTTAGCCCACATCTCATAGCCTCAGGAACCGGCTGGCTCGGCCCACCCGCCTCAGTCTTCGGCGGCTGGTTCACATTCCCCACCAAAGGTTCAGCCATTTACACCTTGTTTACACCACCACCGCCTCAAGCAACAACAATAAGCACAAAAAATCATGGATTGAACAAGTCAACAAAATCCGCCTCCCACCCTGCTAACCCAATCACACTCCACAGTTCAAAAATCAAGAATCCCCCAACCCTAAATCATCTCCTTTCCAACGATTGGGAAAGAGAAAACCCAGAAAATAGAAAAGTAAGATAATGAAAGAGAAAACAAGAAGAAAACATAAATGTGATGATGGGGAATGGCGGCAGCGAGAAGCTCGAAAGTAGCGGACCTGATCCGGCGTGGCGTCCTTGCCTTGCGAAGTAGCAGCCCTAATTTGGGGATCTAGAGTTTTTTGAAAAAAATGGCGGCGACCCATTTGCTGTCCTCGTCGGGAATCGAGGCGGCACGAGTCTAGGCGGCGAAATCGAAGCACGAAAAGGGCGGCGACATTTGCTGTCCGGCGATGGTGTGCAGGGTGCAGCGGGGTGGGTCGGCTGGGAGTGATGAGGGAGGCGTTGGAGATTTTGGTTGATTTTTCCCCTTTTTTTTCCTTTTTTTTTTATTTATACTCACTCAAAACGACGTCGTTTTGAATGTCAGTGAGTCCACGTCTGAAAATTTCGATGCCACATCAACACCGATCAAAGTGGTGGTCAACGAGTGTGCAATTTGCAACAAAATTAAAAGGTGATGTATTATGAAGCTATTTTTTAAGGTCATGTGCAATTTGCAAATTTCGTGAAAGTTCGTGTATTTTTCGGCTATTAACCCAAAAAATAATTTATATAATGACTACTTTATATATGCCACAATAATAAAAACAATATAAAGTGATTATAAATTAAGATATAAAATAACATCCCTCGAATTTTGATGGTTACAACTTACACACTAGTATATGTATTATTCAATGACAAAAAATTATAGATCTTCCAAATATTTAACAAATTATAAATTCATAACCAATCTTTTAATACTCTTACAATTTTATCTCGATCTAATTTTTTTTTGTCTTGGAGGTCAAATCTGGATGTGGAATATATACTTATATAACATATTTTATGATTATGCATATTCACTAAATATAAATAAAATATTCAGTGAACATAAATAGAATTACTAAGATATATATTGATATCGATAAAAATTTATGATTATACATGGACTTTATAACATATTATTTTTTTACTCTTAAATATTTAATTAGCATATTTATGGCTTAATTACATAATGGTATGATTGGTTAAGACCATGGAAACCCCCCCCCCCCCCCCCCCCCTCCAAAAAAAAAACCATAAAACTCAAAATATGAGTATTGCTGAGTTGAAAGAATTTTTATAGTGGATTGATAGATAATAATGATTATACATCTATCAATTTATTTGAGGGTGCATTACTTAACTCATTTGAAAATCAAATAAAAGACATTGTTTCATTAGTCATCCTACTCTAATAATATCAACAATAATTCTTATTTCAAAGGTCGAACAATAATTACTTCAAACTCATATATTGTACAACTTAAATTTTTTTATTTTCATAATATTAATAAATAATTGATTTTTAAATAATAAAACTATTTATTTAATATTTATAAAAAAATAATATCTCATATATATGACACGGATGTAAAACTAATATTCCTATTCCTATTATAATAAGATGAGAAACCATCTAAAATTTTGATGTTAGGCATTAATTACTATCGGTTCACCAATGAATACAACGAGAAACCATCATTATTCCTTTGGATACCCCTCCTAATTCAAAATCCTAATCCTAAATCCTAAATATTGAAAAAGTGCGTTGCTTTTTTATACTAAATGATAAGTTTCCGGAACATTCTTCGTTGGCATAGATTTTTGATTTTTATATTAAAATTCCGGTTAATAATGATTAGAGAAAGAAAAGAATAGAATAATAGTAATTAATTAATAAAAGAAAACCAACTGTCATGTAATGAGGCCAAGAAGAAAGGGGTAAACCAGTAACTGGTAAGAAAGACGCAAATCACGCCACCCAATTCTTGAGCGAAAAAGACAGTATTGTTTAAATCGGGCATGCCAGCATTTAGGGCGAGACGAAATCAAAGAAAATCCAGCGCACCACCCAGCCGCTCACTCTCTCTCTCTCTCCCCCCCCCCCCCCCCCCTGTTTCCGTAGTGTTCCTAGAGGAAGTTGAAACACGCTCTTTGCATTCTCTCTGTATTTCTACATTTGGTCTGTGTGAGAAAACAAACAGACGTCCAGTTTTGAGTGAGGAAGTAAACGGATTCCGTTTCCCAGTTTTTCCTGTTTCATTGCTATAGCAAGTTTCTGTTGTCCAAATCACCAATGGGGACGTTCCGGTTACTGTATTGGATCTTCTTCGGTTTGCTGATGAGAATCGGTTTTTGTGCCGACCCGTTTGCTAACTTCGAATTGGACTACTCTTACATCACTGCTTCTCCATTAGGTGTTCCTCAACAGGTGAATTCATTGGTTCATTTCGTCGTTGTGATTTTTCGCTTAGCGTTTCGAAAGTTGACGTGTTTTTTGTTGATAATAATTTTCCGATTTGTCGGGATTTTGGGAAAATGTTGGATTGAGATTCATTATACAATGTGGTTTATGCCTGCCTTCTTCTCGTTTCTGTTAGTATGCGTGTTTTATTTTAACTTCTTGCTGGATGGTTGGGGTTGGTGTGGAGTGTTTCTAATTGCCTCTGCCTTTTGAGATTTTTCTCAATTGAAGTTGAAGTTTGATTTTAAACTGCAGCGTTTATTTTTCTCTTTTTTGTTTGAGTAGTTTTCGATTTTTATCTATTGTTTTCTACAAAGGACATTATTGCTTGATAATTTCAAAAGTAGGCCATATGGACCACAGTAGATTTGAATACGAATCTGTTATAAATGGTATCTATTTAATTGTTTAGAGGCAGCATTTATTCTTCATCTCTGACTCTGGCTGCTCTTTTTAAGGATTCTTTGATTGGTTGTTTTATTTTATTTTTTGTCAGTAAGCTGTACGAGCTTGCAATGTTGATTTTGTTAGTAGGAGTGATGTACTGTTTATAATTTTTGTTTTGTTAGTAAATTTCTAGTGTGGTGGTAATGTTGCACCATTTACTTCGTTTTGTAGGTAATTGCTGTCAACGGGAAATTCCCAGGCCCTGTTATCAACGTCACAACTAATTACAAGGATTCTTTGATTGGTTGTTTTATTTTATTTTTTGTCAGTAAGCTGTACGAGCTTGCAATGTTGATTTTGTTAGTAGGAGTGATGTACTGTTTATAATTTTTGTTTTGTTAGTAAATTTCTAGTGTGGTGGTAATGTTGCACCATTTACTTCGTTTTGTAGGTAATTGCTGTCAACGGGAAATTCCCAGGCCCTGTTATCAACGTCACAACTAATTACAATGTTGTGGTAAATGTTAAGAACAAGTTAGATGAGAATCTCCTAGTCACATGGTATACTTTACCTCATTGGATTATTGTTTATATGAATATTAAACAGAATCATATTGTGTATTATCTCTTCCAACTCGTTTAAGAATGGTAGTACCTTGTCTTTCTCACAGGTCTGGGATTCAGATGCGTCGAGCTTCATGGCAGGATGGGGTTCTGGGCACAAATTGTCCCATCCCGCCAAAGTGGAACTGGACCTACCAGTTCCAGGTGAAGGATCAAATTGGTAGCTTCTTTTACTTCCCATCACTTAACATGCAGAGGGCATCGGGTGGATTTGGCTCTTTGGTTATCATGAACCGCAATATTATTTCTATTCCTTTCAATACTCCTGATGGAGATATAGTTATCATGATTGGTGATTGGTACACACAAAACCATACGGTGGGTGCTTGCCAAATTTTATTTGTTTGTTAATGCTGAGTAAAATACGGAATGTTCTGATTTTGAGCATGTGTGTGAATTCAGGCTCTAAGGAAAGCCCTTGACAGTGGAAAAGATTTAGGAATGCCGGATGGAGTTCTGATTAATGGAAAGGGACCATACAGATATAATACATCTCTTGTTCCTGATGGCATTGAGCATGAGACTATTAATGTTGATCCTGGTAAAATTTATAAACATGTCCCTGGATTTGCTGTCAATTCAATTGATTGGATCTTTTGAATTAGATTATATTGATGTAAAGTATCTCTTGTTTTTGCTTCGTTCTTTCTATCCCTCACAAAAGCAATCATACATAATGCTATTAAGAATCTTGCCCACATCCCTTTTAGGCATCACCAATTTGTTTACATGCTTCTTTGTATGATGTCATGGTAATCATAATATGAATTAACCTTGCTTTGTGTTTGACCTTCTCATTTTGGAAATTGCAGGTAAAACATATCGTATTAGGGTCCACAATGTTGGGGTGTCTACTAGCCTGAATTTTCGCATTCAGAACCATAATTTGCTTCTGGCAGAAACAGAGGGTTATTACACATCTCAGCAGAACTATACCAGCTTGGATATCCATGTTGGGCAGTCTTACTCTTTCCTGGTTACCATGGATCAGAATGCAAGCAGCGATTACTATATTGTTGCCAGTGCGAGATTTGTAAATGAGACACTCTGGCAAAGAGTTACTGGTGTTGCTGTTTTGCATTATTCAAACTCAAAAGGAAAGGCTGCTGGTCCACTTCCAGACCCTCCGAATGACGTTTATGACAAATCATATTCACTCAACCAGGCTATGTCTATAAGGTCTGTAGTTTCTGCACTTTTAGCACATTCACTTTTTGTTTTTATTTTTATATGTTTTTGTTCATCGGGTAAGTAATTAGCTAAGAGACACTGACCATGCAAATTTCCACTCACAATTAAGATTTGGAGAAACATCTTCTGACAATAGTGTGTTGTCAACACCTATATTAAGCGTTTGTGTGTCCTAGCTTTCGTTTACCTGCAATTGGGTACAATTAATTTTATTGTGAGCTTTAGGTAAATGTATGAAAGATACAATGAATTAGGACCAGTGGGTGCTTTAGCTGCTTGACGTTTCTCTTTTTTGGTGTTAACGAAAAGAAATACTAAGTTGATTTGATAATAATCGTAAATCATTTGGAGTTTAATAGTTGTAATACTCTTCTCACTGTAATTGTTTCGGCAAACTGTTCTTTTCTTCTCATCACTTGCTGTTTGTCACAAATTTTCTAATCTGTTTCCATGCTCTTACCTCAGGCAAAACATTTCTGCTAGTGGAGCTCGTCCTAATCCACAGGGTTCTTTTCACTATGGTTCAATCAACGTGACTGATGTGTATATTCTCAAGAGTCTTCCACCAGTGATGGTTAATGGGAAACTACGAGCAACATACAATGGGATATCATTTGTTAATCCTGATACCCCTATACGGCTCGCTGATGTGTACAAGGTGAAGGGAGACTATAAGCTAGATTTTCCTAACAAACCGCTGAATAGGCCAGCAATCATGGACAGATCTATCATCAATGCTACATACAAGGGATTCATAGAAATCATACTGCAGAATAACGATACAATTGTTCAGACATTTCACGCGGATGGATATTCATTTTTTGTTGTTGGGTATGGTCTCAATCTTTAGTTATAATTATTTTACAGATGAATTGTTACCCTCCTATCTATATATTGTTTGATCATTGATCTCAGGATGGGCTATGGTGATTGGACTGAAAACAATAGGGGTTCATACAACAAATGGGACGCAATATCTCGCTCTACTGTCCAGGTATGAAGTGCATGTTTTATTGTAATTTGGGCATGTAGTTGATCAATCCAATGTAGAATTACATTTTGAGTGCAATCACTTGCCATACGGCCAACCATTTGTGCACAATACAGTCTGTTGTAGCTATCAAATTTGATGCCCTTACAAGATGTTTTACTGATTTCTGGTGCTCTCTTATTTTTGATGGTCAGGTTTTTGCTGGAGGATGGACTGCAGTCTTTGTGTCGCTTGATAATGTTGGTGTCTGGAACCTTAGGACCGACAACCTCGATAGGTGGTATCTTGGCCAAGAGACTTACATGAGAATCATCAACCCTGAAGATTCTAGCAACAAAACAGAATTGCCAGTTCCTGATAATGCTCTCTTCTGTGGTGCCCTCAGCCACATGCAAAAGTGAGTAAAATTCTACACCTGCAAATTATCGCATTTGCTGATTCGTATCAACATTAATGAATATTTGATGTCCTATGCAGACCTCAGAAAGCTTCTTCAGCAACCACATTGCATGTACGACGCTTGCAGCTCTATCTTCTGCTTGCGATTATTCCTACACTATTTTCCATTTTGCGCTAAGCTTTGCAAACGATGGAAATGGATCGATCGGCGCACTTGGATGTGGTGTGGTAAATGTTGTTGTTGGAAGTGTGGACAGAATCGTTTTGTTTTCATTAATTTTTACAATCAATATTTGATATACCCCTTTGTCTTGTAAGATTAGCAATTGTCAAATTGTCCAAAGCATTTAGTGTCCTCATTTTTAGGTCATTAACATTGTCGAAGATGTACCATTCTTAAGCCCTCCCACCCTCTCTAATTCTAACTTTGTTCTTTTGGCAATTGTTATTAATTTTTTGGTGGGGCATACATTATCCAAGGGTGTGTGTGTTTTGACAATCTAACTATGTTTGATAACTCATATTTCAATTCCTCAAAAAAAAAAAAAAAAAAAAACCAAATCGTCTTTGAATGAGGTGAGTAGAATTCGTTAAGTTAAATTTTAGGCGAATGAATCAGCCTGTGAGGAATGTTGTTGACTCATCTGCAACTGCAACTGTATAAATAACTAATTTATTATTCCATATGAACTACGCCAAAACGTTGGAATGCAGGGACGGAGCCAGGAATTAAGTTCGGGGGTGCTGACTTTGAACGGGGCCTGCGAGAATTTTTTTTTGGGCATTACATAAATTTTAAGGCATTTTTTTACTAAAATACGAGCATAATAATAATAAAGAACAATATTTTCAATATATTACAATTTTTTTTTAACATTTCGTATATTTTAGACATTTTTTTATCAAAAAACAAGCATAATCTAAATAATAAACAAATTTTTTTTGGGCATTCATACATTTTCTATTAAAAGACAAGCATAATAATAATAGTATTAATAATAATGAACAATATTTTCATAGATTGTATAGTTTTAAATAACTCAATTATCTTTAAGTTAAGTATATGAGTGAATATAACAAGTAAATCAACTTTTGTATAACAAAATTATTTTATAATAGGTATAGACATATATCTATACATATCTTTGAAAATAAATTTAATATAAAAAGAAAATCTCAAAATTTGGGAGGGGCTTCAGCATGTTGGAATGTACGAATAACTTTTTGTTGAGAATATTCAAAATAGCTGAGAAATGTAGTAATGGAACGTCTATTTGTAACTGGGGTTGCTTGTTGGAAAATTTTTCTCTTTTGGGCCTAATTGCAGTATATCCCTATTTCTGACGAGTCAAATGACTCAAATCCTAAATTTGTGAAATCATTATAGAAAAAATGTGCATTTGAGCCTCAATTTGATTTGGGAGTGAAAATTCAAAATGTCCGTCACCTTAATGCTAAAATTACAATAATTAAAAAATAGAAATTAAAAATTAGAATTAAAACTATTTGTAAGCTACGTTAAATTGATTTTGTATTGAATTCCACATAGAAAAATGTATGCTTCTGTGCAATGTGTAGTGCACTATAAAAAGAGAAGTTACATTAAGTTGATTTTGTATTTGGAACTCCACATCAAAAAGTGTATGCTTTTCTATAATGTGTAATGCATTATACAAAGAAAAACTAATATTAAGTTGATTTTGTATTGAATTTCACATGACAGAGTGTAGGCTTCTATACATTATGTAGTACAGTATAAAAAGTGAAACTACATTTAGTTAAGATAAAACTGAATTTTTTCAAAAAATAAATAAATAAATAAAAAATTAAAATTGAAATCTTAAAATTTAAACAATTTGTATATTAAAAATCAATTTTTTTTATTTGGGCGTGCTTCGCATGTGCTCCTCTCTCTCTCATCCTGAGCCCCGTCCCTCCCCTTTGCAGCAGTGTTGCCAAACTCGCGCCTACTTCGCGAGTTGCGATGCAGATCTCTATAAGAATAAATGACACTTTTATCAATAATAAATGAAATCTTGCACATAAAATATGAATAAAATGACATCCGTTTCATTCTAACAGACTCGTTCTATTATTAACTACAAGATCTGCAATTTAAATGCAAAAGACATTTATAAAATGCGATTGATGAATCCTAATTAATAATTGAAAATTTGAACTAAAATAGTAGAAATAGAAAGTGAAGAAGAGAAACTGTGAAATAAGATTATAAGAAATTGATAGTGAAAGTGAGAAGTGGTTTCCCCCTCCCCATCTGCAGCGGCGGTGCATGGGCCATGCAAGGCGGAACCACCACCACCGCCTACACTTTTTCCGCTTAGAGGCCTCCCCTCCAACCCTCGTTTGCCTTCTATTTAATTCAAAATACATAATCAACTTAATGTGATCATTTAAAATCTATTTACATGATTTCAAAAGAATAAAATATATTTACATATTAGAAAGAAAGCAGATTAGTAATGCTGTCTAGAAAAGACATGAAATTATTATATAACTCCACAAAAGCATCACAAGTCATTCATTTATTTTGGAAATATAGATTTGCGGTGTGACAATATTTTGGCGCAATTTGAGGAATTGAGGCCGAACTTGTGTTTGGCCCAGTGAGCATGTGCAATCCCACTGGAAACATTTACTCAAGGCTATTACTATTAGTCTAATAATTAGTAGCTTTTTTTTTTCTTAGAGAAAATTAGTATTACTATCCATAAATCCTAAACTTAATTAAAATAAAATTGTCGTGTTTGCAAGACGAATCCATGAAAGTTTTCTCAAATGACCAACTTTAATTGAACTTTATGCAATAATTAATCTAGAAACACTCAAAATGTAATTTTGATTTGTTAGGAGTAATATAAATTATTGCTTCAATTGGTTTTGAATTGAATAGACACACAATCTTAAAAAACATATTGGAGTGTAATTGTATTAATTTAATTCAAATTATAATTTAATAACACAATAATCATGAAAAGTTTTAAATAACTTTAAGTGAATTAGCTTTAGAGCATCACAACAGATCTCTCAAAAGTAATCATAACTTTAAATTTGTACTAAAATAATAAAAAGTGAGATAAAATGATCATCCAACAGATCACCTATATTAAGTTGGGCCCACAAAAAAAATGTACACCCCCTCAAATTTAATCCTAAATTTACACCCCCTTAAATCTAATCCTAAATTTATAAATAGATAATGAAAAATAGGAGAGCTACTGCATGTAATTGTAAAATAGGGGTTAAAAATAATTTAGGGAAGACTTTAGGAGTATTTTTAGGAGTAAAATTTTGAGAGATTTGTTGTGGATACTCGAAGTTATAAAGTACTACATCTAAAGTGGCACGTGCGTACCTATAAAATCATTAAATTAATTTAAATACATATTTGGGCAAATAGCCTCAAAATCCATGAAATTTCTCGCGATTCTCATTTTTCCCTTGACCTTAGAATCTCGCGTATAAATCCATGAACTTGTATCCGATTAGTAATTTTCTCATAAAATTTAAAATTCCCCCAAAATAATGCTTAAGCTAATTTTTTCGGCGACTAGAACGACTGCGTTTCAGTTAACCATTAAACATCGTCGTAATTGTTTTTGGGGATTAAATCAAAATCAACTCAAATCCCTCTTCAAATTAGGGTTCTTCACGGAGAAATCTGAAAATTTGAATTCATTAAACAAATTGACCACTAATTTTAGGTCCCAATTCACACTAAGTAAAGAATTTCCGTTGAATTTTCTTTAAATTTGCCAGAAATTAGGGCACAAACTTATTCTACAACAAGGACTTCGTCCGCGTCTCCATGGCCACTGGCGCCTTCGTGTTCCCCACAACGACAGCGGCACCCCCACCTCCGCTGCCTGCTCCATCCGACAGATCTTTTTCCATCGTCGACACTTCCTCACGTAAGCAAACATCACCACCAGTGCTAACACCAACGCTACCCCTCCCAACACCGTAACCACAATTATCCAAACCCTTTTGTTTCCATTTCCCTTCCTCATTCCGAGGATACTCCGCTGCGCACCTCCGCTGGGTGCCGGCGCCGCCACCGTCTCCACCACTATTAAGTAATACCCCTGGTCAGCAGTCAAACAAGTCGTCCCATTCACCACGTCGAGCAGCATAGGGTTTTTAAATTGAGATGCAAAAAGGCGACGTTTTGCCCTTAATTAATCTACTCAGCATAAGTGTGACACATATGTGACACGTCATCTAATTAATGGCCGGAAAACGTTATTATGGGAAAATTACAAATCAGAGCAACAATCATGAATTTATACGTGAGATTTTAAGGTTAAGGAAAAAAATGAGAATCGCGCCGAACTTCATAAATTTTGACGCTATTTGCCATACATATTTAAGTTGTTATTACTCATTTCGTCCCATTAAGTATGACTCCTGTGTTTTGGACATACAAATTAAGGAAATGTTGATTAAGGCCATAAAGTAAAGGGACCACACTTATTTTTAAGGCATAAAATGAATTTTGAACCATTATAAATGGAACATGATAAATAATGTCAAAGTTCATTTTTTAGGATAATTAATAAAGTTAGCAAGTTTAAGCTGCACGAGAGAGAGAAAGAGAGAGAGGGATCTGCGGTGTGTGCTATTTTGAAAAAGAGATAGGGGGAGAGAGAGAGACCGAGCCATATGTGTGCAGTGTTTGCAGATTTTTTTTTTTAATTTTAAAAAAGTTTGACAAAACGACGTCGTTTTACATGATCGCTGGTGCGTTCACGTCTACAAATTTTGGGAGACACGTCATCTAAAATTTAAGGGATGGTCAACTCATTTGTAAATTGCAATTAAATCAAAAAGTGATGTATTGTGGAGCTATTTTTAAAGGTCATGTGCAAAATGCAAATTCGATGATAGTTCATGTATTTTCTGGCCATTAACCATAATTTTAAATATATCGTAATCTAAAAATCCGATATTCTATTTTAACTTTCAAATATCGTAAGCTCCGACTTAAATTAATGCATGCCGTTTTGAGTTCTAATAAAAATGGAGTCGAAAATGCCACGAATTCTTGAAAAGAAATACTCTCTATATTTATGAAAAATTTGTCAGAATTTTATTTTTGATTTGTGCACGAAAAATTTGCTGAAAAAATTGTCAGAAATTTGCACGAAAAATTTGCTGATTTGTCAATTCATCTAACTTCATTCATATTTATTTAAAGTGAAATTCTTACTTTATTAAAAAAATTATTTATATTTTATTAAAATTTGTATTTTTATAGGCAGGGAAGTACTAAAGACAATTATCCATTCGACAAAAAAGTCGTGGAAACATATGGTGGAATCAACGAAGGAATAATTGTGTTTTTGTTTTGAAGTTGACTGTAAAAGATAAGGATAAAAACACAAGGGAAGAAGAATGATTGAGAAAAGAATGTGCTGTCTCCCTAATGGCAGACTGACTACTAAACAGGATGAAATATAGTATTTGAGTTATTTTATACTCCCTTTTCGGCATTCGATATTATATTTGGGAAATTTACATTTTCTATTTTTTATTCTCAATGTTCAGATTTAAAATATCATTTCGACTTAATACATATATTTACATCCAAATAAGCGTTAATGGTGAAAATTCATCGAACGAGAAAATAAAAATCAATAATTATCCATAAATTTAATTTGAATAATATTAATTAATTATTATTTTTTAATTAATAGAATTAAATTATTCTTATTTTAACTTGTACGAAATTATTTCAATCTCTCTCTCTCTATTCTCTGTTCTCTTAGCTCCTCTCTCTCTCTCTCTCTCTAGGCTTTTTCTCCGACTCTCTCTATTCTCTCCGTTTTATCTTTCTCTTGATTATCTCTTCGGTGCTAGCGGCAATGTTCATGCTCTATCTCTTTCTACTCTAGATTATCAGACACGTTCATTAAATCCGAAGTTAGCATCATTAAATTTGGTATGAATCAGATTTACTCATGAAATTCATTAAGTAAATTGTTGTAATATTATTATCATTTTTGGTATTTATTCATTAAAATGATAGTTTTCAGATTTAGTCGTGTTATTCATCTAGTTATCTTTTGAATTTAAATAAATGATACACTTGATATACAAATGACTGACTATTTGTACCAATTAGAGCACCATCTAGGTACGAATGACGACTATTCGTACTAGTTAATTTTTAAATTTAAATGAATTATTCTTATATCACTTATGAAACCCCTCCTTGCCCACCAGATATACCTTGTGAGGAACTTCAATCAAGTCTCGATAATTTTCTATCTGTAGTACCATCAAAAAATTAGAAATAAGGTGAATTATAGTTGGTACACTTGGTACGAATCATTTCCATTCATTCTAGGATTTGGGATGAATGGTACGAATAAATACATTTGTAGCATTCGTTCCAAGTTTTGGCGCAACACTTGGGACAAATGGTACGAATGAACTCATTGATATCATTCGTTTCATGTTTTGGTGACCAACACTGGGTAAGCATAGTACGAATTGGTACATTCATACCATTCGTGCAAAACAATCCCGCAGTTTGATTCGAAACAAAAAAACCTTTGATTCATAGTTCCAACAAATTAAACTTCTAGATCTACGATGATACACAACAAAAACTTCTGGATCTCTAGACGAGATGGTACGAATTTTTCCTACTCAATCCAATCGTTTGAACAAAAAAAATCTAGATCTGATTCAAATGAGCAAGAAAACCCCAAATCTGATGCAAATGAGCAAGAACACCCTAGATCCAATTCAAATTCGTAGTTTGTAACAAAATTGATGAACAAAATCCAATCAAATGAGCAAAATAAAAAGAAATCGTGCAGCAACCTTCAAAATAAAAGTTGAAAATTACCAGCATATATTCGTAAAGGGGTTCATTTTTGTACTTCGTCTTTTTCCTGTTGTTCGTTGTATCGCTGGATCTATAACGGTAATTTCCAATTTTTCTTTGCCGAATCTAGATCTACTTATGAAAATACTAGTGGCGGGAAAATGCATTTTACTAGCAAAATTAGTGGTGGAACAATAGTACTGAAAACTGAACGTTCCTGCGCAACGGAGGAACAATGATGGCGGCACGCTAAATTAAGCGAATTTAAGGTTAACAAAATTTCGCATTTTAGTGAGTTTTTTTTTTTTTTTGCGTAAAGCTTAAAAGTGAGATGGTAATTCTTGGTTAACAGGGTAAATTATGATTGAGATTTACAACATGGTATTTTTGTCTAAAAAAATATAAAATTAAGTTGGCGAATAACTATTAATATCTACTATTTGTAAATTCGCCTCTTCAAGAAATGTATTGTATTGTTAAATTTAGAGTGATTTAATTTTGAGACGCAGAGACCAAAAGGTTGAGCATTAATGATGTGGCACCACATTTTTATTTTATAATCCCTCTGTCGTGTATATTTTGAAGAATCCCATCAAAGACGATGGCATGTATATGTTGGGTCAACAATTAATGCTTATTAGTCGGTCTGCATGCGCACTTACATATATGCATCTCGACCTAGCATTGTCGTTAGTTAATTTACATACTACAATTAGCAAGGTTTAATAGTTAAAATTGCTTAGCTAGCTAGAATTCTTTTGGCAACATGCAGGTTGCAACCGTTACTCAATCGATGTATATATACTCTATCGACTAAAGTCACTAGCTATCATGAAACTAAACCATATATGTAATTAATTGAAGATATATTAGTGTTTATATATAACTCCAATTAATTTTAAAATGGTCATTGTACAAAAAGAGACATTATATTTAATTAGTTATAAACATAAAGTAGTACTCCCTCCGTCCCAAACGAAATATCCTATTTTCCTTTTTGGGCTGTCCCAAACGAAATGTCATGTTTCATTTTTTGGCAATACACTCTCTCTCTATACTTAACATTTAAATAATTTCCACCAACCCACTTTATCTACTTTATACACATTTCTTAATCTCCGTGCCGAAAAGAAATACAGTAGGTCATTTCGTTTGGGAGGGAGGGAGTAGTATATTTGTTGTATTGAGTGAGTGTGAGCGTAGATACCTAGTACTATATATGGGAATATACGTTAGTAGTAATTTGAGAGTTGAAAAGTAATAATTGTGAGAATGCAGGCTGCGGGGAGTGATGGTGGAACATTATACCATTTCACATGATCAGTTTGTTTAATCATGTTTACTTCCGCCGCACACAATATATTAATCACCCATCCCCATAATCATATCATCATGCTGCTCCTGCGCATGACTACATATATATATATATGTATATATATAGATTTGACCACAAGAAACATGCGTTGACCAGAGGATTCCATGTTTGCCACTTCCCAAGATTGAGGTCAAATGAGTAGTGGATTTGAAACCATCTTTTCCCAAATTTGATTCCTGCGACATTTTCCTGATAAGACAGTCCAGCTCCCACCATATATATCTCCATATAAACACCAATATTTTCCCACTACTTAATCAAATCAACACAAAACAAGCCTTCGCTGCCGCAAAGTTTACGAATGCAACAAACTGCAAATTGCCTGCATGCAGCTTTACAAACAACACCCCATTGGTAATGGTATACGTTCATCACACACACACGCATTACATATATATATATATTCTTCAATCTTCATATAACATATATTTTTGGCTTAGTTTGTATATACGATCAGTACTACTACTAGTAATGCGTACAAGTTTATGAATAAATGGAATTTTAAATTCAAAGCAGGAACTACATTACTTCACCCCATAACCATTAGTTCTGCTTCTTTACAAGTTTGAAAGCATGCAACGCCTAAAACGTTATTCTTCAAATTCTGGAACGCATTTTGCCTTTTCTAATATCCTCTACAAGGTAAAGCGCGCCCCTTACATATATATCCATTTTTTTTCTCTCTCTTAAAATATATACATATATATATATATATTACATTTTTGGAAGCATGTTTTAAAATATTTACACGATGGTAGTTTTCGCAATTTCCTCAGACGCGTGGCAATAAACCGCAAATGCAATATGAGATAATTTATGCGGTAGAAGATTCAGCTTGCAAATGCAATAGGAGATGTTTAATTAATGCTATAATTGTTTTAATATATTTTGTATGAAACAAATTAAATTAATTAAAAAGTTTCTATTACAGTGGATTTCATGTGTGGTCACTTATATTTGATCGTTCAACTCATCTCACCCCAAAGATGTTTCACTATTTCATATGTGGTCATTTATATTTGATGCGTTTTCAACTCATTTCACCCCACATATATTACACCCATATAATTAATGTATGTATATATATACACACACACAAAGTAGGTAGGCAGCTATTGGACCATTTGTATCTTCATCATCATCCGATCTATCAATTAAACTCGAAAGCTTTTGCAAGTAGATATAGTTTACTTATGTGTAAAGGATAAGAAAAGCTTTTGTAAAAGTTTCGGACCATCCCATACCAACTCTCAAGATACAAAGCCAAATATTGCACAAGCCTGCCCTTCTAAGTGACGTTGTTTTGGGACACCAAACCCCAAACCAAGCAAAGAAAAGGAAATTCTTCTGTTGAGATCACTCACATATATACAATTGAGTGCATAATTATTTTGTATCATTAACACTTCCCCGGCCCATTTAAATTAACGCGCTTTTACTATTACACATTCATCAACTTTGATCGACTTGTCGTTATTGATGATGTTTATAGTGCTTGTACAAAATATTCATAATATATATCTTCTCATTTCCAATCAGCAAATTTTACATTCGTCAGCATTCATATATAACAAAACACATACCAAATTAACCCTGTCAAATTAAATTTCTTATTTTAAATTTATCTATATTCATGAAACAAATAAGATGCTACTAAAAATTCTTGGATGGTGGGATAAAAAAATAAGGCGTTTTTACAATACAAAAGGGAAATATATATTTTCACTGATGAATACAGAGGCATTACACAGATCTTCTGTAACCACAATTACAGCATAAACATCTCTGTGGTTATCTGAGATCACAACAAATAGGCAAACGCTGCCGTTTCAACTCATGCAGCAGCCAAGGGCTAGCTTCCTCGGACCACTTGGAATTATCTTACAAGAATAACATATGTACTAAGTTTTTTCTTTTTTAATTTAGTTTCTATAGTAGTATTGGAAGATGAATAGCTAGGTCATATTATCAGTTTTATTATTTACAAGAAACAGTATAATCGGTAGACGCCCTTCTCCAGTGGATCACTTCCACAGATCAATCTGACAACTGGAAGACGATGTGGTGGCGTTCTCCGGCGCCATCTCCTGCTTGCTCAAATCCCCGGCCGCCGGAAAAGCCTCGTTGTCCTTGGAAACCTCCTCCTGGCTGAGCTGCGACGCCACGAACTTGTCGAGAACCCTCCAATCCGTGACTTGCTCGGCGGATTGGTCGTTGGTGTTCCTGAAGACGGAGTGGAAATTCTGATCGAGGTGTTGTTGGTGGTCGTGGTTATTGCTGAAGCTGAGGCCGCGGCAGCTCATGGCCTGCTGCTGCTGCTGCACAACTTTAGGGCTTTCTAGAAGGGGCAGCTGGAGGAAGTGGTCGGCCGGAACGGCGTACTGCAACGGCATCTCCTTCTTGTAGGGATAGTTGCTGTAGGAGAGATGATTGTGATTGGGATTGTAGGAGTGGTGCTTGGGAGATTCCATGTCCGGCATGAACGACACATGCTCGTCGTACCAAACCGGCGAGTCGTGCTCGCTCAGCTTCTGCGTCGTCGCGATCCGCTTCTTGAAAACCCTGCACACCACCCATCCTTCTTCCTGCACACCACCCATGATATTTCTTTTCTTTTAATTACTCAGCTGCAACAGCTCAACAACATTGCGTAATATACATACCTGAGGTGTTCCGTTTTCGTCTGTTTCGAGGCGATATTCATGCATGATCCAGTCTGATTTCTGGCCATTCGGAGCTCGGCCTTTGTAAAAAACTAAGGTTTTCCTCATCCCGATCAAGTCGTGCTTGGAGTAAATGGCCTTATCGCGGCCGGTTGCTTTCCAAAACCCGGCCGCCGTCGCTCGATTCGTGCGTGTTCCGGTTGGGTACTTCTTGTCTTTGTGGCTGAAAAAGTACCATTCGTTTTGATCTTCTGTTCCTATTCTGCATAACTCTACCAAACATAAGAATTAATGTCAGATATTTGAGCTCATGAAATGTTACTTTTGTGAATAAACTAAACGTACCTTGGAGATCCCATGGCTCAATTTTGTAGAGATCAACGTCTTTGATGACGTCCAAGTCGATACTCCTGTTACTAATCTTCCTCCGGAGATAATAATCCACCAGTTCTTCGTCCGTCGGGTGGAAACGGAAGCCCGGAGGAACGTGTGAAAACGTATTCATATTCGAATCACACCTGCTTTACATGTTCATCACCACAATTTCTTTTAATTAACAACAAAATTATCAAGTTTTAGAGTTTTATATATCATGTTAATTAACTTTCATCAAATAGCTTAATCATCCAAGAATTGAAATCAAACATTCCGTACGTGGATGGTCCAAATGACAATGTTCATATTATAATTTGCGCGTGTCATAACTTCCCTAATTTTTAATGCGAGTGCTACTTTATGTGAGTGAGTACTGTGTGTACGTATTACTAAATGTTTGTTCCGTATAAAACATTTTTTACGAGTCTTTGGGTTGTTTATGTGTACGTAAAGAAACAACAACATATGTACATATAAGTGAAATATTACTTCAGATTTAGTAGCAAACATCTCTATGATTACACTGATTTAATTTCCTTCTAAATGTAATATCAATATTAATTATCAAAGCTAAGAAAAAGGAACTGCAGAGATAAAATTATCACACAAAAACATGAAAAATCGTACTGAATTTTAGAAAACATTCGATTACATGCCTGTCCGCTTTTAATTAGTAAAGTAGAAAGAACAAAAAGTGCCTTGATGAAATAAATCTTAATGGAAAATAAATTAATGATCTGCATAGAATGTTAATGGTACTAAGTGCTTCTCCATTTGTAGCAACACAATCAGAGTCTTCTAAACTTGGAATATCTAAATATGACTCCACATGATGAACTAGCTAGTCCTAATTAATTTGGAATTCATTTGGATGTAAAAATCGACAGATTTGGAATTCTGAAATTATTTTCATATAACTTGTAAAGCTAAATGAGAAAAAAAGATCACAAAATTAATGAAAGCATATGGAGTCTTAAGCGTGCAGTCAATGATGAGGGATTCCAACAAGAAATTGTAAGGCTAGTATCATCCCATCTTTCATTACCAAAAAAATTTCTCAATGCAAGATGGATGGGGTGGATACCAAATTAAATGAATACTGTTTTTTAGTGCTGGGATCATTATGAGGAAAAAAAAAAAAAAAAGCATGTGAGATGCATGCCAAGTTCTCATCACTCTCGTTATAATTATGTATTTTAAAAGAGAGCATGTAAAATCATAGTATGAAATATTCCAATATTTCTATTATACACTCTTATTCATAGTAACAAAAACACCCTCTACAAAAAGTGAAATGAAACTAGGTGAAAAACAAGAAACAAACGTGAAAAATGATTTTGATGAAGCCACACGAAATATTACTTTCTCAAAAATCAAAAGATCGTGAACCTCACATAGTAGTTAGCAATCACGAAAATTCAAAGGCCTTAGTCTTAAATAAGAGCATGAAATAACAATCATCAGCTAAAGCTAGATCACCAAGTGATTAGATTAGCATTAGCTTAATTAAAGCAATGGCAATCCTAACATCAATCACAACTTTGAGTTCCCTCTGCAATGGCTGATCGCGTAAGAATTTCATTTCACACACACACACGAGAGAGAGAGAGAGAGAGAGAGAGAGAGAGAGAGATGAAGGCAAACCTTGAGAAGCTAGTTTGGGAAATGGAAGCGATCTGGGGTAGAGCAGTGGAGGCAAAGTGAAAAAAGTTGTGGGGGAAGATGAGCTCCAATGAATAGAATTGAAGCAGCAGAAGGTAGCGAGTCCTCGGGAGTAAAACCCAGCCCTTGACACACACAGTGATAACTGCACGCAATGTCTCGCAGGTGTCGGGGCTGATCCCGAGGAAGAGAGAGAACTGAGCAAGGGGAGAATGGGAACGCCAAATGGGAGTTATATATGTGGAAGATGAGAAATGGAATTTGTAGAGAGAGAGAGAGAGTGGAGCCCTAATGATGAAAGGTTAAGTAGTATTTTGATTGTCTCTCGCTGTCAAGACTCAGCTGAATTGTGGGGAAAGTATTTTTTGGGCGCGAGAAAAGGTGGCGCGGAATTGGCCACCCGCAACTGATAAAGACCTCTTTTCATTTCTTCATCTCCATTTCATTTCCCGATGCCTTCTATTCTTACACCTTTAATTCTTTCTATCTTACATATCAATACGTGACATCACTCACTATTTTATATGCTTTCACTATTCATTTCTTCAATCGTACATTTATTCCGTTTTTTTTCAGCAGTTGTTGAATGATAGCTTCAAATAATTATGAGATTTGTGTTATTGTATAATTAAATGTGTATTTTCTCCCTATTTTGGAAGTACATCGTATTCGATCTAATTCACTTCATTTAACTCTATTCCTAATCAATCATTTTTCAACACTATCATTAAATTAGTCATCCTCTCAAACAATCCACAAAAATAAAAATAAAACATTCTCCGTCTTTTTATTGATACAGCTAGCATAAAAATTTATACAGATATAAATAATATCAAGAAAAATATATTTATCAATCATATGGTTGATATTGTATCTGAAGGATGATTTTTTTTTCGCAGGGTTCGAATCCTAGAGGGAGCATAATATTTTAAATTTTGTTATTCGTCAGTATATACTGCCTTGTTCATCAGTATATATGTCTTATTCAGTACCAATTTTTTAAATTTTATTTTTCATCAGTATATACATCTTGTTCATTAGTATTATATGTCTTATTCATTGTCCTCATATTACACGAAAATTAGGGGGTCTCACTGGAGCGCGCCCCTATATATATATATATATATATATATATATATAGAGAGAGAGAGAGAGAGAGAATGGTTCAACAGAGAAGCTAAATATTGTGGAGAATAGAGAATTAGTAAAATAAAAATGAACAGATCTATAATTTTAATGAACAGATCAATGTACCGCATGAACAGAAATTTGCCCCGGGTTCGAATCCTGCTGGTAGCGAGTTTTTCTATATTTTTACTAAATACGTCTGTTCATTAGTTATGTTGATCTATTCGTAAAATATATAGATTTGTTCATGATGAATAAAAAGATAATTCTCTGTTGAACTCAACCCCTATATATATATATATATATATATATATATATATATATATATATATATAAATGGAATGGTGGTTCCAATGCGATCCTTCGCGCGCACACACACACACACACGCATATAGGATTAGGTTATAGTGAGATTTAAACTTTCGCTGCCTCTAGGATTTGAACCCAAGTTTAAATGGTTATTAATGCATTACCAACAGCTTATGCAACCTCTATATATATTGGTTTATTCATATCAATTCTCATTCTCACAATATATAACCATTCTAGCTCATTGGAATAATTCCATATATATATACACACACACACACACACACACATATATATATATAATGTATGAATTTTATGTAAAAACAACTCTTAAAACAAAAATTACAAACCAGCAAAAATGTATGAATTTTATGTAGAATACGTATGAATTCACTGTATAAAGGTATGAATTGCGAAAAATAATTTTTTTGTTACCTGTGAGATTCGAACTCAGGACCATGAATTCATCCAACAAAGTGATGAATCAACCGTAGATCTTGATGTTCTAAGAGCTGAAAATTATTTCTATTTTATATTCTAAGAGGTGTTTTTATTTTAGCTCATCCATATATATATATATATATATATATATATATATATATATAGGGGAAGGCTATAATAAAAACACCTTTTATTGTATAAAATATGAACTATTTTCAGCCCTTAGATCATCAAGATCTACGGTTGATTCATCACCTTGTTGGATGAATTCATGGTCCTAAGTTCAAATCACATAAGTAGCAAAAAAAATATTTTTCGCAATTTATACAGTTACACAGCGAATTTATACGCGTTCTACATAGAATTCATACATTTACTTTCTCTAAGATTTAATTTCAACCGTTTGATTATGAGTAGATTTAGATTATGAGTAGATCGATGGTGTAAATCTATTCATATTTTATTTTAATCCTAATATAAAATAGGAATATATTTACACCATCGATCTACTCATAATTTAACGGTTGAAATTAAATCTTAGAGAAATCGTAAGTAAATGTATGAATTATGTGTAGAACACATATAAATTCACTGTGTAAATATCTGAATTGCAAAAAATAAAATTTTTGTTACCTACGAGATTTGAACTCGGGACCATGAATTCATCCAATAAGGTGATGAATAATCAACCGTAGATCTTGATAATCTAATGGCTCATATTTTATATTTTAAGATGTGTTTTTTTTTTTAACCTAAGGGAGAGGTTCAAATGAGAAAGGAGATTTAAAATGAGAACGTAGAACAATTCGCATCCCTTGAATCATGAAAATCTATGATGGATGCATGAAATTACGCATATTTTAAAAATATTTTTACACTTAGTAGTTATAAAAAATTTAATTATTTAACACATCAATTATGTTAAATTGTCTCTACAATAGTATAAAGAAATTTGTTCAAATAATATTCGCATTTCAATATAGTGCTCATCCTCTTCTTATTTATTTATTTATTTATTTATTTTTAGTTAAATTAATTACTTGGTTCTAATTAGAAAATTCAAACTAAAAATGAATAAATTTTAATTAATATTTTATTTTAGGCTGAAATGTGCTAGAAAAATCGATAATACAAAAAAGAAAAAATAATTTATCAAAAGGGTGACATGACACAATCATGTCAGCAACGAGATTTAGGTGTCACCACAAGCCCAAATAATTAGTTTTAGGGCTGAGATAGGAGTGTAAATATGAAAAATAGAAATTATAGTCCTCATTTTTAAATTTCATAACATATATATCTTTTTGAAAACACTAAAAATTACTGCTTGTTTTAACAATTAACTTTTTTATAGTGAAGTTTGTATCTTATTGTTGAGTTTCACCTCTTACGTGTATTTGAATAAATTTTATTTACCAAAAAAAATAGAGTAAAATTTTGAAATAGCCAAAATGAATCATAAAACACAAATTATGGTCATTCATTGAAAAAACATAAATTTTGGCCATTTTTATAGCTTTGGGACGTTTTTGCCCTTAATTGGGCGGACTGGATAGGGTCAGGAGCGCGGGTCGGGTTAGGCACTTATGGCACTATTAGTGCCATAAGTGCCAACAAATTTTTTTTTACTCCCCCTGCCCTGTCTACCCCCCAAACCCCCTGACCCACCCACCCCCAAGCCAAAAAAAAAAAAAAATACTCCCCCTGCCCTCTCTACCCCCCCAGATCCCCGACCCCACCCACCCACCCACCCCAAGCCAAAAAAAAATTTACTCCCCCTAGATATAAATAAATCAAATTTTACTTTTGTTATTTTATGTTATGGCACTATTAGTGCCATAAGTGCAAACGAAAATCCAAAATAAAATAAAGTAAACTGGTCTTTTTAGCAGTTATGACACTATTAGTGCCATAAGTGCCAAACATGCAGAACAAATATAGAAACAACAACCTCATCTAAACCCTAAATGGAACATTTAAACCCTAAATGAATAATCTAAACCCTAAATGAAACATCTAAACCCTAAATGGATCACCTAAACCCTAAATGGAATATCTAAACCCTAGGGAAAGTGTTTAAAAAAGTCTTTTTGGCACTTATGGCACTATTAGTGCCATAAGTGCCATAAAATAAAATAACAAAAGTAAAATTTGATTTATTTTTATCTAGGGGGAGTAAAAAAAAAATTGGCTTGGGGGTGGGTGGGGGGGTGGGGTGGGTAGGGTCGGGGGTCTGGGGGGGGGGGAGGGTAGGCAGGGGAGTGGGAGTAAAAAGAATGTTTTTTTTTTACTTGGGGGTGGGTGGGGTCGGTGGTCTGGGGGTAGACAAGGCAGGGGAAGTAAAAAAAAAAAATTATTTTTGGCTTTGGGGGGAGGGAAGGGTGGGTGGGGGATGGGGTCGGGGGTCTGGGGGGTAGAGAAGGCAGGGGAAGTAATTTTTTTTTGGCTTGGGGGTGGGTGGTGGGAGGAGGGGATGGGTGGGTCTGGGGGGTAGACAAGGCAGGGGAAGTAAATTTTTTTTTTTTTGGCTTGGTGGCGGGGGTGGGTGGGGTCGGGGGTCTGGGGGCAGGGGAGTAAAAAATAAAAATAAAAATTTGGCTTGGGGGTGGGTGACGGGGGCGGGGGGGAGGGGAAGATGGGTCAAGGGATAGATAGGGCGCAGAGAATTAAAAAAATAAAAAAAATATTTTTTTACTTAGGGGTATATTAGGCATATTGCCTAATTAATTGCCATAATTTGTGTTTTTTCAATTAGTGGCCAAATATTGTGTTTTTGCATCTTCAATGTGGCCATTTGACACCAGTGTTTCAAAAAAATATGTATTTCTTCGATCTAATCATCGTATTTGATTGGGCGTATTTATACGCATTTATTTGGAAGTTTTTGATATGATTTTTGTGCTTAATTCGTGTTAAATATCATCTTTAGGATATGATTATGATTTTATATGTATTTTGATGGTATTTGATAGGTTTTGGAGAAAATGGTTGATTTTGAGAAAAGTTTTGAAGTGGTGAAGCTGTGTGAAGAGGAAGCTGTCAATGGGCACGCCGAATTCTGCCTGGACGAAGTCTGAAACAAAGAAATTATAAGCTGCCATATTTTGATTTTAAGACCCCATGCGCCACTTTATTTTGATGATAAGGCCCCATGCGCCACTTTTCTATTGTTTCTTTAGTTAATTTCCTTGGCCTTTCACGCCACTTTAGCAGATTAGGTTAGTTTTGTTATTAATAGGTTAGTTTTGTTATTAATAAGTGGGTCTGCGCCACTTTAATTGATTAGAATTAGGTTTAGACTTATTTTTTAGTTGCCTAATTAGACTAGGTTAGTATTATTTTAATTTCCTTAGTCATATATATATGTGAAGTCAGTTGCAACGAGGGATATATGATAATTACTTGACGCTGCTCTCTCAAGATTGGAGTGAATTACTTGACGATATGAGGATAAGTCTCGAGAAGACCGCACGAAAGTTGAAGAAGCAAGCTAAGGAGTGGAAAAAGAGATCCAATTCTGCTCCACCGAATCTTGAGGATCAAGAAGAAATTGAAGTTCCAATGGGTGACCGTAACAATAGGGATGAGGAGAACGATAGAGAGATCGTTGATCCTCGACAGGAACCACCTCAACTGATCAGAGAGTTAGGCCGTCATAGAAACAATCGCCCTTTGTGCATTGTCCTTCCTGCCATTAATGGCAACGCTGAAATACGGCCTGGTTTCATTCAAGTGCTACCCAAATTCGGTGATTTACCTGGAGAGAGTGCACACAAGCACCTGGCTGAATTTGATCTAGTTTGCTCAACTCTACGCCCTCATGGTTTTACTGAAAATAATTTGAGGCTATTGACTTTTTCTCATACTTTGCAGGGTAGAGCGAGAGATTGGCTTTTTGATCTTCCTCCTGGTTCGATTAGAACTTGGGGAGATTTAGAAGAACAATTCTTGCGAAAATTCTTTCCTGAGTCCAGAGCTGCAAATTTGAGAATGGCCATTAGCAGCATTAAACAGAAGAAGGCGGAGAGTTTAGCCGATTATTGGGAGAGATTCCAACAGTTGTGTCGCAAGTGTCCTGATCATGGATTTTCTGACTACCAATTGCTTACTAACTATTTTTATCGTGGTATGTCTTCTTTTGATAGGAAAATTGTTGACGCTGCTCTCTCAAGATTGGAGTGAATTATCATATATCCCTCGTTGCAACTGACTTCACATATATATATGACTAAGGAAATTAAAATAATACTAACCTAGTCTAATTAGGCAACTAAAAAATAAGTCTAAACCTAATTCTAATCAATTAAAGTGGCGCAGACCCACTTATTAATAACAAAACTAACCTATTAATAACAAAACTAACCTAATCTGCTAAAGTGGCGTGAAAGGCCAAGGAAATTAACTAAAGAAACAATAGAAAAGTGGCGCATGGGGCCTTATCATCAAAATAAAGTGGCGCATGGGGTCTTAAAATCAAAATATGGCAGCTTATAATTTCTTTGTTTCAGACTTCGTCCAGGCAGAATTCGGCGTGCCCATTGACAGCTTCCTCTTCACACAGCTTCACCACTTCAAAACTTTTCTCAAAATCAACCATTTTCTCCAAAACCTATCAAATACCATCAAAATACATATAAAATCATAATCATATCCTAAAGATGATATTTAACACGAATTAAGCACAAAAATCATATCAAAAACTTCCAAATAAATGCGTATAAATACGCCCAATCAAATCCCCCCACACTTAAACAAAGCTCGCCCTCGAGCACCAAAAAGAACAAAACGACAGGAAAGGAACAAAAGAAGACTCAAAACAGCAAAAACAAAGCTTTGGCAACAATATGATAGATAATATTCAAAGTCTTGATCAAGATACAATCATCCACAAACCACTAACCATGCTCTTGCTCAGAAAATTATGCCATGTTCTTCATTCAAGTCAAAATTGTGCAAATTCAATCCTGCCTCACCAAGTTCACTCAATTTCTCTCAAAAGATAAATATGGACAGAAAAGATTCACACAATTCACAACTTTATGCCTTCAAACACAGTTTGCCCTTATGTCACTATCTCCACCAAAATATGGAACCAATGCATAAATCAAAAGGTCTTGCATTTTGGTTATAATGGGGCTTGGGTACGTACAGGTGGGATAAACAAGAAAAAGGGATCAAAGAGGCTCAATATATGATTGAAAACATGCAACACACCAGACCTTCCATCAATAAAACTCTAGAGTAGCTCCTCAAAATATCCACAATCCTCAAAAAAAATATGCATCAACTCTAACATACTCTAACATATACATATAGAGCATAAACATGAATGAATGTATACACAATAAACCCTTTCTTTTCTTTGATCTTTTTCTTTCTTTTTCCTTTTTTTTTTCTGTTCTTTTTCTGTTTTTTTTTTTCAACAACATATATTCTCAATAAATCAATGAATCATCAACAACACATTAACATGATAGGAGTACTCATCTCGTCATAACCTAGTGCATTCACATGTTTTCAAAGGACAAAAGTAGGCTGAAATAGGCTTAGGCTCAATATATGTGGCTTTTAATCAAACAAAACAGGAGCAAATTAGGCACAAACGGGCTCACTAAGGGAATAGTGAAAGTTCAGATCATATGTTCAGGCCAAACAATGGTTATTCCTAAATGCCTTAATCATTTTCATGCATTAAGTTCTCAAACTCAGTCTTGACTATGGCAACCGGGCAAACCAGAAATTCAGCATAGAAGTTCGAATTAATCACTCATCAAAGAAACAATTGGAGCTAGTCATGTGTGCTCATTAAGGCTCAATCCTCACAATTTAGTAGGCTTCAAGTATTTTGATCAAATTTTGCACGTTTTTCTCATACAAGAACACCTACGAACATATGCACAATTCCATCACAAGAGCAACAGCCTATCATACCAAATCCAATATCATAATCTCAACTCTTCACATCATCATCATAACATTGCCAAAGGACTCGAAACTGACTCGAAGACCAAACCAACAGAGCAACAAAGCAAAGACACACAAAATAAAAACACCCCCCACACTTGGACAACACAATGTCCTCATTGTGTGAGAGTATGACAGACCAACAGAAACAACAACAGACAACTAAAAGAAAACGGAAGCTTCAAAAAGGAACTTCCCTGAACTGGAATCATGTAGGTGGATGAGGGGCTGAAGCTTCCGGCCATGAGGAATGGTGGGTGGGCGGTTCGCTGGTGATCGGGGCAGGGGTGGACGGGAGGGGGTGGTGTTGGGGGAAACCAAATTGAGGGAATTTTGACTTTAGTCAAAAAACCCTAGTTCCAGAATTTGCACCTTGCTCCCCTAACCTGCGAAAATGATCAAAACACACCCATTTTTTTTTTTTTTTTTTTTTTTTTTTTAGCAAAAAAACGAAAATAAACAAAACAAGTGCAAGAAAAATCGGGTTGCCTCCCGATGAGCGCCTTTATTTAACGTCCTTGGCTGGACAGAAAAGAAGTTCAAAATCCTTAGACAATGGTTGGAGACGTCAGGCTGAGCGCATTGAACGACTCCATTTCGACTCCAGCATAGTATGGCTTGAGTAATTGTCCATTAACCTTAAAACACTTTCGTGTTTCGAGGCTTTGGATTTCCACAGCTCCATGAGGACTCACACTAACAACTTCAAACGGACCCAACCAATGAGATTTCAATTTTCCTGGCATAATCCTTAAGCGTGCGTTAAACAAGAGAACCTTCTGCCCAACTTCAAAGGATTTCCTTCGAATGTATTTGTCATGTAGAAATTTGGTTCGTTCCTTGTAACGACTTGCATGATCATACGCCTCCAATCGAATCTCCTCTAATTCTTGCAGTTGAAATTTTCGCTCTTTGCCAACAACTTTCTCATCTAAATAGAATTCCTTTACGGCCCAAAAAGCTTTATGCTCCATCTCAACAGGTAGATGACATTGCTTCCCAAAAATCAGCCTGTACGGAGACATACCAATCGGTGACTTGAATGCAGTGCGGTATGCCCATACCGCATCGTCCAGTCTCAAACTCCAATCCTTTCGTCTCGGGTTGACTGTTTTCTCAAGGATGCTCTTGATTTCTCGGTTAGAAACTTCAGCCTGACCGTTGGATTGTGGATGATATGCCGTGGCAACTCGATGATGGACTCCATATTTCTTGAAAAGTGCTTCCAAAGTGCGGTTGCAAAAATGAGTTCCTTGATCGCTAATGATGGCACGGGGCACTCCAAATCTGTTAAAAATATTAGCTTTAAGGAATCCTGCAACTACTTTAGAGTCATTAGTGCGGGTGGCCTTCACTTCCACCCACTTTGAAACATAATCAACAGCCAAAAGAATGTAAGAATTCCCAAAAGAACTAGGAAACGGCCCCATAAAATCCATTCCCCAAACGTCAAAGATTTCACAAACCAAAATAGGGACTTGAGGCATTTCATTGCGAGAAGAGATATTACCTGTTCTTTGGCACTTGTCACAATTTTTGCAGAAATTGTAAGAATCCTTAAAAATACTTTCCCAATAAAAACCACAATCAAGAATCTTACGTGCTGTTCGTTTGGGACCAAAGTGACCTCCACAAGCATGAGCATGGCAAAAGTTCAAAATGGAATGAATCTCCTCATCAGGGATGCAACGTCGTATCACTTGATCCGCACAGGTCTTCCACAAATAAGGATCATCCCATATGAAGTATTTTGCTTGGCTCCTCAACTTATTCTTACGGGCTGTCTCTATTCCCTTAGGAAAAACTCCAGCAGTTAGAAAATTAACCAAATCAGCATACCAAGGAATGTTACCGTCGATGTGCAGCAGCTGTTCGTCTGGAAAGTCGTCTGGTATGGGCATACCGTCCGACACAGTCTGCAGTCTGCTCAAATGGTCAGCTACCAAGTTCTCGGCTCCCTTTTTATCTTTGATCTCCAAGTCAAATTCCTGCAAAAGAAGAATCCAACGGATCAAGCGAGGCTTAGATTCTTTTTTAGAGAGCAAATACTTAAGAGCTGCATGGTCAGAATAAACAACAACTTTAGAGCCAATCAAATAAGATCTAAATTTTTCACAAGCAAAAACGATGGCTAAAAGCTCTTTCTCCGTGGTTGTGTAATTGCATTGAGCCGGGTTGAGAGTTTTGGAAGCATAGTAAATCACATGGCTCTCTTTCCCAACTTTCTGCCCTAGCACTGCTCCAACGGCGTAGTCGCTTGCATCGCACATGATTTCAAAAGGCTCTCCCCAAATTGGTGGCTGAATGATGGGGGCAGAAGTGAGTCTACTCTTCAACAAATCAAAGGCCTCCTTGCACTTGTCATCGAACACAAAAGACACATCTTGATGAAGCAACCTAGTGAGAGGTTGAGCAGTCTTTGCGAAGTCTTTGATGAAGCGCCTATAAAAACCTGCATGGCCTAAGAAAGCACGAATCTCTTTCACATTAGAAGGATAAGGTAACTTAACAATCAAATCAATTTTCGCCTTATCAACTTCTACTCCTCTTGCAGAAATCACATGCCCAAGAACAATCCCCTCTCTCACCATGAAATGACATTTCTCAAAGTTCAACACCAAATTAGTGTCGACACATCTCTGCAAAACTTGTTCAAGATTAGTCAAACAATGGTCAAAAGAGTCTCCATGCACAGTAAAATCATCCATGAAAATTTCTATGCAACTCTCAATCATGTCAGAAAATAGACTCATCATACAACGCTGAAAAGTACCAGGAGCATTACATAATCCAAACGGCATACGACGCCATGCAAAAGTGCCAAAAGGGCAAGTAAAAGTGGTTTTCTCTTGATCTTCCTGAGCTACAAAAATTTGAAAATATCCAGAGTAGCCATCAAGAAAACAAAAGAATTCCTTACCAGCCAATCGCTCAAGCATCTCATCAATGAAAGGTAATGGAAAATGATCTTTCCTAGTAGCATTATTCAACTTCCTAAAATCAATGCACATACGCCAACCAGTTTGCAACCTCATGGGAATCAACTCATTCTTCTCATTCTTAACCAATTGAAAACCAGACTTCTTAGGAACCACATGAACAGGACTGACCCATGTACTATCAGAAATCGGATAAATAATCCCTAGATCAAGCAATTTAAGAATTTCTTTAAGCACAACTTCTTTCATGACAGGTTTCAATTTTCTTTGAGGATCCCTAGACGGCTTACTATTAGGCTCAAGTAAGATTCTATGCATGCAAGTAGAGGGACTAATACCTTTGATATCGGCTATAGTCCATCCAATGGCAGATTTATGCATCTTAAGAAGACTTACCAACCTTACCTCTTGTTCTGCACTGAGTTCATTGTTGATGATCACTGGCAGCGTGTCATCCTCTCCTAAAAACACATATTTCAGATGCTGGGGCAGTACCTTCAAGTCCAGCTTCGGTGGCTTCACAACAGAGGGTAAAATCGGTTCTGTGCTGGTCGGTATGGGCATCCTGCTCGACAGGTGCCGAACTGGAATTTCCTCCGTTGAGTACAGCTGCATGATAATCTCTCTAATGGCTTCATTCTCCTCAGTTTTGGAGTTCTCTTCAGTTAGGGAACTGAAAATAACATGCTCAAGCTCATCCTCCCTGAAATTCTCAACAAATTCCTCAACCAAATGGTCAATAACATCAATCATGAACACAGATTCAGGATCCTCAACATGCTTCATAGCCTCAAAAATATTAAATGTGACAACATCTCCATCAAATTCAAGGCTAAGCATTCCACTATCCACATCAATTTTTGCTTTAGCAGTTTTCATGAATGGTCTCCCTAAAAGAATCAAGGATTGCTTAGCAGAATCATCCATATCAACAATATAAAAATCCACAGGAAAAATCAAATCATTGACCTTGACAAGGACATCCTCAACAACACCTTCGGGATATGCAGTAGACCTATCAGCTAACTGAATGATAACACGAGTGTCTTTCAAAGGTCCTAATTGCAAATCCTTATACACAGAATAAGGCATGACATTTATGGATGCTCCTAAATCTAGCATGGCTCTCTCAACAGTCTTATTACCTATAATGCATGGAATAGTGAACATACCAGGATCTCGACACTTTTGGGGCAATTTTCTTTGCAGAACAGCAGAAACATTCTCACTCACTCGAATTCTCGCATCATTCCCAAACTTCATTTTCTTAGAGCATAACTCTTTTAAAAACTTTGCGTACCTGGGAACTTGTTTAATTGCATCAAGCAAGGGCAAGTTTATTTCTACCTTCTTGAAGATTTCCAGAATATCCTTCTCTTCTTCAATTCTCTTGTTCTGAGCCAACCTAGAAGGAAAAGGTGGTGCAGTCAGTGATTGAGGAATTGAAACCTTAGGTTTTCCACTTACCTTAGAAGAGCTAGGCTCGGTGGATTCTGGTGACTTTTCACTAATTGCATCGTCCTTGGCTTCATCGGGCTTATCTTTGTTCTGCTGCTTAGGTTGTGGCTCAGCTAGAATTCTCCCACTTCTTGTAGTTACTGCACTTGCATTTTCCTTGGGATTCATCTCCGTGACAGAGGGAAGTCGGCCTTGATTCGCCTGCAGCTTGTTCACCTGAGTGGCTAACTGCGTGATTTGTGTGCCCATATTACTCAACGCTGCCTGAGTTTCATGCTGGAACGCCTGCTGACTTTGCACCAAATTCTTCACAATTTCACTGCTCTGGGCGAGGCTCTTCATGATATCGTTCATATTGGGTGCAGAACTCGGTGCAGGACGTGCGGTATGGGCATACTGTCCAGCTTGCGGCGGATTTGGTGCGTACATCCCTGGTTCCTGCTGTCTCCACCTAAAATTTGGGTGGTTTCTCCACCCTGGATTGTAGGTGTTGGAAAAAGGGTCGTTTCGCCTTTGTCTTTGTGCGTTCATCTCTTGCTCATCAGCGGATCCCATGCACGCTTGCTCAGTATTATTATCCTGCAGAGATGGACATGCATCAGTAGGATGATTATTTTCAAAGCAAATTCCACATTGAACGTGTTGAGTTTTAGAGACAGCAAGTCCTCTAACTAAAGAGGTGAGAGCATCAATTCTCTCGTTCATGTTGGAATTTTCTACTTTCTGCACTGGCCTATAACGATCATCATCCTCATCCTCATATTGTTGGCCATTTGAAACCATGTCAACGATGAGTTGCTTTGCTTCGTCCAAAGTTTTATTGGTCAAGCTTCCACCACAAGCAGCGTCAACAATTTTCCTATCAAAAGAAGACATACCACGATAAAAATAGTTAGTAAGCAATTGGTAGTCAGAAAATCCATGATCAGGACACTTGCGACACAGCTGTTGGAATCTCTCCCAATAATCGGCTAAACTCTCCGCCTTCTTCTGTTTAATGCTGCTAATGGCCATTCTCAAATTTGCAGCTCTGGACTCAGGAAAGAATTTTCGCAAGAATTGTTCTTCTAAATCTCCCCAAGTTCTAATCGAACCAGGAGGAAGATCAAAAAGCCAATCTCTCGCTCTACCCTGCAAAGTATGAGAAAAAGTCAATAGCCTCAAATTATTTTCAGTAAAATCATGAGGGCGTAGAGTTGAGCAAACTAGATCAAATTCAGCCAGGTGCTTGTGTGCACTCTCTCCAGGTAAATCACCGAATTTGGGTAGCACTTGAATGAAACCAGGCCGTATTTCAGCGTTGCCATTAATGGCAGGAAGGACAATGCACAAAGGGCGATTGTTTCTATGACGGCCTAACTCTCTGATCAGTTGAGGTGGTTCCTGTCGAGGATCAACGATCTCTCTATCGTTCTCCTCATCCCTATTGTTACGGTCACCCATTGGAACTTCAATTTCTTCTTGATCCTCAAGATTCGGTGGAGCAGAATTGGATCTCTTTTTCCACTCCTTAGCTTGCTTCTTCAACTTTCGTGCGGTCTTCTCGATTTCTGGATCAAAAACTAATACGCCTGTACGAGAAGAACGGGGCATAAACTAAAAATAAAAGACAGACTAAAATCAGTAAAATCCTGCTTAAAACCAATCCCCGGCAACGGCGCCAGTATTCATGGATTTTATGCATAAATACCATATTCATCTCATATTAGTTCTCATTTAAACGTCCGTTCTCATCTGATCAAACTAAACTTATACTCCCTCCGTCCATGAAAAAACTTCCTAGGATGTAGTGGCACGTGTTTTAAGAAAAAGATTGTTACGTGTATTGAGAGTAGAGAAAAAGTTGTTGAGTGTATTGGAAGTGGTGAAAATGTGTTACTCCCTCCGTCCCAATAAATGTGGCCGCCCACCTTTCCATTTTAGTTTGTCCCACTAAAAGTGGCCACTTTCTTAAAATGAAAATATTTACTTTAATTAAGCTTAATTAATTAATCTAATTAAAAGTTTTAATTAAACCTACACCCTAATTAAATACACACATAAAACACATTTTCAGCACACACACAAACCCATCTCGCCACTCTCTCTCTCGACCGACCCTCTCTCTCTTGGCACCTGCCGCCGCCGCCGGTACAGCTACTGCGTGCTCTTCCCTCTCTCATCCCTCTCATCTCACCCTCTTAACCGTTCACACCCTCTGTTGCTGAAAACAACACGAAAGACGCCCAGTTGCCGCCTTCTTCATCCTCGCGACAGATCCACTGCCGCCTCAAGACCACGGTCGGCGCCGTTCAACGCCACAGTCATCGTCGCCCATCTCGCCCTCTCCCTCTCGTTCTCTATCGCTTCCTGCCTTCCGCCATCTCCTGCTTTCCGCCTTCGCCTCGACGACGGCGCCATCGATGAGGCCCACCACCACTCTAGGAAGTCACTGACTGTACCAATTTGAGGGTTTAGGAATCTGGTTTTGGAATTCGTTTGATTTTGGAGTTCGTTTGATTCTGGGGTTTGGTTTTATTTTTGATTTAGGAATTTAGTTTTGGTTTTGGGATTTGGTTTGATTTTGATTTAGGGATTTAGTTTTGGTTTTGGAGTTCGCCGGAGAAAAATGTGAGTTTCGTCTGCGAAGGAGAATTGATGGAGACCGGTGGTGGCGGCTCCTGCTGTTGCACGCCGAATGAGGCTGAGTGGTGGAAATTGAGAAGAAGATAGGTTGGAGAAAGGATTAACTAACTCACTAATTTTGGTGGACCACATTCAATTAAAACTTAACTATCACTTTCTTAATTAATCTCTGTGCCGAAAAGAAAGTGACCATATTTATTGGGATGGAGGGAGTATAATTAATATTGAGAGTTGTGAAAAAGTGAAGGTAAGAGTAATTATAAGTGGTGGGGTATAGTCCAAAAATTGGTAGAAAGTTTTTTGTGGACGTCCCAAAAAGAAAAGATAGGATGTTCTTTCATGGAGGGAGGGAGTATAATATATACTAGTAAATAGTAAACGATTTTCAAAATAATAAAATAATAATAATAATAATCGATTTTCGTGGTAATTCTTTTTCTTAATTGGGAGAAGTCCTTATACTCACCACGTCAAGGTAAATGACACTACTTCATATCAATAGCATTAGCATGAATGGCATTTTCCAATTCGTCGCCAATAAATATCCTTTTCCCACTATAAACAAAATCTCAATTGATTAAAGTTTCTTGGTGATTTCATCCTCTTCTTTTATGACTAATATATATACATATAAAGCAATTCAAATTTTGAACTAGAAGCCCTCCGAAGATCCTTCAGGAAGATTGAAAGAAGCTTTTGTTAGGTTCATTTATCTGAGCAAATTTTTGCTTTTCTACATTAATAATACTAATATTTCTATAGCCGTATTCTTTTGAATTCGAGTTTTATTAAACAATTAGTTTCTGCGGAAAAAGGGACCAACAGCAAATTAAAACCTACCAACCAATAGGAAATAGTCTATTCTAAGACTTCAATAAGACACCAAAAAGGGCCAATAAATTATTCATTGGTCCCTTGTAATTAAACTTGTATTAGTATTTCTTTTTTGGGTTTTCTTCTATGACTGCAAAATGGAATGTATATAAGTCTGAAAGGCCATTCAAAACCCCATGTGTCGAAATGGGGAAAAGTGGACCCCTATCAACCCTAGATATCTATGTTAAAATTTGTCCCTACCAAATTCTTGTCCATCACTAATGAGCCAGCAATATGGGACCCAAATGCGCACGGTGCATACTCGATTTGTTTGGGGATATTTCATTTTTGATAATTATGCCCATAAATACTTTGTGTGGTGACAAATAACTTTGGTGTTTGTTAAGTGAATCATTGTAATTAATTCTTGTCCTATCTTTCATTTATATTGAGGGTTGTTAGCTTGTTAACTTTCTCAATTATTACCACCATCATTGTCCCACCCATCTCGTCCCCTCAGGTTAAACTCCATTATTCATCTTTTTCTACACTTTTGCATTGGTTTCTTACACAATTTAGGTTTAACTCAGATTGTATTGACATTTCACTGTGATTAAAAAGAATTCTATCCAATCGTGTTTGTTGCACAGTAGTTGATCATGCATGCTGATGCTAGCTATGGCAAACAAAAACAAAAATATTAGAATGATTAAGCATAATTAAATCGTCTATATATAGAGTGAACTTAAAAGAGGTGACCTTCTTTGGCCACTGAGGGGAAAAAAAGGGGGAAAACAAAGAAAAAAGGAAAAAAGAGAAAATACTTTAAACCTTTTACTGAGTAAGGCGCCTACGTGTAAGATGATTTTATTACAATTTTGGTATTGGAGGATGAAAAATGAAAATATGGTCCAAAGCCAAAGGCAATGAAAATAAAAATTTGGTATGGATATTCACTCTTTCATCATAATATCATATATTTGCAAGGCATGATTGAAGTTACCAGCTGCTTCTTGCTCGTGAACTATACGCCTCCCGCTCCACCACCGACTCTCATCATTGTACCCCGTTATGTCTAAATATATAAATATATTTTTCTGTATTCTATATTTGTCATCATCAAGTACTTTTCATCACTATATATTTTAAAACAAATTAGTATAATATTGTTCACTTCAATTAAGCTGACTATAACGGGGTTTGAGCCTGTCGATTTCACCTCCCCCGTTTTATTATACTTAAATTAATCTCAACTTCCTCCAGCATTAACACAACATTAGTAAAGAACCAGATGAGCAGTTAATAATATATTCACGATGTATACTTGGACAACTTTTATGCACCAATTAAAATTTCAATCGATGAAATTAGATCTAAATATTATAATTTCTAAGTGCTTAAAATGTTATTTTAAGTATTATATATACATTCAATCTTACAATAATATTTTACTTTAAGGATGTATTTCCCTTCCTTATAAGAAAGTCATAAGCTCTATTTATCACCTTATATCTCGTTTGTTTTGACGTAATAAAAAATCCGAACAAATGGTAGTCCTTATTCATTGAAAAAGGAATAATTTTATACTTGAGGAAGAATGGTAATTTATACCAACATATGAGGAGTACATAAATATATTATCATACAAACTAAATAAAATATAAAAAAATATGATCATCATTTTAAATGATAAATTTAGTGCTCGTTTAGTTCAAGTAGAGGAATGGAAATGGAATGGAATCAAATAAAAATATGGAATTCTAACAATAACTATTACTACTTTTATTGAGTGTTTGGTTTAACAAAAGAAATAAATCATTAGTAACAAAATGAATCATAAATAAGGGTAATTATTAACTTATTATTTTAATTCAAACCAAACAACAAATGATAGATTCAATTAATTGAATTACTTTCCAATTTTTAAAAATATCCAATCAAACATGGGCTTATACCTTATTATATTACTTAGAGAGATAAAACAAACAAACAAACACACCCAAATAGATTGGGTAGCCTTTGCGATCAAAACTGTAATTAATCAATAGACCATGACTAATTACGGCTTCAGAATAGTTTTAGCAACTTTGCTTTTTCTAAAAAAAAGGTGACATGTATGTGTATATATATACTTCAATACAACACTTTATAACTTTTTTTAAAAAAAAAAATCTCGACAAATAAGATTGAAACAAGTAATTAGCCGGTGAATTGGAAAATAGGTCGGCGCGCGGAGCCGGAGCCGGAGCCGCGATGAAAAGTGGGAATCAGGAAATTGCGACATTTGGTGGTTGTGGTGGAAATAAAAAGAGGGCCCAAATCCAATTAATCAAATTGAGTTCAGTAATCAGTAATACCAATTCAGTGGTCCGGCGTGACATATTTTAAGCTTCTTCGGCTTCAATTAAGTTGCTAATGCCGTTGCATTGCGTTACATGTGTTGTCTTATTTGTAATTAATTACTCCAATTAAAAACCATATCTCTCCAATTACTTTTATATCATTATATTATAACCATAGATGCAATATAGTAATTAATAACTTTCACATGGAATTAAGAGGAACACCGTTTTATATTTATTTTTTCAGACCAGTGCGCTGTGTACACTGTTACCTAATTATTATATACATATCCTTCTAGGAAAACATATCCTGTAGATAACATATATTTATAAGACGAAGGTTTAAATAAGAATTGAAGATTGGGGCATCATAAAAGTAGAAACTTACATGTATTTATCTTCCTATTACAGTATTTAATTTCAAAATTCTTAATTAGTGAAATTTGGTCACCGTTAATCACAACAAAATTACATAATTTGTAAAGTAGTATTGTGAAATTTATAAATATCACTAAATAATACTCCATGTCATTAAATTTAAGCATGCCATAGAGTTTAATGGTAATTGAAAATGTAGCTAATTTTGTGATATGTAACTATAGTTATTTTTATGACATGTGAAAGTATAATACTTTTATGTTAATATAATTATAATAGTTCTTGGAAATAATTAATAATATTAGTGATAAAAGTAATATAATAGAATTTGTGTGTGTATGTGTGCTTGTGTGTGTGGGTGAGATAGAGAGAGAGTAAGATCATGCATAGTGTGACGCTAATATGTAACATTAATAATATTTTGTGATAGTTTTAAATATAATCAAATATCGTTATATGGATATATCTCACAAGCTTTATTACATTTCTAATGTAACAAAATTTGCTTATATTTTTATGTGTAATAAAAATATGTAACAAGTTGTAAATATATTTTTTGACGTCACTATTAGACAATTATATTGTAGTATACATAATCTATTTTTTTCAATAACATTTTTAACTAGCAAAAATCAGAAGTCCCTATATAATTTGAATGGATGAAATTTTGAAAACTAACATTTTTAGCTCAATTAAAAATACAAATGCATAAACTGCATCTATATATATATATATATATATATATATATATAGGGGATGGCTAAAATAAAAACACTTCTTAAAATATAAAATATAACCAATTTTCAGCCCTTAGATCATCAAGATCTACGGTTGATTCGTAACTTTGTTGAATGAATTCGTGGTCCTGGGTTCGAATCCCAAAGGTAGCAAAAAATTATTTTTCACAATTCGTAACCATATTGGATGAATTCGTAACCCTGTTGGATAAAATTCGTACATTAAAAAACGTTTATATTTATATTTTAAGAAGTGTTTTCACTGTAGCCCTCCCATATATATATATATATATATATATATATATATATATATATATATATATGGAAACCATGTGTTTTACAAAACATATTTAGGATTGTAAATGAATCGAGTTGAATATCGTGATTTTATTTGTATTTAAATACTTATCGAATCAAATATTTATATTCAAATTCAAATTAAATATTTTTTGAATACGAATATCGAATTGAATAAAAATTATTTGATTAGCTTTCATCCACTGGCCAGGGGGCTTAGCCCACTGGCCACCGGGTCCTCACTTAAGTGAAGTGACCCGGGTTCGATCCCTCTTGGGAGCGAATTGGAGATTGGAGATATAAGGTGGATTTTGGTGAATGGAGAGATAAGGTGGTTCTTGGAGTGGATGGGGAACTAATTACTAACATCTAACATGACTTTGCCCGATCAAAAAAAAAAAAAAAAAAAAAAAAGCTTTCATCCACAATGGCAGTAGCGATGTGCACTAGGGGTGAGCAGAAACCGAACCGATAGTCAAAACCGAACCGAACCGTATTGGTGCGGTTCGGTGCCAATTCTATTGGTGGTCGGTTCGGTTCGGTTCCAAAATTCAAAAACCAAAAAAATTTGGTTCGATTTCGGTTCTGAAGTTTTAGTTCAGTTTTGCACCGAACCGAACCGACTAATATTAATATTTTATTAAATATTTATATTTTATAATATATTTAATTTTAGTTTTAAGTTTTAACCTAAACTAAGAAACCCTAAGTCTTCTCCCATTCTTGTGCGCCGCTCCCTCCCATTCTACACTCTTGTAGCTTTGATAAGTCTTGGAATTTGTGAAGTTGATGATGATGAAATGGAGACTTGAAGGTTTGAAGCAAAAGAAAGTTTGAAGGAAGAAGAATGGAAGACATGTTCTTGACTTGTTATGTTTTTTTTTTTTGAGCTAAGACTTGTTTATGTTGCTATTTGTTAAACTTTGACATTAGAATTTGTGTTTTTGTGATGTTGGTATTATCATGTTCATGTTGTGGGGATTTGACATTTGAAATTTGTGCATTTTTTACCATTTTAATAGGTAATTACCGAACCGAAACCGACGGTTTTATCGGTTCGGTTTCGGTTCGGTTCCGGGCCCCCTATTGGTGCGGTTCGGTTTCAGTTTTCACTGTCGGTTCGATTTTCGATTTTGAGTTTTTGGTTCGGTTTTGCACCGAACCGAACCGATGCTCACCCCTAAGGTGCACGTCGCTTGTGGTGAAATAATTATTTCAATTTAAAATTATAATTTTATGAATTGTGAACTCTTACTTTTGGAACATCAAGAATTTCCCATTATGTATGTATATTATGTTTCTTTTTTCAAATTGTCAATTACTATATAATGTCAAATTGCGTTTCTTTTATAACGCATAGTGGTTGGTTGACATAAAAACTACTCCACTTTATTGCAAAAATTGAGTACATTGCATTAAATGTATAAAGATACTGCATTCGTCGTGACTTAAATTACACTAACAAAAGTAATAATAAAAAAAAAATCGCCTCTCATGTGATTCGAACTCAAGTACTACATTCATTCGTCAAAATAATACATCCATTGTAAATCTTTGACATCCAAGGTCTGAAAATGATTTCACATTAATTTTAAAAATGGGTTCTCATTTGAATATATATTTAAAATGTCTAATTAATTTTTTGAATATAAAATTAAATATAGGCTATTAACATCTAAATACACGGACTTTGGGAGTAGTCTATTTTTGCACATGAACTTTAATGTTGTAGCAATTTTGCCACAAATTCAATTTTCGCTCAAATTAAAGTTGTCGTGGCAAGTCGAAATGTCAACGTGTACTCATCAGACATTTTAAAAAATGAAATCTTATAGGACATCTTTAAAAGATATAGCATATAGCATCTCAAAACCTAAAGATCGTATGGTTTCTGTAGAATTCCAGTGTCTAGAAATTGAATTTATGGTAAAGTTACTACTACAACATTAAAATTCATGTACTTTTTAACTCCTTTTAAAGTTATGTGTAAAATCAGACTACCCTCAGAATTGGTGCATTTAAACACTAATAACCTTAAATATATGTATATATACATTTGATTTATATATATGCAATTTTAGAAATATTTAATTATATACCTATGAATATCGAGTATCATAATTTTATTGATTTATTTGAATACTAATTTAATCAAGTCGAATATTTGTGTTCGTATTTAAATTTAATAATTTTAAATAAGAATATCAAAATTTTATTTGAATACTGAACTGAGCAAAAATAGTACTCCCTCCATCCCAATAAATGTGGCCACCTTTCCATTTTGGTTTGTCCCACTAAAAGTGATCACTTTCTTAAAATGGAAATATTTACTTTAATTAAATCTAATTAATTAATCTAATTAAAATGTATAACTAAACCTAAACCCTAACTAAATAAACTCACACACACAAAACTCACCCCCTTACCCCTGCCGCCCAACCCCTTACCCTCGCCGCCCCGCCTCTGATCTCTCCCTCTCGCCCCGCCGCCTGACCCTCTCCCTCCCGCCGGCCTCTGCTCTCTCGCTCCGCCGCTTGACCCCGCCGCACCGCCGTCAGCCACGATCGCCGGCGCCCCCTTCTTCCCCTCATTAATTTATTGAAGCAGATCTCTCTCTCTCTCTCTTTGAAGGCTCCACCGCCGCAGAGGTTCTCTGCCCCATTTTCGGCGACCACAACTCCTGTATTTAAGCCGCCTCCATTCCTGCCACAGAGGTTCTCCACCGCACATCGACATCGCCTGCATCTTCAAAGCACTTTGCATCTTCATCTTTTCGAAAGCCCAGACCTGGATCTGCAACATCAAAACTTTGTTTTTCTTTTTTCATTTCTCAATTGCAACATCCAGACTGGATCTGCGTGGACGGGGAGAGAGAGAGAGAGAGAGAGGTGAAGTTCAGTTTGGGTGAGGGGTGACCGTCGGTGGCGTCGGGGCCGGCGTCGGCGCCGTTTCCGTTGCAATGCATTGAGATGTTAGGTTGAAGAAGAAGAAGAAATTAGGGTGGAGGAAAATCATTAATCATAATGGACCACAATTAATTAAACATAACCATCTCCTTCTTAATCTTCGTGCCCAAAAGAAAAGGGCCACATTTATTGGGACGGAGGGAGTAGTTGATTTGTAAATAATGTACTTGTAATTATCGCATTGACAAATAATGTACCTGTAGTTATCATGAGCTCTCTCTATCTTCATCTCTTTGTAAATATACTAAGATATAGTATTAGAAAGCGTAGTTTTTCACTCACCTTAGGAAAATATATAAAATGCAGAGATGGACTTGTAATATTTTCAATTCTTCCCATTTTATCTAGCTATATAGTTGATGCCAAAATGAACAACCAAATTAACATTGGAAAATATACTCACTAATAAGGGCATTTATTTCACCTATGTGGAAGTCCTTGGGTTCAATCTCGCGTCCGTGTGGATAATTTTTTCATCATTGTGTGGGTAGTTTTTCCCCTTTAATGTGGGTAGTGGTTCTGTCTACGTGTAGTTATTTTTTTCATCTTTAAGTGTGGTGTAGAGGAACCGTTTGCATGAGAGTTGCTTATTTAATTATATACTCCATTCGTCCCACTTAAATTGACACTTTTGAGTTGGTCATGGAGATTAAGAATAAAGAGTTAAGAGTGTAAAGTAGGTAGAGTCCACTTATTTTATGTGTGTAGAGAAAGTATGGACCACATACTATTTTAGGAAAGTGCCAATTTAAGTGGAACAAACAAAAAAAGCAAGTGTGCCAAATTAAGTGGGAGCGAGGGAGTATAATAGATGCCTTTTATAATTCTAAAAAAAGCAAATAAAAAATAAGGGCATTTATCTAGTGATAAAGTAATTAATACTTTGATGAGGACAAAAATATACACCCCTATTTTTGGGTATTTGAAGCTATCTTGAAGACTATCAAATTGTAGATAAAGAAGAAGATTATCATGGAAGAGAGGATAAATATGAAGAATTATAGTGTTATTATAAGTCTAAATAGAGTCATTTTCTTATTAGAATTCTTACTATTTTGCCTATAAATAGAGGCATGTATTTTCATTATTGAGACATCCTCAACCGACCCCGATCAATCCCGATCGATCGAATCTATGTACGATGTAATCTTTCTCTCCGCAAACATAGTGAAAAACACCCCAAAAATCCCGTGGATGTAGATCTCACGATCGAACCACGCAAATCTCGTGTTCTTTACTGCTTTCCGTTATATGTGTTATTTTTGGGCACAACATACTTAAAATTAAAAAAATTTAGGTTTGAGTCAACTGTCACGTGATATTTAAAATTATTTGTTTAATAAAAAGAAATACTATAATTAACACTTTCATGAAAAATGTAGACCATAAATGGGGACATACGAAATGAAAAACAAATTTAGTTGGACACAAATAATAATGGGTTAAGTACCAAATTCCCCCTGTCGATGGCGTCCCTATCGCGTACAGGACCCTATAGTCAGGGTAAACGTTGTTTACTACCTCAACGTGGCAAAATCGAACTAATTCCCCCCCTCCCTCCCCGCCATTTAACGGACATTAACACCGTTAGATTAAATAATTTTTTTATTTTTAATTAAGGTGGACCCCTATCTATAGGAGGGAATTTGGTCCTAGGTGCGGTGGCTGGTCTCAGGCGGCACTTCCTTCTTCTTCTTCTTTATCGGCGACAACGACCGTCGTCGATCGCCGCCTCTTCTCTCTTTGACCTCCTTCGCCGATAGTGGCACAGCCATGTTGTTCGTTCGGCGGAGGGAGAGAAATGGTTAGCGATGGCCGTCCAGTCCGTCCGACTGTTGTGGCGTCGACGGCGGTGGCACGAACACAGGAGTGAGGCAGCGCCGTCGTCTGTAAATCGGGCGGTGATGTCTGCCACTGAGCCAAAGAAAGAGAGACGGTCCTGGGTGCGGTGGCTGGCCTCACCGGCCACTGTAGTTGCCGGAGTCGAGAGAAGGGTAGGAGAGCTGTCATGGTTTGGGGCTAGGGTTTTCAGATAAGGAAAATGGAGATCCGACAATGGCTCTCCATTCGTCAAGGGAGCTGGGCACGCGGCAGCGTTTATCTCCGATTAAGAAGGTCAGAGAGAGAAGAGGCTGCGACTGACGACGGTTGTTGTTGCCGATGAAGAAGAAGAATAAGGAAGTGCTGCCTGAGGTCAGCCACCGCACCCAATACCAAATTCCCCCCTATCGATAGGGGTTCACCTTAATTAAAAAATATATTTATATATATATATTTAATTTAACGGTGTTAACGTTTGTTAAGTGGAGGGGACGGGGGGATGGGGGGAATTGGTTCGATTTTGCCACGTTGAGGTAGTAAACAGCGCTTATCCTGACTATTGGATCCTGTACGCGATAGGGACGCCATCAATAGGGAAAATTTGGTACGTAATTATTCTCTTCGTCCCACTAAAAGTGACCTATATTTCATTTTGGGTTGTCCTATTATAGGTGGTCTGTTTTCATAAATGAAAAATTTTAACTCTTTAAAAGATGTAGGTCCCACTATTTTTAATTAATTTACACTTTCTCTTTAATTTTCGTGTCAAAAAGTTTGGAGCTAGAGGTGCAGCCATAGACAGGTTACCTAAGTGCATTAAAGAGGCTAATTAAACCAGAGTGTTTGGATAGAGACCCACTTCCAAAATAAGTCAGAGGTTAAGGATTTCGAAGTATAAAAAATCTTTTTTCCAAAATAAAAATGTGAGAAACCATTATGCTTCGATAATTTAATTGAAAAATAAATTCTTTATTTTATAGAGCTCCTCTAATTTGAGTTTTGTTCTTTCATTATTGACATGTTGGAGGCAACCATGCAGCACTCTTCAACAATTTATGTTTTGAATAAAATTAAACATTTTAAAGCTCTATTTTTTTTTTAATGTAATTCGAAATTTGTCAAAATAAACTTAGCCAATTAGTACCATCTACATATGATTGCTTACCCATTAACGACTTAAATGATTAATGTTGGGCTCTAAAGTCTAAATGTCATGAGGAGTTCGAAATCAGGCCACTCCTATGGCGTCGGTATCTATTTACAAATTAATAAAACATTAGAAATTATTTGAAAGATCCAAAATTTGATGAATCAGATCAATTACTCAAAAAAGTAAACGGGAATATGTATACTTCGTAATCCTATATTCTTAATTTATTAATATATTAAACTATCATAATTTCATTCTCTTATCACAAATGAATTGATTAAATTATCAAAATCTTGTTATATATCTTATCGTAATTTATTTTTGTAAATGTAACTAAATATAATGCTGATATCTTACACATAAAAAAAGAACATTCTAATCAAATATACATTAAAAGTATTATTTTAAATTATTAAAAGTGATATTTATTTTACTCAAATTTCTTTGCAACTTCATATCCTCAATCAATTTACACACCAAAACCACAGGAAAAAAAAAATCAGCATGCATCTCAATGAAATATAACAAAATCTCCACAGCGTTGGTGCGCCAAATTAAAGAACGCGACTATGGCGGCAGTGTTTCATCATTGTTTGTGTAGTTTCCTCTAGTTAGTTTAGTCGCATTTTCTCGCAAATATTTGCTCTTAATGTATCAAGTTGAGCTTAGTGTGAAATTGTGATGTTTCAACTTTATAAGAGAAGATTTTGACATTAAAGCGTGTTGAGATCTTGAAGTAAGCTGACAATAATGTAAAAGAGGATGTAGAAGTCTAGCGAGCCTTGGAGCACAGTGAATTGAGTTGATTAATTGAAGAAAAAATGGATAGAAAATGCAGTCAATCACGGCTCACTCCCAACCGGGCTAACCCTTACGGTTTCTGACGGGACTTTACCTTTGATAAGGAGATTTTGGCAGTTTAAACTCTTATGAATCTTCACTTTGAAGACTTATCTTTTCACTTGCAAAACACAAGAACTTCAAGGAACATGTTAGTTTGTGAATCTTTTCGCTTTGTTCACCCCTTTGGAACGGATTTGCAATCTTAATTTGTAAGAATTACTTTCCTTTCTTTCTTTGCTTTAGTTCCATGGATTACTTTTTCTCCTACTTTTGTTTCTACATCATTATAAACCAAATTTCAATTTTAGGGTTTGTGATGTTCAAAATCGATGTATTAATTTGTTTGTGAATGATTTGTGCTTATTGATTAAATTGTTCATTTTAAGATTATAAATTGGCCATTGATTTATCTTTGTAAACAATGAATGAGATTGAGAGATGAATTTATTGTTGGATCATGATTTAATCGACATTAGATTTGATCGAACATATGTAGTCTAATTGATTTATTAGTTCTAACTATTTAGTTTGCATAGTTTCAAAGCATGAATACAAAAATTATTATTTTGAGCTCCTATGTGAATGCATTGTTGGGAATTAATAAATTATGCACATCTTTTGCTGACGTGTTAAACTCTCGAGGATAATAATTCTAGACCCTAGATTCATTTTTAACTTGTTATTCGTTTAAATATTATTTATGTATTTGCTTTGAATTTATTTCTTACTTTCTTGGAACAAACCTTGAACTTATGGATAGAATAGTTATGATTTATTTGCTTTCTGTGTGTAAAGCGTAAACCATACCCCTGTTAAGCCTTCTTAATGGATACAACTGTTCGCTAATTTCTTAACACGCCGCAAGTGTACGGGTGCAATTGTGTATAGTAGCAAGCAATGTCATATCCACAGAGACTGATTAAAATTAATTACTACCCTAAAATGTTATTCTCTATTTGGACAACAAATAAAGATGGGTTGTTTTAAAGTAAAGAAAATAAATAATAGGAAAGAAAATAAAACAAGCTAACAGAGAAAAACTAATGAAAATAAATTATCCCAAGGTTAAGGTTTCAATAGACTTAGATTATCCACCAAATTCAATTCAATAAACCAATATAATTTTCCTAAGACAATCTCAAAACTAGTCTATATCCACTCCCGTTGCATACAAACCGTTGATTACATGCAAGACTACCATCCCCAAATCACTCTTAAACATGCAACTCCAAAAAGTCCTTATAATTAATGTCCTCACACTTATCTGAAGCTCTCTTACTAATATTGACAAGTATGTTTTATGTTCGTAGTTCAGGTAATAATTATCATCTCCCGATATCAAATTAAAACCTAAGATTATGCAAAATTGGCGATCAATCAATTAAGCAATCAACAAGCACAAGAACATAAAAAGGAAATTAAATCTTGATAAATTGAATCAAACAAAGTCAGAAATCCAAATCTGTTTACTACCTAAATCCTAGGATAAAAATGTTCTAACCACACATATACATATGAACTAGAATAAAAATCTCAAAAGAATAGATAAACATTCAACAAATAAACCGTAGGAAATCTGTGAATCTTCAGTTCTTGTTCTTCAGGACTTCTCCGTCTGTCTCTCTTAGCTCTCAGGAAAAATGAAATAAAGTGAAGTCCCCTTCAAAAATGTCTTGGGGTTCTTTTATGTGCCCTAGGTCTTCTAGCTTATTTTCCACTCCAAAAATCGTGTTTTAAAGTGAAAAATTGAAATTGGGCGAGAAAAGACGAAGAGCACGCGGCCGCGCCTTGGGCCTCGTTCGGCGCCGAGTCACGCGGTCGCATTCCTGGGCCGCCTTGTCTCTGCGAATTCTCTGACTCAGCGCGTGGTCCAGGCACGCGGCAGCGTGCCGTGCCCGCGCGACCTCCATTGCGCACGCCCATGCATGCGGCCACGTGTCTTGCGATACGCGGACTTCCAGACGCCCGCTCTCCTCTGTCCGACATCCGATTTAAGTTCTATTTTCGCCCACGAACTCCTATCTTCCTGAACTCATCACAAATATACTCAAAACATCCTCAAAACGAGTTCAAGAATCTGTAAAAATAGCACAAACATGGACGACTAGTCTATTCCATAAAATAAATAAATTCAAAGCTAGACAACTCAACTTTCACTAGAAAAATACTCAAAGTAGCACTAGAATGACATATTGAAAGAATGAAAATGCATGTAAATCAACGACTTGGGCAACTTAGCACTTTACGATTGGCCTCTCTCTCTTGCGAACAATCAGCACGGTGGCGGATTGCAACTGCAGTTACTTGCGATAGAGGCGTGGTTATTGAGCAACGACGGTTAGTCGGCCCGACGACGGCTAGACGACTCTTAAAAGAGACGCGGCGGCGCTGCATTTGTAGAGGCGACGACCGTTTCGACCGTGGTGATGGAGGTGGCTCTACGGCAGCATGGCGATTTTTGGAAAAGACGCGGCGGCGAGACGTTTCAAGGGCAATAGCAGTGGCGACAGTTTAAAAAAAAGAGAAAATTTAGGATCTTGTATGTGTTTGTTCTGAAGAGAGAGGGAGGGCTAGAGGAGTAGGGTGGCATGACATGGCGGTGGTTGTGGTAGCCGTGGCGGTTGACGCCACCATAGAGGAAATGCGGCGACAAGATGTGTGTTGTGTATCAGTGTGTGTATATTATGTGTGTTGAGCCAGATGGAGGGAGGGAGAGAACGGGATTTAAAAGAGATTAACTCATTTTTTTTCTAATTATAAGATCTATTAGGCTTTGTAATGTTTTTTTTTTAATTAAAATTACAAGAAATATCTGAATATAATTAATTATGCAATCGGCACGCAGGCGAGACCTCAGTTCCACACAACGGTGGGAAAACTACACTCCACGCAAGCGAGAATGCAACACCGCACGCAGACGGGAATAAAACACCACATGAAAGTGAGAAAATATCACCACATGCAGGCGGGATTGAACCCAAGACCTCTCACAATTGAAAGTCTTTGGGTTCTTCAGCTTTACCATTAAAGCAAGGCCTCATTGGCGTTAGGCTTTGTGATGTTTTTTTTTTAGAAGATTAGGCTTTGTGATGTTAACATTACAATAAATAAGCATGTAATATAATATATGTAGACGCAATATAATCTTCATCTATGTGAATACATGCATAAAATATATGTGTATGATTATATCTGTAAAAATAGTGAACATCATCCTTATATAGTGCACAAGAAAGAACCAAATTGATTTATTGGGCCAGTTTGTTTAAATATTATTAACACATATATAAGGTTGTGTTCTGCACTGTTAAAACGTAACAATTTATCTTTAGTTGAATTTGTATAAATTTTCATAATTTACTGAAGTGGTTTATATTATTGAGGATTATCTTTGATAGATAAAATTAATAAAGTTAATTTCATGTTTATTTAGATAGATTGACACTTTAGGATATTTCAAAACTCTTTGATTATATATTTTTTCATTTGAGTTAATTTGGCATGATTTATGTTTTATTGACAGAGTTGGATTGGAGAAATCCTACGATTGAGGAAAAAAATATTCAAATCATGCATCTTATCATTATGTAAAGTAAACACATCCTAATAGGACAAATCATAAGTGAACATTTACTTTGCATGACTGGTAAGATACGTGATTGAGTATATTTATCCTCAAAATTATAATTTCTCCAATCACGCCCTTTTATCGGGATATAAATCAAACAAGTTCAAATAATAAAAAATTCCAAGGGTCTTAGGATATCCAAAATTTTCTATTCATCTTAGTATACAAGGGATTAACCATATTATCTTTATCTATCTAGCTAGACTTCCTCAAAAGTAATTAAATGCGCCCTAACAAAAATCCAATTTATCTAAAGAAAAGTAAAAAAGAGCATTGGATCTGTGTGCGTATGCTACTCTAATAATAGTGTGGTTAATACATGAGATAAAAAAAATCTCAAGTGTGAGTCCATCGTCATATGCTTTTTAAAATTATTTGTTCGTCAATAAAAAATAATAATTACCTATTATACATAAATTATACCCAAAATTTAATATTTAGTCAACACTTCAACAGTTGAAATTTGGTTCGAACAAAATTTCGGCAACCAATAATCGTATATGGATGCCAAAATATTATTACATGGCAATTTGGCCGACATTTAAAATATATTTTTTTAATAACAAAAAAATATATTTAAAATATTGTATTTTCTTATATCTTTATATATATAAAAAGCAAAGTAAATGTCAATAAATTTAATTTGAAGGGTAATTTTGGAATTGGAAAAAATAGATAACTGAAAATTAAATTCAATATGTTGACTAGATATCGAATTTTTTTGTGCAAGAAAGAAAAACTGCCGTTAACTATACCAAACCACGCACCAAATTTTGTGCAATACATTAATTAAATCTTTTATTTCTTTCTTTTTTTCAAAAGTAGTCGAATTGTATATTTTTTTTATTTTTTTATATCAAAAAATTATGAATAGGACATTATGTAATTAACATAAAATGGTACTTTAATTTATTTGTATAGTTATAGCAACTCCACTCCCAGAACTGATCACCTACCCACCGTGGGCAAGCATAACGTGCCCACCATTGATGTGGCAATTTTAATTAGGAAAGAGAATTAATAAATCTTACTCTAATTAAAATTATCTTACCATAATTACAATTGCCACATCATGGTGGGCACGTTATGCATGCCCACGGTGGGTAGGTGATCGTTTCTGACTCCACATATAGATGATATTATATCTATGTATAGATATATGTTATATTTTTGTATAAATTAAATTGATCACTTTGCAAACAATAAAATTTGGTATCACATTTTAATTTTATTAGTTTATACTATTACTTACTCTGTCCGAATTCAATAAACCATGGGGCTTGGGAACTAATTTATGAAACGAATAATTTGTAATAAATTAAGAAAGAGAAAATAATTTTTTTTATGGTATTTGTCAAAAAAGTAGAAGAAATCATTATTAGTTTTTAAGTCAAAAGATAGATAATTATTTATGGATCACAATGACATTTAATGTAAATAATAAGTTGAGTGATGGTGTTTGTTTTGTATTAATTTTTCATTTTATACGAAGTGACATATTGAATTGTAACGTATAAATAAGAAAATTATGTATATCAAATTGAAATAGGAGGAGTGATAATTAAAAAGTATATATATATAATTTACGTAAGTTTAAAATCACAATCACCGCGCATCGCGCGGGAGATACACTAGTTATATATAAAATAGATATCGTTTTCTTCATCTTGCTTGCAACATGCAGTAGGGTTTAGGGAGTTATAAATTATCGGCTAAAATGACATGTAAGAAAATTTCAACATCCACATAACATTAATTATATTGTTGTCAGAATTTTAATTTGAGCCAAATTTCAAAATAAAAAATTTCATGTATTGATTAACTAAAATAATACTAGTATTAATTAAAATTTAAATTTAAATATATTTTATATTTGAATTATTGGCGTATAAATACACCAATTTTAGATCAATTTTTATTTTTAACACGAATTTTAAAAAGTGTAAAAAAATATACTAACTTATTGATCAAAGAAATTTTGACACGAATTCTATTTTATATCAAATTAAAGCTAAACTGACAATCCAATGATATTAATTGAGTGAGGTGGAATCAACATGGCAAAAAGAGAGAGACATGGCTTGAAAAAGACGACATCGATATCTAAGCTTGATATCGTACCCCAAGAAGAATTTGATGCGTTTGCAGAAGACAATATTTAATAGCTATGAACCCTATTTTTTTAAACGATGGTCATGTCTCATGATTCTGTTCAATTTGAACATAAATTTTGTTCAATGACATTAGAATGTTGTATCCATAATTTCGTTTTTATAAACATCTGATTTCTCTATATCGACATTCCAATATGCCATATCAATTTTAATTTGAATGAACATTGAATATGTATTAAAATTACTATTCTTAATAAGTTAATGTATTTTTTATACTTTTTAAATTTGCATTAAAAATTAAAATTACTTCAAAATTAATGTATTTATGTGTTAATATATTTATATTATATTTTTATAAAATTATTATTTTTCATGAGAAATGAGAATAATAAATAAGCCAATATACGGTTAGATAAGTGAAATTTTCTTGAAAATAAAATAGAACAGTGGAACGGGAATACGGGATGACATCATTGCCCCCGTCGTAACGGATTGGGTGGTCGAGAAACAGCGAGCACGATGAGGTGACAACATTTGGTTGGATGGATTTTACGTCAACCAATAGGATTGCGGGATCCGTACTATTTGGAAGGTCCCACCAACCTCGTAAGCTATAACGGTGTACCTACTCCAATCCGTTTCTCCTGCATACATGGAGATCTTTTTCCTGCGCATAGGCCCACTCGGCTATAGCTTTGGGTACTTCCTAAGTCAAGAACTAAAAAGACAAGATTGTCCTATTTTCCACAATATTATTTCATATAGGTTAAATATTATTTTAAATCTTAAATTATTTGTCTACTATTAATTATATTTTTAATTATTAAAAAAATATTATTTTTTATTTTAAATTATTAATTTTGTATTAATTATACTATTCATCTATTTTTTCTTTCTGCTCTAAAAATTTGATGTGGCTCGCCAGATGCCACAATGTATTTAAAATTATTTCTTTTTAAATTTAAATTGTATCGAACGATGTCATTTATGTCATATTAATAAAAAATTCAAAAGATGAAAAATAGATCAAGAGTACAACTTATACAAAATTTATAGTTTAAACTTTTAAAAGATATTTTCGATAATTTATGATATAATTGATAGTGCGAAAATCATTTGAAGTTTATAGTGATATTAGCCTTTTATATAGATATATTAGTACATAAATATACAAACTTTAGGTATTTTTTGATTTTGCATAAAATTTTTGTTTTCTGAACTTAAATACATGATTTTTTTTTCTTTTTGAAATTTCCACTGAAGTTGAATTGTCACCATATTAAATCTATCGTGGCAATCAAAACAATTTATTTTAAATAACATCACCTCTGTACATCAAGAATATACAGCAATTATTCGATTTAGCGTCCACAAAGAGTGTATTACTTTTATTTTTCAGAAATGATAATACTTTCTCTTTTAACTATAATCACTCATTTGTATATAACCTCACAGCAATTCAACCACAACCATTTATTTCACACGATGAAACCCTTTATCAACTAAAAAAATCTATCAATCATTTTATTGAAATCTGTGCCGGACTCAAAATAGTATTCCCTTCGTCCACAAAGATTGTGTGCTTATTACTATTTTCGTCCGTCCACAAAGATTGTGTGTTTCCTTTTTTAGAAATTCTTTTTATACATTAAACCTCATTCATACTCAATATTTATAAAATGTTCACCCTTTACTTTTACAATTTAGAGGACCCAATACTAAATCACATCTTTTAACTATTTTATTAAAATACGTGTTTTCCACTTCACTACACACTCTTTGTGGACGAAGGAAATACTATCTTTTATTATTGGAGGTAGTATAAAATTAAAAATTAAAATAAAAAAATAAATTAATTTTAAATCATCCTTCGCAGTTATCTAATACTTTTCATAGATCGATGGTGGGAGACAGACTGAATTAATTAACATTTGAAGCTCATAACCACTCTAATATGAAACTACCACATCTATATTTATACTATATTAAAAATGGAGTTTCCAATTTGAAATTGATTTCAATGGCGATTTTGTTATTTATTGAAAAAATAATGGCTTATTGTATATATTCAAAAATTAAGTAAACTAACTTAATTAAAATTATGTGTCCCACGTGGGGCACCAAAAAAACTGCTTTAATTCATGCAATAGATTGATAAATTGCATTTGGATTTAAGAAAGTGGAAATATAACATAATTTTGTGCATAAAAAATTATTTTTTATTTATTTTCTTTAATTTCATTATTTTTAAAAATCCCCGTTCAAGAAATTATATGCAATATGGATCTTGAATTAAAGATCATGATACAAGCTTTAATTTGATATATGATATTTAAAAAATGAATTTAAAATAAACACATTATAATCATTTAAAATTCCATAATGAATTATATGTTTATATGTTTATATATATGTGTGTACACAATTTATAGGCATTCGTTGTAAATAATTTACAAATTTATATTTGCATAATACTAATTTATAATATATTAAGAAGGTAATTTTTAATTTCAAATTAATTTTAAAATTAATAAATGACAATTTTGTAGTTATAATAAAATTGAAGGTTTATTTGTCAAGTATAATTTTTATTTATTCATTTTTCTTTATGTTCTTATTTTTTTTATTTATTTTTTTTAAAATTGAAGTTTTATTAAAAAGATAAAGGAAAACCAGTGAAAGCACAAGTACGCAAACAAGGGGCCCGAGGCTCGAGAAGGAGCTCGTCAAAAGAAAGAAAAAAACAAAAAAAGGAAACGCAGAAAGCCTAAAACTTCAGCGTACAGAAACTCAATCTCAAGAATGATCCATGTTGTTGCAGAAGTCGTCCATCTCCATTTCATCCGACCAACGTCCTTTGGAGATATTATTCATAACACAGATACTAGCACTTCTGCTTTTATCGATAACAAACTCCCTCGGCTTATAACTCATTTCCTCCGCATGACGGAGTCGATTCTTTATGCTATCTTCCAAAGGTTGTGGGACGCGCGTGCGTTCCATACCCTTTGGAGGACGTCCCCGTCGTTTAGGCGGTGCTTGATCAACAAGTAATTGTATTCCCTGGCTAACCTGCTCCTCTAACCGATTAATACGACTTGCAAAATCTGGAGTAGGAGAGTCTTTAACATTCTTCCCAGACGGGGTCTCCATCTCAAGATCCTCGTCCACCTCCTCGTCACTATTAGCTGGCTGAATAATCTGCTTCAAAACAGCCGTATTCGGCCCGTAAACTGTATGGTCAGCCATTTCGCTTGATTGTTCCGCCGTCACCAAAGGGGCAAAGGAATTCCCAGACTTCTGCTCTACCGTGGTCTGCTCCACTTGAGCACGCTCCGTCAGAGCAGACTTCACCTCAACAGCTTTAACAGATGTAACTTGTAAATGATCCGAGGAGTCATTATTATCTACCGCTTCCAAAGCCTCAGTGTTATGCAACACCGAAGCTTGTACCACCGCCTTCCCGATAGCGTGCCATTCCGGTCCGTTGTCCCTCTTTTCCACCTCATCTGTTGTCTTTCCCTGTGATTTGTCACCATTGCGACATTTCTCCATCGAATGGCCCGTAATCTTGCATCGATGACAAAAAATAGGTATATATTCATAACTGAACTCCACCGAAAACTCGTGGTCCCCTCCATCAATATTAAGCGTCATCGGCAAAATATGTGCCAAATCAATTTCAACCAACATACGCACAAAGTGTCCTACATCTTCAGTCATAGAATTTCCATCAATTTTCAACGGCTGTCCAAGCCAACTTCCAATACCCGAAATAATTTCAGGATGCCAAAACTCCACAGGCAAATGACACTACAAGAAAAGCTATCGGACACCGACGGAATTACCGACGGAATTAATTCCGTTACAAAATAACGACCGAATAACGATGGATTAACGACGGAAATACTCTTTCATACATAGCGACGGATTTACCGACGGATTTACCGACGGGTGTTGGCGGGAATCTTTCCCGCTAAATTACCGACGGAATTACCGACGGATCCCCGATGGAAAATTACCGACGGAAATTTTTCCGTTGTTATTTCTTTTTTTTAATTTCCGCGATTTTAAAAATTGCAGATAGCGATGGAACATTCCGTTGCTATTTACCGACGGACGATATTCCGTTGCTAATAATTATTTTAAATAACCGAAAATATTTATTTTAAAAATAACAACGGAATTCACGTCCGTTGCTAAATAGAAACGGAATTTTCCGTTTCTATTCCATTGCTAATAATTATTTTAAATAACCGAAAATATTTATTTTAAACATAACAACGGAATTCACGTCCATTGCTAAATAGCAACGGAATTCACGTCCGTTGCTAAATAGTAACGGAATTGTCCGTTGTTATTCCGTTGCTAATAATTAATTCAAATAACCGAAAATATTTATTTTAAAAATAACAACGGAATTCACGTCCGTTGCTAAATAGCAACGGAATTCACGTCCGTTGCTAAATAGTAACGGAATTGTCCGTTGCTATTCCGTTGCTAATAATTAATTCAAATAACCGAAAATATTTATTTTAAAAATAACAACGGAATTCACGTCCGTTGCTATTTAGCAACGGAATTTTCCGTTGCTATTTCGTTGCTGCGCCCTAAAAAAAAGGTGAATGAACCGCGCCTCCTCCTTCATTTTTTCAACACAACTTTCACTTCTATTTCGCAAAATTCCCAAATTTCCCCCCTCCGATTCCCCATTTCCGGCGACTCCCGCTGCGTGCTCCCCTCCGGCGACTCGTCCACGCCGCCGTTTCCACCGCGCCCCTGCTCGCCCCGCCTCGCTCCGCCCCGCGCCGCTCTGCGCCCTGCGCTGCTGCCCGCCCCGCGCCGCTCCGCGCCCTGCGCTGCTGCCCGCCCCGCGCCTCGCCGCTGGTCGCCCCGCCTCGCGCCGCTGCCGCCCTGCGCCGCTGCCCGCCCCGCGCCTCGCCGCTGGTCGCCCCGCCTCGCGCCGCTGCCGCCCTGCGCCGCTGCTCGCCCCGCCCTGCGCCGCTGCCCGTCCCACGCCGCGCTGCTGCTCGCCCCGCCCCTCCCTGGCGCCGTGTCCTCTGCTGCCAGCGCCGGATTCCTCCGCCGCCACCGGTCCTCCTCCTCCGCGGCGACCGGTCCTCTTCCTCCGCTGCCTGCGTCCGTCGGATTCCTCCATAGGTTTGTAATTTTTTTTTTAATTTCCATTAATTATTTGAAAAATCCTATTATGTTTTATTGTAAATTTTGTATTAATATTCTGTAAAAATATATCTTTCTCTACTTTACTTTTTAAACTAATCACCATAAATTAATTTATGAGAATTCTGAATAATATTAAATGTTGCCCAGTTTATACTCTTATCAATTTTAGCTAATTAGTTAGTACAAGTTGTTACTCATCAGAAGTTCTGTATAATCTTAACATTTTTATAGATACTAATTATGCGGCAAAGATGGTGACAATTATGAAAATGGCAATAAAAGAACCAAGAATGACTTTTCATGTTTCATTATAGTCTGGTTTCTTTTACCTTAGTTGCTCAATATTATGATTTCTGAGTCATGTTTTAATGTTTTCAATTTTATGAATGCAGGTCATAACTGCGACCCCAAGGCAAATTGAAAGTTTGATACGCCTCAGTGAGGCTTTGGCACGGATTCGTTTCTCAGAATTGGTTGGTGAAGCTGTCTTTAGTAATCCTGATTCGAACTTCAAGTGCTTAATGAATTACCAAGATTATGCACTTGAACTTGCAGGTTGAGAAGTCGGATGTAATCGAGGCTTTTAGGCTTCTCGAGGTGGCAATGCAACAGTCTGCAACAGACCATTCGACGGGTAATACTTGTATTCCAAAATCTGATTCTTCATTTTGTTTTCCCTCTTCCCCATCACATGAGATTATTCTATCAAAGGCCAACTTATCTTAATTTGAAGAAATTAAGACCACTGTAGTTGGGTGTTAAATAAGATTCATTAAAAGTAGTTGGCATGCTCATCTCGGTTGGTTCGCTAGAATTGAGGCATTAGCTATATATTTGAACAGGAACCATTGATATGGACCTGATCACGACGGGGGTATCTGCAAGTGAAAGAATGAGGCGGGAGAATCTGGTGTCGGCCACGCGCAGCCTCATTATGGACAAGTTGACAATAGGAGGGTCGTCAGCTCGCTTGATGTAGGTATGTGAAATTTCAGAGTTAAGTTAGATTAGATGAGTTGGGCTGATTTGGCAGATTGGCAATGTGCAGTTACTTGAAGAGTTGAAGAAGCAGAATCCCGGTGGTGCTGAGGTGCACCTTAGTGATGTGAGTCTCTTTCCCTCATCTCTCTATATTCATTAATGGCTTATGTGAAAGCAAAGCAATGAGCATTTATTTTTGTGTGTGGCAGCTTCGAACTGCTATGGCGACTCTTTTAGCAACAGCTAAATTTCGTGCGTATGTTCGAGGAGATATTGGCTAGGCTTCCACCTGGACCCACTGGACCCACTCCACCCACTGGACCATCATCTTGATTATGTTGTGTTTTTGTATTTTGAATACTTGAATATTTCTATTATATATTTGTGAACACTTGAATATTTTGTTAAGTTATGACTATTCGAATGCTAATTTAAATTTCATTTGGTGTTTTCGATATTGATGGTTATATAATTGAAAAGAAGCGTGTAACAGGACGTCGTTAAATTGTATAATGCAAATTTAAAAAAAAAATTGTATTAAAAAATACCGACGGAATTTAATTCCGTTGCTAATACCCGCACGAAAATTACCGACGGAATTTGATTCCGTTGCTAATACCCGTACGAAAATTACCGACGGAATTTTATTCCGTTGCTAATACCCGCACGAAATTTACCGACGGAATTTGATTCCGTTGCTAATCGCGACGGAAAATTCCGTTGCTATTTCCGTCGTTAAGTCTAGACGACGCCGTCGTCGTCCCCTCGCAGCCGACGGGCATTCCGTTGCTATTTCCGTCGGTAAGTTAGCAACGGATTTAATTTCCGTCGGTAAAAATTTTACCGACCATATTTTAAGCGACGTACGCGCGCCGTCGTTAATCCGTCGGTATTAGTTTTTAGCAACGGAATTTTTGACTTTACCGACGGAATTTTCCGTCGGTAATCGGTCAGATTCTTGTAGTGTGATAAATCCGAATCCACACCTGAGCGAGAGAAGAAGATTCCTTGTAGGGATTAAAGAAACGTACCCAATCACGTAACCGAAGCGATCCAACAGATAAATTCCATAAAAGATTAGCTTTGGCAGTGGCTTTATCCTCTTGCGACTGAAATCTAAGAGTATAGTAACCCTTTCCCATCGGCATCAAGTGCCAGGGAGAAGAAATTTTCCAAAGCGATTGAAGTTCCGCCTTTAACTCACGAGATTGCCTCGGCTTATCGCCTTTATTTAACAAAAGTCTGCCTATAAGAGCATGCTTAAACTTCTTCAATTGAGAATCCTGAATATCACGTGGTATAACAAGAGTACCTTGATCACCATGCCTAACCGGACGTAGGGCACGAAAATTATGCGCTGGTAAATCCGGCTGTCGAACCGTTTGAGGGGCAGTAATCCGAGCGTATGAAACGTTCTGTTGTTCAGTCGAATTCAAAGAAACAGGTGCAGCAGGGACATCCACCGTGCTCCTGAGATTAACTTGAAAGTTTTGCTTAGAAACCCCATTCGAGGGTTTGAAATGATGTTCAAAATTTGCAGAAACCGAGGGGAGATTGAGGGCCCCTCTGTCTGATGTCGGAGGGGAAGCAATCGGCGCAGCAACGGCGCTTGAGTCTTCAGCCTCACGCAGAGCAGCAGGGTGAGGGAACTTCTGGAGAGAAAGAACAGTCTGGGGACGCTGCTGGGGAGACGCGCCCGATGTTCGTGGAGAAACATTGCCGGAGACCTCTGCCGTCGAAACCATCGGAAACTGCTGGGGAGAGGCGACCGACGTTCGTGGAGAGTTGCCGGAGACCTCCGCCGTCAAAACCATCTGAAGAGGGTTGAACAAGCCGGCGAAGACGGCGTCACGGAGAGGCCGGAAAGCGGCGCTGCCAAGAGCTCAATCCATCGAGCTGCTGACCGTCAACCTCAGGCAGCAGCTGTGGCGGCAGGTGGCATTTCAGGGGCAGAGGTCGCGGTTGCCGGACTTCCAGCTGGTGACGGCGGCGGCGGCTCCGAGCGAGACGGACTGCTGGAGGTCAGATCCGTCAACCTCAGGCGAAGCAGCAACAGTTCCAGACGGTGGCGGCTTTACTGGGCAACTGCCGGCGGAGCAGTTGGTGGCGCGACGCCGGCAACGAGACTACGGGTTCCGAGGCTGGATGGAAGAAATCTGAGGAAGGCGGCGGATCAGATCTCTTCTTCAGCGACAGCAGCGGCGGAGCTTCTTCTGCGGCGGCGGCGGGAGCTGACCTTCTCCAGTGGCATTAGGGAGACGTCGGAGGCGGAGGGGTCGAACGCCGGGTGGCGGTGGGGACGGCCCGGTGGCCGGTTACTGGGAACCGGAGGACGTGAAGGTCAAAGCCCGTGGGCTGCGCCTACTATGAGTTCTCGTCTATATTTATTTATTTATTTTTATTTTATTTTTTTATTTTATTTCTTTCTAAAATTGTGAAATTCGACTATTTATAAAATATTTAATATGCATATCAAATCTAATATCACAATAAGAGCTTTAATTTAATATGTTTTATGTTAATATTTGATTTAAAATGTAAGAGTTACATTTATTTAAAGATTAAATTTTTTAAAAAATTCTCTCTCATCTCTCCTCTTTTTGTAAAAAAATCTTCTTTTTTTTTGTTTTGTTCTTTTTACTCATGTTATAACTTTTCATAAAATTATTTTTTTATTATATTTATAAATATAAAAATTAAGTTGATATCTATTTTATATAAATATAAAAATATAAAAATATTTTCCGTGCATTGCACGGGGTGCAAATGCTAGTAATATATAAAAGAGGAGTTTTTTCCCTCTATTTTTTCCCTCTCCTTTTCTCTCTCTTCTTCTACCATTGCTTTTCCGTGCATTGCACGGGGTGCAAAAGCAGGAGTAGTATAAATTTTTTCCCTCTATTTCACTATTTTATTTTTACTTTTTCTTATTGTAATTATTTTCTAAACGTCACCAAATTTGATCATGAAAAAATAATTAATATGTATTTTAAATTTAATATAGTATAAAAATCATATATAAAAGATGAATAAGTTATGAAAATATTAAACTATTTTATTTTCTTTCTCTTCATTAAAAAATTTATAACTTTTTATTTGCGTATGTATAAAAATATTTATTATGATGAATAATCTATACATAGCGCAAATTTTCATTAACGAATAATTTTTAAATTTATTTCATAACTTTAATTATCATTACACTTTGTATAAATTGAATATTTATATTTTTAAATTCAGAATTTTATTGAGTAATTGATGTGAACTATTATATTTTATTAAAATATATTTTGTATTTGTTTATATTTAATTTTTTTATTGTTTAAATTTATTTATTTATTTAAATTTATCATTTAATTTCAATGTCCATCGTGCATCATACGAATGGGCATATACTAGTCTGAAAAACAACAAAGCAGAAACCTTATATAATTAATACGCCCAAATCCCTTATTATATTTATAGGAACACATCGGCCGTTACACAATAACCAAATTTACTTTAATATATTTGATTTGTATTAATTATAGGGATAATTGCATATAAATTACTGAACTTTCAATAAATTCTCATTTTGCACATGAACTTTAAAATCTTTATTAAAATTACTCAACTATTAATTTCTTCTCATTTTGCACATCGGCCTATTTATCTGGTTGTCTGGGCAATTGGTTGAAATATGCCCTTTTGCCCCGCATGTCCAGCAGTTGCAATCTTTGAAACTTTCATTTGTTTTGGCTTGGGTACGCCTGAAAGTTTTTCTTGCAGGGATTCTTTTTTGGGATGAAAACCGGCTCTTTGATGGTCCGCTCCGTTGGCCCAATTTGTAGGACCGTGCCTTCTGTCTTGTCCACATAGTCCTTGACTTCCAAGGACTCCTCCTTGATCTTTTTTCATAGGGCTGGTACCTATGTTTCTTTCTGCTCTTCCGTTGATATAGCAACTCAGCTCCAATCTCTGTTGGAAGATCGATGTTGTCGCACATCAATGGAGATCTTTTGTTGAGTCTTCTCAATTTCTTGAGATTTCTCTGGTCTGCCGCCTTCTGGCACCATTCGGACAGCTTCTTGTGGACATATGACATCCTTCTTGACGCACTATCACGTGGATAATCTCCTGGTGACACGTACTCGTTGATGAGCATTTCTCTCCATGGACTCGAAAATTTTGTGAAGAACAGGTCCATGGCGGTTTGATCATCAATCATCCCCAATCATCGATAAGTCCTTCCCAATCTTTGAAACTGGCTTCATCGAGGTTGAGAATCAATCCGTATGGATGGATTGGTTCAAGTGTAGCCTTTCCTACAGGAGTATCCCGCATCTGAGGCCTGCGTCGTCTGGTGCGTTGATATTGGCTCGAGTCTTCCTGAGCCCCACCTTTCTTTGACTGCCCTGCTTGTTGATGCTCCGCTTTGGGCATCTCTCCTCCTTGGTTCATCTTTAGATCAACCATGTTGAGATTAGCAAAAGATTCTGCTAATTCTTGTAAATCTTCTAATCCGATTCGATCAAGGTTGTTCATGTTGTTTTCCTTTCACGAATCGAATTATATCCTCTGGCCGCAACTCCTTGGGTGCTGCATTTAGTGGTAATGGATACGTCGGGTCTTTGGACCATTTATTCCGAATTTTCCCGGAACATGGTTTTCGCCGTTCGATCTCCTCCACCTTCTTCTTGATATCACACAAGAGGTTCAGAATTTCCTCTTGCTTAAGTGATATTTTGCTCATTTCCATCGGTAGTTCATACAGCTTGACGCCATAATATTCCACCGTTTTTTGAATCTCCCGCAAGTTGACATTGTCGGAAGAGTTCGGCTCGATTTTGTGATAGCTTGGATAAGCTACTCCCGCCTTGTCCTTCTGTTCCATCAAGTATGATATTGATGAAGATAGGCTCTGGCTTGTCTGTTTGCCACTTTGGCCTCGACATTCTCCAGTAGGGCATCAAGGTAGCCCTGAATGTTCGTAATGATTTCACGAACAGTCTCCACGTCCTCGGTAATATTGAGCATAAGTGCTCTCCAACACCATCGTAATTCACCCATTAGGTGACTAGCTTCTCTTTCCAAAATTTGGAAAGATATCCTGTATACAAGACATCTCGGACATTCGTCCGGATCCATACCAATTCTTATGGAGTCTCCTCCCATATAGGTTAATCCCAAATGTAAATCATAAAATAAATTAAATATAATATAATTCCTCAATTAAAACCCGCTCTGATACCATTTTAGGCGAGCGTGAGTTTGCATATGTTATAATTAGGGTAATTTGAAAATACAATTCCAAAAGTGGGGTTGTTATGCAATTTATTATGTAATGGGGTCAATTTTACATATTCAAGAAAAAACAGGGGTATGATTTAAAATAGTCAAGAATAAAACCATGGGCAAATTGGACACAAATCAAAGTATTTGATATAATTTGGATTTTTAGAAGTTCATGGGGAAAATGGATTTTGAGCATAGTTGGTGATATTATACGTAGGGATGTCAATCGGGCCAGCCCACCGGGTTTTCGGGCTAGCCCTATCGGGTTCCGGGTTAGTCGGGTGCGGGCTAATCGGGTTG